>NW_028247774.1:0-579999 GCF_964263255.1 Lissotriton vulgaris | reverse complement strand
ACATTTCTGAAGCATGACGTAATGGGGGGGTGTTATCTCTTTGTCGAAAATCAGCCGTTTTTGCTCGAACATTAAATGCCTCCAAATGGTATTTAATTAACTTCCCGCGGTGAAGAAACCCTTTTTGAGAACTCAGAGTGAGTAAATTGGCCATTTTCATGCACTTTTAACTATTCCATAAATCTTGTGTTTTGGGCCCCTGGAAGCATGAAAATCAGTTTAAACATGCTAATTTTAGCTCTAACACTGATGATCCACCTACAAATGTGAACTGACGTTCAAAAATAAAACATTTGAAAACGGACCATTTTCCACATTTCTGAAGCATGACGTAATGGGGGGGTGTTATCTCTTTTGTCGAAAATCAGCCGTTTTTGCTCGAACATTAAATGCCTCCAAATGGTATTTATTTCACTTCCCGAGCCCCTGGAAGCATGAAAATCACTTTAAACATGCTAATTTTAGCTCTAACACTGATGATCCACCTACAAATGTGAACTGACGTTCAAAAATAAAACAATTGAAAACGGACCATTTTCCACATTTCTGAAGCATGACGTAATGGGGGGGTGTTATCTCTTTTGTCGAAAATCAGCCGTTTTTGCTGGAACATTAAATGCCTCCAAATGGTATTTATTTCACTTCCCGAGCCCCTGGAAACATGAAAATCACTTTAAACATGCTAATTTGAGCTCTAACACTGATGATCCACCTACAAATGTGAACTGACGTTCAAAAATAAAACATTTGAAAACGGACCATTTTCCACATTTCTGAAGCATGACGTAATGGGGGGGTGTTATCTCTTTTGTCGAAAATCAGCCGTTTTTGCTTGAACATTAAATGCCTCCAAATGGTATTTAATTAACTTCCCGGGGTGAAGAAACCCTTTTTGAGAACTCAGAGTGAGTAAATTGGCCATTTTCATGCACTTTTAACCATTCCATAAATCTTGTGTTTAGGGCCCCTGGAAGCATGAAAATCACTTTAAACATGCTAATTTTAGCTCTAACACTGATGATCCACCTACAAATGTGAACTGACGTTCAAAAATAAAACATTTGAAAACGGACCATTTTCCACATTTCTGAAGCATGACGTAATGGGGGGGTGTTATCTCTTTTGTCGAAAATCAACCGTTTTTGCTCGAACATTAAATGCCTCCAAATGGTATTTATTTCACTTCCCGAGCCCCTGGAAGCATGAAAATCACTTTAAACATGCTAATTTTAGCTCTAACACTGATGATCCACCTACAAATGTGAACTGACGTTCAAAAATAAAACATTTGAAAACGGACCATTTTCCACATTTCTGAAGCATGACGTAATGGGGGGGTGTTATCTCTTTTGTCGAAAATCAGCCGTTTTTGCTCGAACATTAAATGCCTCCAAATGGTATTTAATTAACTTCCCGGGGTGAAGAAACCCTTTCTGAGAACTCACAGTGAGTAAATTGGCCATTTTCATGCACTTTTAACCATTCCATAAATCTTGTGTTTTGGGCCCCTGGAAGCATGAAAATCACTTTAAACATGCTAATTTTAGCTCTAACACTGATGATCCACCTACAAATGTGAACTGACGTTCAAAAATAAAACATTTGAAAACGGACCATTTTCCACATTTCTGAAGCATGACGTAATGGGGGTGTTATCTCTTTTGTCGAAAATCAGCCGTTTTTGCTCGAACATTAAATGCCTACAAATGGTATTTATTTCACTTCCCGAGCCCCTGGAAGCATGAAAATCACTTTAAACATGCTAATTTTAGCTCTAACACTGATGATCCACCTACAAATGTGAACTGACGTTCAAAAATAAAACATTTGAAAACGGACCATTTTCCACATTTCTGAAGCATGACGTAATGGGGGGGTGTTATCTCTTTTGTCGAAAATCAGCCGTTTTTGCTCGAACATTAAATGCCTCCAAATGGTATTTATTTCACTTCCCGAGCCCCTGGAAGCATGAAAATTACTTTAAACATGCTAATTTTAGCTCTAACACTGATGATCCAACTACAAATGTGAACTGACGTTCAAAAATAAAACATTTGAAAACGGACCATTTTCCACATTTCTGAAGCATGACGTAATGGGGGGGTGTTTTCTCTTTTGTCGAAAATCAGCCGTTTTTGCTCGAACATTAAATCCCTCCAAATGGTATTTAATTAACTTCCCGAGCCCCTGGAAGCATGAAAATCACTTTAAACATGCTAATTTTAGCTCTAACACTGATGATCCACCTACAAATGTGAACTGACGTTCAAAAATAAAACATTTGAAAACGGACCATTTTCCACATTTCTGAAGCATGACGTAATGGGGGGGTGTTATCTCTTTTGTCGAAAATCAGCCGTTTTTGCTGGAACATTAAATGCCTCCAAATGGTATTTATTTCACTTCCCGAGCCCCTGGAAGCATGAAAATCACTTTAAACATGCTAATTTTAGCTCTAACACTGATGATCCACCTACAAATGTGAACTGACGTTCAAAAATAAAACATTTGAAAACGGACCATTTTCCACATTTCTGAAGCATGACGTAATGGGGGGGTGTTATCTCTTTTGTCGAAAATCAGCCGTTTTTGCTGGAACATTAAATGCCTCCAAATGGTATTTATTTCACTTCCCGAGCCCCTGGAAGCATGAAAATCACTTTAAACATGCTAATTTTAGCTCTAACACTGATGATCCACCTACAAATGTGAACTGACGTTCAAAAATAAAACATTTGAAAAAGGACCATTTTCCACATTTCTGAAGCATGACGTAATGGGGGGGTGTTATCTCTTTTGTCGAAAATCAGCCGTTTTTGCTCGAACATTAAATGCCTCAAAATGGTATTTAATTAACTTCCCGGGGTGAAGAAACCCTTTTTGAGAACTCAGAGTGAGTAAATTGGCCATTTTCATGCACTTTTAACCATTCCATAAATCTTGTGTTTTGGGCCCCTGGAAGCATGAAAATCACTTTAAACATGCTAATTTTAGCTCTAACACTGATGATCCACCTACAAATGTGAACTGACGTTCAAAAATAAAACATTTGAAAACGGACCATTTTCCACATTTCTGAAGCATGACGTAATGGGGGGGTGTTATCTCTTTTGTCGAAAATCAGCCGTTTTTGCTCGAACATTAAATGCCTCCAAATGGTATTTAATTAACTTCCCGAGCCCCTGGAAGCATGAAAATCACTTTAAACATGCTAATTTTAGCTCTAACACTGATGATCCACCTACAAATGTGAACTGACGTTCAAAAATAAAACATTTGAAAACGGATCATTTTCCACATTTCTGAAGCATGACGTAATGGGGGGGTGTTATCTCTTTTGTCGAAAATCAGCCGTTTTTGCTCGAACATTAAATGCCTCCAAATGGTATTTATTTCACTTCCCGAGCCCCTGGAAGCATGAAAATCACTTTAAACATGCTAATTTTAGCTCTAACACTGATGATCCACCTACAAATGTGAACTGACGTTCAAAAATAAAACATTTGAAAACGGACCATTTTCCACATTTCTGAAGCATGACGTAATGGGGGGGTGTTATCTCTTTTGTCGAAAATCAGCCGTTTTTGCTCAACATTAAATGCCTGCAAATGGTATTTATTTCACTTCCCGAGCCCCTGGAAGCATGAAAATCACTTTAAACATGCTAATTTTAGCTCTAACACTGATGATCCACCTACAAATGTGAACTGACGTTCAAAAATAAAACATTTGAAAACGGACCATTTTCCACATTTCTGAAGCATGACGTAATGGGGGGGTGTTATCTCTTTTGTCGAAAATCAGCCGTTTTTGCTGGAACATTAAATGCCCCCAAATGGTATTTATTTCACTTCCCGAGCCCCTGGAAGCATGAAAATCACTTTAAACATGCTAATTTTAGCTCTAACACTGATGATCCACCTACAAATGTGAACTGACGTTCAAAAATAAAACATTTGAAAACGGACCATTTTCCACATTTCTGAAGCATGACGTAATGGGGGGGTGTTATCTCTTTTGTCGAAAATCAGCCGTTTTTGCTGGAACATTAAATGCCTCCAAATGGTATTTATTTCACTTCCCGAGCCCCTGGAAGCATGAAAATCACTTTAAACATGCTCATTTTAGCTCTAACACTGATGATCCACCTACAAATGTGAACTGACGTTCAAAAATAAAACATTTGAAAACGGACCATTTTCCACATTTCTGAAGCATGACGTAATGGGGGGGTGTTATCTCTTTTGTCGAAAATCAGCCGTTTTTGCTCGAACATTAAATGCCTCCAAATGGTATTTAATTAACTTCCCGCGGTGAAGAAACCCTTTTTGAGAACTCAGAGTGAGTAAATTGGCCATTTTCATGCACTTTTAACTATTCCATAAATCTTGTGTTTTGGGCCCCTGGAAGCATGAAAATCACTTTAAACATGCTAATTTTAGCTCTAACACTGATGATCCACCTACAAATGTGAACTGACGTTCAAAAATAAAACATTTGAAAACGGACCATTTTCCACATTTCTGAAGCATGACGTAATGGGGGGGTGTTATCTCTTTTGTCGAAAATCAGCCGTTTTTGCTCGAACATTAAATGCCTCCAAATGGTATTTATTTCACTTCCCGAGCCCCTGAAAGCATGAAAATTACTTTAAACATGCTAATTTTAGCTCTAACACTGATGATCCAACTACAAATGTGAACTGACGTTCAAAAATAAAACATTTGAAAACGGACCATTTTCCACATTTCTGAAGCATGACGTAATGGGGGGGTGTTATCTCTTTTGTCGAAAATCAGCCGTTTTTGCTCGAACATTAAATCCCTCCAAATGGTATTTAATTAACTTCCCGAGCCCCTGGAAGCATGAAAATCACTTTAAACATGCTAATTTTAGCTCTAACACTGATGATCCACCTACAAATGTGAACTGACGTTCAAAAATAAAACATTTGAAAACGGACCATTTTCCACATTTCTGAAGCATGACGTAATGGGGGGGTGTTATCTCTTTTGTCGAAAATCAGCCGTTTTTGCTGGAACATTAAATGCCTCCAAATGGTATTTATTTCACTTCCCGAGCCCCTGGAAGCATGAAAATCACTTTAAACATGCTAATTTTAGCTCTAACACTGATGATCCACCTACAAATGTGAACTGACGTTCAAAAATAAAACATTTGAAAACGGACCATTTTCCACATTTCTGAAGCATGACGTAATGGGGGGGTGTTATCTCTTTTGTCGAAAATCAGCCGTTTTTGCTGGAACATTAAATGCCTCCAAATGGTATTTATTTCACTTCCCGAGCCCCTGGAAGCATGAAAATCACTTTAAACATGCTAATTTTAGCTCTAACACTGATGATCCACCTACAAATGTGAACTGACGTTCAAAAATAAAACATTTGAAAAAGGACCATTTTCCACATTTCTGAAGCATGACGTAATGGGGGGGTGTTATCTCTTTTGTCGAAAATCAGCCGTTTTTGCTCGAACATTAAATGCCTCAAAATGGTATTTAATTAACTTCCCGGGGTGAAGAAACCCTTTTTGAGAACTCAGAGTGAGTAAATTGGCCATTTTCATGCACTATTAACCATTCCATAAATCTTGTGTTTTGGGCCCCTGGAAGCATGAAAATCACTTTAAACATGCTAATTTTAGCTCTAACACTGATGATCCACCTACAAATGTGAACTGACGTTCAAAAATAAAACATTTGAAAACGGACCATTTTCCACATTTCTGAAGCATGACGTAATGGGGGGGGTGTTATCTCTTTTGTCGAAAATCAGCCGTTTTTGCTCGAACATTAAATGCCTCCAAATGGTATTTAATTAACTTCCCGAGCCCCTGGAAGCATGAAAATCACTTTAAACATGCTAATTTTAGCTCTAACACTGATGATCCACCTACAAATGTGAACTGACGTTCAAAAATAAAACATTTGAAAACGGATCATTTTCCACATTTCTGAAGCATGACGTAATGGGGGGGTGTTATCTCTTTTGTCGAAAATCAGCCGTTTTTGCTCGAACATTAAATGCCTCCAAATGGTATTTATTTCACTTCCCGAGCCCCTGGAAGCATGAAAATCACTTTAAACATGCTAATTTTAGCTCTAACACTGATGATCCACCTACAAATGTGAACTGACGTTCAAAAATAAAACATTTGAAAACGGACCATTTTCCACATTTCTGAAGCATGACGTAATGGGGGGGTGTTATCTCTTTTGTCGAAAATCAGCCGTTTTTGCTCGAACATTAAATGCCTCCAAATGGTATTTATTTCACTTCCCGAGCCCCTGGAAGCATGAAAATCACTTTAAACATGCTAATTTTAGCTCTAACACTGATGATCCACCTACAAATGTGAACTGACGTTCAAAAATAAAACATTTGAAAACGGACCATTTTCCACATTTCTGAAGCATGACATACTGGGGGGGTGTTATCTCTTTTGTCGAAAATCAGCCGTTTTTGCTCGAACATTAAATGCCTCCAAATGGTATTTAATTAACTTCCCGGGGTGAAGAAACCCTTTTTGAGAACTCAGAGTGAGTAAATTGGCCATTTTCATGCACTTTTAACCATTCCATAAATCTTGTGTTTTGGGCCCCTGGAAGCATGAAAATCAGTTTAAACATGCTAATTTTAGCTCTAACACTGATGATCCACCTACAAATGTGAACTGACGTTCAAAAATAAAACATTTGAAAACGGACCATTTTCCACATTTCTGAAGCATGACGTAATGGGGGGGTGTTATCTCTTTTGTCGAAAATCAGCCGTTTTTGCTCGAACATTAAATGTCTCCAAATGGTATTTAATTAACTTCCCGGGGTGAAGAAACCCTTTTTGAGAACTCAGAGTGAGTAAATTGGCCATTTTCATGCACTTTTAACCATTCCATAAATCTTGTGTTTTGGGCCCCTGGAAGCATGAAAATCACTTTAAACATGCTAATTTTAGCTCTAACACTGATGATCCACCTACAAATGTGAACTGACGTTCAAAAATAAAACATTTGAAAACGGACCATTTTCCACATTTCTGAAGCATGACGTAATGGGGGGTGTTATCTCTTTTGTCGAAAATCAGCCGTTTTTGCTCGAACATTAAATGCCTCCAAATGGTATTTAATTAACTTCCCGAGCCCCTGGAAGCATGAAAATCACTTTAAACATGCTAATTTTAGCTCTAACACTGATGATCCACCTACAAATGTGAACTGACGTTCAAAAATAAAACATTTGAAAACGGATCATTTTCCACATTTCTGAAGCATGACGTAATGGGGGGGTGTTATCTCTTTTGTCGAAAATCAGCCGTATTTGCTCGAACATTAAATGCCTCCAAATGGTATTTATTTCACTTCCCGAGCCCCTGGAAGCATGAAAATCACTTTAAACATGCTAATTTTAGCTCTAACACTGATGATCCACCTACAAATGTGAACTGACGTTCAAAAATAAAACATTTGAAAACGGACCATTTTCCACATTTCTGAAGCATGACGTAATGGGGGGGGTGTTATCTCTTTTGTCGAAAATCAGCCGTTTTTGCTGGAACATTAAATGCCCCCAAATGGTATTTATTTCACTTCCCGAGCCCCTGGAAGCATGAAAATCACTTTAAACATGCTAATTTTAGCTATAACACTGATGATCCACCTACAAATGTGAACTGACGTTCAAAAATAAAACATTTGAAAACGGACCATTTTCCACATTTCTGAAGCATGACGTAATGGGGGGGTGTTATCTCTTTTGTCGAAAATCAGCCGTTTTTGCTGGAACATTAAATGCCTCCAAATGGTATTTATTTCACTTCCCGAGCCCCTGGAAGCATGAAAATCACTTTAAACATGCTCATTTTAGCTCTAACACTGATGATCCACCTACAAATGTGAACTGACGTTCAAAAATAAAACATTTGAAAACGGACCATTTTCCACATTTCTGAAGCATGACGTAATGGGGGGGTGTTATCTCTTTTGTCGAAAATCAGCCGTTTTTGCTCGAACATTAAATGCCTCCAAATGGTATTTAATTAACTTCCCGCGGTGAAGAAACCCTTTTTGAGAACTCAGAGTGAGTAAATTGGCCATTTTCATGCACTTTTAACTATTCCATAAATCTTGTGTTTTGGGCCCCTGGAAGCATGAAAATCAGTTTAAACATGCTCATTTTAGCTCTAACACTGATGATCCACCTACAAATGTGAACTGACGTTCAAAAATAAAACATTTGAAAACTGACCATTTTCCACATTTCTGAAGCATGACGTAATGGGGGGGTGTTATCTCTTTTGTCGAAAATCAGCCGTTTTTGCTCGAACATTAAATGCCTCCAAATGGTATTTAATTAACTTCCCGCGGTGAAGAAACCCTTTTTGAGAACTCAGAGTGAGTAAATTGGCCATTTTCATGCACTTTTAACTATTCCATAAATCTTGTGTTTTGGGCCCCTGGAAGCATGAAAATCAGTTTAAACATGCTAATTTTAGCTCTAACACTGATGATCCACCTACAAATGTGAACTGACGTTCAAAAATAAAACATTTGAAAACGGACCATTTTCCACATTTCTGAAGCATGACGTAATGGGGGGGTGTTATCTCTTTTGTCGAAAATCAGCCGTTTTTGCTCGAACATTAAATGCCTCCAAATGGTATTTAATTAACTTCCCGAGCCCCTGGAAGCATGAAAATCACTTTAAACATGCTAATTTTAGCTCTAACACTGATGATCCACCTACAAATGTGAACTGACGTTCAAAAATAAAACATTTGAAAACGGATCATTTTCCACATTTCTGAAGCATGACGTAATGGGGGGGTGTTATCTCTTTTGTCGAAAATCAGCCGTTTTTGCTCGAACATTAAATGCCTCCAAATGGTATTTATTTCACTTCCCGAGCCCCTGGAAGCATGAAAATCACTTTAAACATGCTAATTTTAGCTCTAACACTGATGATCCACCTACAAATGTGAACTGACGTTCAAAAATAAAACATTTGAAAACGGACCATTTTCCACATTTCTGAAGCATGACGTAATGGGGGGGTGTTATCTCTTTTGTCGAAAATCAGCCGTTTTTGCTGGAACATTAAATGCCCCCAAATGGTATTTATTTCACTTCCCGAGCCCCTGGAAGCATGAAAATCACTTTAAACATGCTAATTTTAGCTCTAACACTGATGATCCACCTACAAATGTGAACTGACGTTCAAAAATAAAACATTTGAAAACGGACCATTTTCCACATTTCTGAAGCATGACGTAATGGGGGGGTGTTATCTCTTTTGTCGAAAATCAGCCGTTTTTGCTGGAACATTAAATGCCTCCAAATGGTATTTATTTCACTTCCCGAGCCCCTGGAAGCATGAAAATCACTTTAAACATGCTCATTTTAGCTCTAACACTGATGATCCACCTACAAATGTGAACTGACGTTCAAAAATAAAACATTTGAAAACGGACCATTTTCCACATTTCTGAAGCATGACGTAATGGGGGGGTGTTATCTCTTTTGTCGAAAATCAGCCGTTTTTGCTCGAACATTAAATGCCTCCAAATGGTATTTAATTAACTTCCCGCGGTGAAGAAACCCTTTTTGAGAACTCAGAGTGAGTAAATTGGCCATTTTCATGCACTTTTAACTATTCCATAAATCTTGTGTTTTGGGCCCCTGGAAGCATGAAAATCAGTTTAAACATGCTAATTTTAGCTCTAACACTGATGATCCACCTACAAATGTGAACTGACGTTCAAAAATAAAACATTTGAAAACGGACCATTTTCCACATTTCTGAAGCATGACGTAATGGGGGGGTGTTATCTCTTTTGTCGAAAATCAGCCGTTTTTGCTCGAACATTAAATGCCTCCAAATGGTATTTATTTCACTTCCCGAGCCCCTGGAAGCATGAAAATCACTTTAAACATGCTAATTTTAGCTCTAACACTGATGATCCACCTACAAATGTGAACTGACGTTCAAAAATAAAACAATTGAAAACGGACCATTTTCCACATTTCTGAAGCATGACGTAATGGGGGGGTGTTATCTCTTTTGTCGAAAATCAGCCGTTTTTGCTGGAACATTAAATGCCTCCAAATGGTATTTATTTCACTTCCCGAGCCCCTGGAAACATGAAAATCACTTTAAACATGCTAATTTGAGCTCTAACACTGATGATCCACCTACAAATGTGAACTGACGTTCAAAAATAAAACATTTGAAAACGGACCATTTTCCACATTTCTGAAGCATGACGTAATGGGGGGGTGTTATCTCTTTTGTCGAAAATCAGCCGTTTTTGCTTGAACATTAAATGCCTCCAAATGGTATTTAATTAACTTCCCGGGGTGAAGAAACCCTTTTTGAGAACTCAGAGTGAGTAAATTGGCCATTTTCATGCACTTTTAACCATTCCATAAATCTTGTGTTTAGGGCCCCTGGAAGCATGAAAATCACTTTAAACATGCTAATTTTAGCTCTAACACTGATGATCCACCTACAAATGTGAACTGACGTTCAAAAATAAAACATTTGAAAACGGACCATTTTCCACATTTCTGAAGCATGACGTAATGGGGGGGTGTTATCTCTTTTGTCGAAAATCAACCGTTTTTGCTCGAACATTAAATGCCTCCAAATGGTATTTATTTCACTTCCCGAGCCCCTGGAAGCATGAAAATCACTTTAAACATGCTAATTTTAGCTCTAACACTGATGATCCACCTACAAATGTGAACTGACGTTCAAAAATAAAACATTTGAAAACGGACCATTTTCCACATTTCTGAAGCATGACGTAATGGGGGGGTGTTATCTCTTTTGTCGAAAATCAGCCGTTTTTGCTCGAACATTAAATGCCTCCAAATGGTATTTAATTAACTTCCCGGGGTGAAGAAACCCTTTCTGAGAACTCACAGTGAGTAAATTGGCCATTTTCATGCACTTTTAACCATTCCATAAATCTTGTGTTTTGGGCCCCTGGAAGCATGAAAATCACTTTAAACATGCTAATTTTAGCTCTAACACTGATGATCCACCTACAAATGTGAACTGACGTTCAAAAATAAAACATTTGAAAACGGACCATTTTCCACATTTCTGAAGCATGACGTAATGGGGGTGTTATCTCTTTTGTCGAAAATCAGCCGTTTTTGCTCGAACATTAAATGCCTACAAATGGTATTTATTTCACTTCCCGAGCCCCTGGAAGCATGAAAATCACTTTAAACATGCTAATTTTAGCTCTAACACTGATGATCCACCTACAAATGTGAACTGACGTTCAAAAATAAAACATTTGAAAACGGACCATTTTCCACATTTCTGAAGCATGACGTAATGGGGGGGTGTTATCTCTTTTGTCGAAAATCAGCCGTTTTTGCTCGAACATTAAATGCCTCCAAATGGTATTTATTTCACTTCCCGAGCCCCTGGAAGCATGAAAATTACTTTAAACATGCTAATTTTAGCTCTAACACTGATGATCCAACTACAAATGTGAACTGACGTTCAAAAATAAAACATTTGAAAACGGACCATTTTCCACATTTCTGAAGCATGACGTAATGGGGGGGTGTTTTCTCTTTTGTCGAAAATCAGCCGTTTTTGCTCGAACATTAAATCCCTCCAAATGGTATTTAATTAACTTCCCGAGCCCCTGGAAGCATGAAAATCACTTTAAACATGCTAATTTTAGCTCTAACACTGATGATCCACCTACAAATGTGAACTGACGTTCAAAAATAAAACATTTGAAAACGGACCATTTTCCACATTTCTGAAGCATGACGTAATGGGGGGGTGTTATCTCTTTTGTCGAAAATCAGCCGTTTTTGCTGGAACATTAAATGCCTCCAAATGGTATTTATTTCACTTCCCGAGCCCCTGGAAGCATGAAAATCACTTTAAACATGCTAATTTTAGCTCTAACACTGATGATCCACCTACAAATGTGAACTGACGTTCAAAAATAAAACATTTGAAAACGGACCATTTTCCACATTTCTGAAGCATGACGTAATGGGGGGGTGTTATCTCTTTTGTCGAAAATCAGCCGTTTTTGCTGGAACATTAAATGCCTCCAAATGGTATTTATTTCACTTCCCGAGCCCCTGGAAGCATGAAAATCACTTTAAACATGCTAATTTTAGCTCTAACACTGATGATCCACCTACAAATGTGAACTGACGTTCAAAAATAAAACATTTGAAAAAGGACCATTTTCCACATTTCTGAAGCATGACGTAATGGGGGGGTGTTATCTCTTTTGTCGAAAATCAGCCGTTTTTGCTCGAACATTAAATGCCTCAAAATGGTATTTAATTAACTTCCCGGGGTGAAGAAACCCTTTTTGAGAACTCAGAGTGAGTAAATTGGCCATTTTCATGCACTTTTAACCATTCCATAAATCTTGTGTTTTGGGCCCCTGGAAGCATGAAAATCACTTTAAACATGCTAATTTTAGCTCTAACACTGATGATCCACCTACAAATGTGAACTGACGTTCAAAAATAAAACATTTGAAAACGGACCATTTTCCACATTTCTGAAGCATGACGTAATGGGGGGGTGTTATCTCTTTTGTCGAAAATCAGCCGTTTTTGCTCGAACATTAAATGCCTCCAAATGGTATTTAATTAACTTCCCGAGCCCCTGGAAGCATGAAAATCACTTTAAACATGCTAATTTTAGCTCTAACACTGATGATCCACCTACAAATGTGAACTGACGTTCAAAAATAAAACATTTGAAAACGGATCATTTTCCACATTTCTGAAGCATGACGTAATGGGGGGGTGTTATCTCTTTTGTCGAAAATCAGCCGTTTTTGCTCGAACATTAAATGCCTCCAAATGGTATTTATTTCACTTCCCGAGCCCCTGGAAGCATGAAAATCACTTTAAACATGCTAATTTTAGCTCTAACACTGATGATCCACCTACAAATGTGAACTGACGTTCAAAAATAAAACATTTGAAAACGGACCATTTTCCACATTTCTGAAGCATGACGTAATGGGGGGGTGTTATCTCTTTTGTCGAAAATCAGCCGTTTTTGCTCAACATTAAATGCCTGCAAATGGTATTTATTTCACTTCCCGAGCCCCTGGAAGCATGAAAATCACTTTAAACATGCTAATTTTAGCTCTAACACTGATGATCCACCTACAAATGTGAACTGACGTTCAAAAATAAAACATTTGAAAACGGACCATTTTCCACATTTCTGAAGCATGACGTAATGGGGGGGTGTTATCTCTTTTGTCGAAAATCAGCCGTTTTTGCTGGAACATTAAATGCCCCCAAATGGTATTTATTTCACTTCCCGAGCCCCTGGAAGCATGAAAATCACTTTAAACATGCTAATTTTAGCTCTAACACTGATGATCCACCTACAAATGTGAACTGACGTTCAAAAATAAAACATTTGAAAACGGACCATTTTCCACATTTCTGAAGCATGACGTAATGGGGGGGTGTTATCTCTTTTGTCGAAAATCAGCCGTTTTTGCTGGAACATTAAATGCCTCCAAATGGTATTTATTTCACTTCCCGAGCCCCTGGAAGCATGAAAATCACTTTAAACATGCTCATTTTAGCTCTAACACTGATGATCCACCTACAAATGTGAACTGACGTTCAAAAATAAAACATTTGAAAACGGACCATTTTCCACATTTCTGAAGCATGACGTAATGGGGGGGTGTTATCTCTTTTGTCGAAAATCAGCCGTTTTTGCTCGAACATTAAATGCCTCCAAATGGTATTTAATTAACTTCCCGCGGTGAAGAAACCCTTTTTGAGAACTCAGAGTGAGTAAATTGGCCATTTTCATGCACTTTTAACTATTCCATAAATCTTGTGTTTTGGGCCCCTGGAAGCATGAAAATCACTTTAAACATGCTAATTTTAGCTCTAACACTGATGATCCACCTACAAATGTGAACTGACGTTCAAAAATAAAACATTTGAAAACGGACCATTTTCCACATTTCTGAAGCATGACGTAATGGGGGGGTGTTATCTCTTTTGTCGAAAATCAGCCGTTTTTGCTCGAACATTAAATGCCTCCAAATGGTATTTATTTCACTTCCCGAGCCCCTGAAAGCATGAAAATTACTTTAAACATGCTAATTTTAGCTCTAACACTGATGATCCAACTACAAATGTGAACTGACGTTCAAAAATAAAACATTTGAAAACGGACCATTTTCCACATTTCTGAAGCATGACGTAATGGGGGGGTGTTATCTCTTTTGTCGAAAATCAGCCGTTTTTGCTCGAACATTAAATCCCTCCAAATGGTATTTAATTAACTTCCCGAGCCCCTGGAAGCATGAAAATCACTTTAAACATGCTAATTTTAGCTCTAACACTGATGATCCACCTACAAATGTGAACTGACGTTCAAAAATAAAACATTTGAAAACGGACCATTTTCCACATTTCTGAAGCATGACGTAATGGGGGGGTGTTATCTCTTTTGTCGAAAATCAGCCGTTTTTGCTGGAACATTAAATGCCTCCAAATGGTATTTATTTCACTTCCCGAGCCCCTGGAAGCATGAAAATCACTTTAAACATGCTAATTTTAGCTCTAACACTGATGATCCACCTACAAATGTGAACTGACGTTCAAAAATAAAACATTTGAAAACGGACCATTTTCCACATTTCTGAAGCATGACGTAATGGGGGGGTGTTATCTCTTTTGTCGAAAATCAGCCGTTTTTGCTGGAACATTAAATGCCTCCAAATGGTATTTATTTCACTTCCCGAGCCCCTGGAAGCATGAAAATCACTTTAAACATGCTAATTTTAGCTCTAACACTGATGATCCACCTACAAATGTGAACTGACGTTCAAAAATAAAACATTTGAAAAAGGACCATTTTCCACATTTCTGAAGCATGACGTAATGGGGGGGTGTTATCTCTTTTGTCGAAAATCAGCCGTTTTTGCTCGAACATTAAATGCCTCAAAATGGTATTTAATTAACTTCCCGGGGTGAAGAAACCCTTTTTGAGAACTCAGAGTGAGTAAATTGGCCATTTTCATGCACTATTAACCATTCCATAAATCTTGTGTTTTGGGCCCCTGGAAGCATGAAAATCACTTTAAACATGCTAATTTTAGCTCTAACACTGATGATCCACCTACAAATGTGAACTGACGTTCAAAAATAAAACATTTGAAAACGGACCATTTTCCACATTTCTGAAGCATGACGTAATGGGGGGGGTGTTATCTCTTTTGTCGAAAATCAGCCGTTTTTGCTCGAACATTAAATGCCTCCAAATGGTATTTAATTAACTTCCCGAGCCCCTGGAAGCATGAAAATCACTTTAAACATGCTAATTTTAGCTCTAACACTGATGATCCACCTACAAATGTGAACTGACGTTCAAAAATAAAACATTTGAAAACGGATCATTTTCCACATTTCTGAAGCATGACGTAATGGGGGGGTGTTATCTCTTTTGTCGAAAATCAGCCGTTTTTGCTCGAACATTAAATGCCTCCAAATGGTATTTATTTCACTTCCCGAGCCCCTGGAAGCATGAAAATCACTTTAAACATGCTAATTTTAGCTCTAACACTGATGATCCACCTACAAATGTGAACTGACGTTCAAAAATAAAACATTTGAAAACGGACCATTTTCCACATTTCTGAAGCATGACGTAATGGGGGGGTGTTATCTCTTTTGTCGAAAATCAGCCGTTTTTGCTCGAACATTAAATGCCTCCAAATGGTATTTATTTCACTTCCCGAGCCCCTGGAAGCATGAAAATCACTTTAAACATGCTAATTTTAGCTCTAACACTGATGATCCACCTACAAATGTGAACTGACGTTCAAAAATAAAACATTTGAAAACGGACCATTTTCCACATTTCTGAAGCATGACATACTGGGGGGGTGTTATCTCTTTTGTCGAAAATCAGCCGTTTTTGCTCGAACATTAAATGCCTCCAAATGGTATTTAATTAACTTCCCGGGGTGAAGAAACCCTTTTTGAGAACTCAGAGTGAGTAAATTGGCCATTTTCATGCACTTTTAACCATTCCATAAATCTTGTGTTTTGGGCCCCTGGAAGCATGAAAATCAGTTTAAACATGCTAATTTTAGCTCTAACACTGATGATCCACCTACAAATGTGAACTGACGTTCAAAAATAAAACATTTGAAAACGGACCATTTTCCACATTTCTGAAGCATGACGTAATGGGGGGGTGTTATCTCTTTTGTCGAAAATCAGCCGTTTTTGCTCGAACATTAAATGCCTCCAAATGGTATTTAATTAACTTCCCGGGGTGAAGAAACCCTTTTTGAGAACTCAGAGTGAGTAAATTGGCCATTTTCATGCACTTTTAACCATTCCATAAATCTTGTGTTTTGGGCCCCTGGAAGCATGAAAATCAGTTTAAACATGCTAATTTTAGCTCTAGCACTGATGATCCACCTACAAATGTGAACTGACGTTCAAAAATAAAACATTTGAAAACGGATCATTTTCCACATTTCTGAAGCATGACGTAATGGGGGGGTGTTATCTCTTTTGTCGAAAATCAGCCGTTTTTGCTCGAACATTAAATGCCTCCAAATGGTATTTATTTCACTTCCCGAGCCCCTGGAAGCATGAAAATCACTTTAAACATGCTAATTTTAGCTCTAACACTGATGATCCACCTACAAATGTGAACTGACGTTCAAAAATAAAACATTTGAAAACGGACCATTTTCCACATTTCTGAAGCATGACGTAATGGGGGGGTGTTATCTCTTTTGTCGAAAATCAGCCGTTTTTGCTGGAACATTAAATGCCCCCAAATGGTATTTATTTCACTTCCCGAGCCCCTGGAAGCATGAAAATCACTTTAAACATGCTAATTTTAGCTCTAACACTGATGATCCACCTACAAATGTGAACTGACGTTCAAAAATAAAACATTTGAAAACGGACCATTTTCCACATTTCTGAAGCATGACGTAATGGGGGGGTGTTATCTCTTTTGTCGAAAATCAGCCGTTTTTGCTGGAACATTAAATGCCTCCAAATGGTATTTATTTCACTTCCCGAGCCCCTGGAAGCATGAAAATCACTTTAAACATGCTCATTTTAGCTCTAACACTGATGATCCACCTACAAATGTGAACTGACGTTCAAAAATAAAACATTTGAAAACGGACCATTTTCCACATTTCTGAAGCATGACGTAATGGGGGGGTGTTATCTCTTTTGTCGAAAATCAGCCGTTTTTGCTCGAACATTAAATGCCTCCAAATGGTATTTAATTAACTTCCCGCGGTGAAGAAACCCTTTTTGAGAACTCAGAGTGAGTAAATTGGCCATTTTCATGCACTTTTAACTATTCCATAAATCTTGTGTTTTGGGCCCCTGGAAGCATGAAAATCAGTTTAAACATGCTAATTTTAGCTCTAACACTGATGATCCACCTACAAATGTGAACTGACGTTCAAAAATAAAACATTTGAAAACGGACCATTTTCCACATTTCTGAAGCATGACGTAATGGGGGGGTGTTATCTCTTTTGTCGAAAATCAGCCGTTTTTGCTCGAACATTAAATGCCTCCAAATGGTATTTATTTCACTTCCCGAGCCCCTGGAAGCATGAAAATCACTTTAAACATGCTAATTTTAGCTCTAACACTGATGATCCACCTACAAATGTGAACTGACGTTCAAAAATAAAACAATTGAAAACGGACCATTTTCCACATTTCTGAAGCATGACGTAATGGGGGGGTGTTATCTCTTTTGTCGAAAATCAGCCGTTTTTGCTGGAACATTAAATGCCTCCAAATGGTATTTATTTCACTTCCCGAGCCCCTGGAAACATGAAAATCACTTTAAACATGCTAATTTGAGCTCTAACACTGATGATCCACCTACAAATGTGAACTGACGTTCAAAAATAAAACATTTGAAAACGGACCATTTTCCACATTTCTGAAGCATGACGTAATGGGGGGGTGTTATCTCTTTTGTCGAAAATCAGCCGTTTTTGCTTGAACATTAAATGCCTCCAAATGGTATTTAATTAACTTCCCGGGGTGAAGAAACCCTTTTTGAGAACTCAGAGTGAGTAAATTGGCCATTTTCATGCACTTTTAACCATTCCATAAATCTTGTGTTTAGGGCCCCTGGAAGCATGAAAATCACTTTAAACATGCTAATTTTAGCTCTAACACTGATGATCCACCTACAAATGTGAACTGACGTTCAAAAATAAAACATTTGAAAACGGACCATTTTCCACATTTCTGAAGCATGACGTAATGGGGGGGTGTTATCTCTTTTGTCGAAAATCAACCGTTTTTGCTCGAACATTAAATGCCTCCAAATGGTATTTATTTCACTTCCCGAGCCCCTGGAAGCATGAAAATCACTTTAAACATGCTAATTTTAGCTCTAACACTGATGATCCACCTACAAATGTGAACTGACGTTCAAAAATAAAACATTTGAAAACGGACCATTTTCCACATTTCTGAAGCATGACGTAATGGGGGGGTGTTATCTCTTTTGTCGAAAATCAGCCGTTTTTGCTCGAACATTAAATGCCTCCAAATGGTATTTAATTAACTTCCCGGGGTGAAGAAACCCTTTCTGAGAACTCACAGTGAGTAAATTGGCCATTTTCATGCACTTTTAACCATTCCATAAATCTTGTGTTTTGGGCCCCTGGAAGCATGAAAATCACTTTAAACATGCTAATTTTAGCTCTAACACTGATGATCCACCTACAAATGTGAACTGACGTTCAAAAATAAAACATTTGAAAACGGACCATTTTCCACATTTCTGAAGCATGACGTAATGGGGGTGTTATCTCTTTTGTCGAAAATCAGCCGTTTTTGCTCGAACATTAAATGCCTACAAATGGTATTTATTTCACTTCCCGAGCCCCTGGAAGCATGAAAATCACTTTAAACATGCTAATTTTAGCTCTAACACTGATGATCCACCTACAAATGTGAACTGACGTTCAAAAATAAAACATTTGAAAACGGACCATTTTCCACATTTCTGAAGCATGACGTAATGGGGGGGTGTTATCTCTTTTGTCGAAAATCAGCCGTTTTTGCTCGAACATTAAATGCCTCCAAATGGTATTTATTTCACTTCCCGAGCCCCTGGAAGCATGAAAATTACTTTAAACATGCTAATTTTAGCTCTAACACTGATGATCCAACTACAAATGTGAACTGACGTTCAAAAATAAAACATTTGAAAACGGACCATTTTCCACATTTCTGAAGCATGACGTAATGGGGGGGTGTTTTCTCTTTTGTCGAAAATCAGCCGTTTTTGCTCGAACATTAAATCCCTCCAAATGGTATTTAATTAACTTCCCGAGCCCCTGGAAGCATGAAAATCACTTTAAACATGCTAATTTTAGCTCTAACACTGATGATCCACCTACAAATGTGAACTGACGTTCAAAAATAAAACATTTGAAAACGGACCATTTTCCACATTTCTGAAGCATGACGTAATGGGGGGGTGTTATCTCTTTTGTCGAAAATCAGCCGTTTTTGCTGGAACATTAAATGCCTCCAAATGGTATTTATTTCACTTCCCGAGCCCCTGGAAGCATGAAAATCACTTTAAACATGCTAATTTTAGCTCTAACACTGATGATCCACCTACAAATGTGAACTGACGTTCAAAAATAAAACATTTGAAAACGGACCATTTTCCACATTTCTGAAGCATGACGTAATGGGGGGGTGTTATCTCTTTTGTCGAAAATCAGCCGTTTTTGCTGGAACATTAAATGCCTCCAAATGGTATTTATTTCACTTCCCGAGCCCCTGGAAGCATGAAAATCACTTTAAACATGCTAATTTTAGCTCTAACACTGATGATCCACCTACAAATGTGAACTGACGTTCAAAAATAAAACATTTGAAAAAGGACCATTTTCCACATTTCTGAAGCATGACGTAATGGGGGGGTGTTATCTCTTTTGTCGAAAATCAGCCGTTTTTGCTCGAACATTAAATGCCTCAAAATGGTATTTAATTAACTTCCCGGGGTGAAGAAACCCTTTTTGAGAACTCAGAGTGAGTAAATTGGCCATTTTCATGCACTTTTAACCATTCCATAAATCTTGTGTTTTGGGCCCCTGGAAGCATGAAAATCACTTTAAACATGCTAATTTTAGCTCTAACACTGATGATCCACCTACAAATGTGAACTGACGTTCAAAAATAAAACATTTGAAAACGGACCATTTTCCACATTTCTGAAGCATGACGTAATGGGGGGGTGTTATCTCTTTTGTCGAAAATCAGCCGTTTTTGCTCGAACATTAAATGCCTCCAAATGGTATTTAATTAACTTCCCGAGCCCCTGGAAGCATGAAAATCACTTTAAACATGCTAATTTTAGCTCTAACACTGATGATCCACCTACAAATGTGAACTGACGTTCAAAAATAAAACATTTGAAAACGGATCATTTTCCACATTTCTGAAGCATGACGTAATGGGGGGGTGTTATCTCTTTTGTCGAAAATCAGCCGTTTTTGCTCGAACATATTAAATGCCTCCAAATGGTATTTATTTCACTTCCCAAGCCCCTGGAAGCATGAAAATCACTTTAAACATGCTAATTTTAGCTCTAACACTGATGATCCACCTACAAATGTGAACTGACGTTCAAAAATAAAACATTTGAAAACGGACCATTTTCCACATTTCTGAAGCATGACGTAATGGGGGTGTGTTATCTCTTTTGTCGAAAATCAGCCGTTTTTGCTCGAACATTAAATGCCTGCAAATGGTATTTATTTCACTTCCCGAGCCCCTGGAAGCATGAAAATCACTTTAAACATGCTAATTTTAGCTCTAACACTGATGATCCACCTACAAATGTGAACTGACGTTCAAAAATAAAACATTTGAAAACGGACCATTTTCCACATTTCTGAAGCATGACGTAATGGGGGGGTGTTATCTCTTTTGTCGAAAATCAGCCGTTTTTGCTGGAACATTAAATGCCCCCAAATGGTATTTATTTCACTTCCCGAGCCCCTGGAAGCATGAAAATCACTTTAAACATGCTAATTTTAGCTCTAACACTGATGATCCACCTACAAATGTGAACTGACGTTCAAAAATAAAACATTTGAAAACGGACCATTTTCCACATTTCTGAAGCATGACGTAATGGGGGGGTGTTATCTCTTTTGTCGAAAATCAGCCGTTTTTGCTGGAACATTAAATGCCTCCAAATGGTATTTATTTCACTTCCCGAGCCCCTGGAAGCATGAAAATCACTTTAAACATGCTCATTTTAGCTCTAACACTGATGATCCACCTACAAATGTGAACTGACGTTCAAAAATAAAACATTTGAAAACGGACCATTTTCCACATTTCTGAAGCATGACGTAATGGGGGGGTGTTATCTCTTTTGTCGAAAATCAGCCGTTTTTGCTCGAACATTAAATGCCTCCAAATGGTATTTAATTAACTTCCCGGGGTGAAGAAACCCTTTTTGAGAACTCAGAGTGAGTAAATTGGCCATTTTCATGCACTTTTAACTATTCCATAAATCTTGTGTTTTGGGCCCCTGGAAGCATGAAAATCAGTTTAAACATGCTAATTTTAGCTCTAACACTGATGATCCACCTACAAATGTGAACTGACGTTCAAAAATAAAACATTTGAAAACGGACCATTTTCCACATTTCTGAAGCATGACGTAATGGGGGGGTGTTATCTCTTTTGTCGAAAATCAGCCGTTTTTGCTCGAAC
This sequence comes from Lissotriton vulgaris, assembly GCF_964263255.1. Lineage (NCBI taxonomy): Eukaryota > Metazoa > Chordata > Amphibia > Caudata > Salamandridae > Lissotriton > Lissotriton vulgaris. The sequence continues at coordinate 558,183 of NW_028247774.1, read as the reverse complement.
ATTAAATGCCTCCAAATGGTATTTATTTCACTTCCCGAGCCCCTGGAAGCATGAAAATCACTTTAAACATGCTAATTTTAGCTCTAACACTGATGATCCACCTACAAATGTGAACTGACGTTCAAAAATAAAACATTTGAAAACGGACCATTTTCCACATTTCTGAAGCATGACGTAATGGGGGGGTGTTATCTCTTTTGTCGAAAATCAGCCGTTTTTGCTGGAACATTAAATGCCCCCAAATGGTATTTATTTCACTTCCCGAGCCCCTGGAAGCATGAAAATCACTTTAAACATGCTAATTTTAGCTCTAACACTGATGATCCACCTACAAATGTGAACTGACGTTCAAAAATAAAACATTTGAAAACGGACCATTTTCCACATTTCTGAAGCATGACGTAATGGGGGGGTGTTATCTCTTTTGTCGAAAATCAGCCGTTTTTGCTGGAACATTAAATGCCTCCAAATGGTATTTATTTCACTTCCCGAGCCCCTGGAAGCATGAAAATCACTTTAAACATGCTAATTTTAGCTCTAACACTGATGATCCACCTACAAATGTGAACTGACGTTCAAAAATAAAACATTTGAAAACGGACCATTTTCCACATTTCTGAAGCATGACGTAATGGGGGGGTGTTATCTCTTTTGTCGAAAATCAGCCGTTTTTGCTTGAACATTAAATGCCTCCAAATGGTATTTATTTCACTTCCCGAGCCCCTGGAAGCATGAAAATCACTTTAAACATGCTAATTTTAGCTCTAACACTGATGATCCACCTACAAATGTGAACTGACGTTCAAAAATAAAACATTTGAAAACGGACCATTTTCCACATTTCTGAAGCATGACGTAATGGGGGGGTGTTATCTCTTTTGTCGAAAATCAGCCGTTTTTGCTGGAACATTAAATGCCTCCAAATGGTATTTATTTCACTTCCCGAGCCCCTGGAAGCATGAAAATCACTTTAAACATGCTAATTTTAGCTCTAACACTGATGATCCACCTACAAATGTGAACTGACGTTCAAAAATAAAACATTTGAAAACGGACCATTTTCCACATTTCTGAAGCATGACGTAATGGGGGGGTGTTATCTCTTTTGTCGAAAATCAGCCGTTTTTGCTGGAACATTAAATGCCTCCAAATGGTATTTATTTCACTTCCCGAGCCCCTGGAAGCATGAAAATCACTTTAAACATGCTAATTTTAGCTCTAACACTGATGATCCACCTACAAATGTGAACTGACGTTCAAAAATAAAACATTTGAAAACGGACCATTTTCCACATTTCTGAAGCATGACGTAATGGGGGGGTGTTATCTCTTTTGTCGAAAATCAGCCGTTTTTGCTTGAACATTAAATGCCTCCAAATGGTATTTAATTAACTTCCCGGGGTGAAGAAACCCTTTTTGAGAACTCAGAGTGAGTAAATTGGCCATTTTCATGCACTTTTAACCATTCCATAAATCTTGTGTGTAGGGCCCCTGGAAGCATGAAAATCACTTTAAACATGCTAATTTTAGCTCTAACACTGATGATCCACCTACAAATGTGAACTGACGTTCAAAAATAAAACATTTGAAAACGGACCATTTTCCACATTTCTGAAGCATGACGTAATGGGGGGGTGTTATCTCTTTTGTCGAAAATCAACCGTTTTTGCTCGAACATTAAATGCCTCCAAATGGTATTTATTTCACTTCCCGAGCCCCTGGAAGCATGAAAATCACTTTAAACATGCTAATTTTAGCTCTAACACTGATGATCCACCTACAAATGTGAACTGACGTTCAAAAATAAAACATTTGAAAACGGACCATTTTCCACATTTCTGAAGCATGACGTAATGGGGGGGTGTTATCTCTTTTGTCGAAAATCAGCCGTTTTTGCTTGAACATTAAATGCCTCCAAATGGTATTTATTTCACTTCCCGAGCCCCTGGAAGCATGAAAATCACTTTAAACATGCTAATTTTAGCTCTAACACTGATGATCCACCTACAAATGTGAACTGACGTTCAAAAATAAAACATTTGAAAACTGACCATTTTCCACATTTCTGAAGCATGACGTAATGGGGGGGTGTTATCTCTTTTGTCGAAAATCAGCCGTTTTTGCTCGAACATTAAATGCCTCCAAATGGTATTTATTTCACTTCCCGAGCCCCTGGAAGCATGAAAATTACTTTAAACATGCTAATTTTAGCTCTAACACTGATGATCCAACTACAAATGTGAACTGACGTTCAAAAATAAAACATTTGAAAACGGACCATTTTCCACATTTCTGAAGCATGACGTAATGGGGGGGTGTTATCTCTTTTGTCGAAAATCAGCCGTTTTTGCTCGAACATTAAATGCCTCCAAATGGTATTTAATTAACTTCCCGAGCCCCTGGAAGCATGAAAATCACTTTAAACATGCTAATTTTAGCTCTAACACTGATGATCCACCTACAAATGTGAACTGGCGTTCAAAAATAAAACATTTGAAAACGGACCATTTTCCACATTTCTGAAGCATGACGTAATGGGGGGGTGTTATCTCTTTTGTCGAAAATCAGCCGTTTTTGCTGGAACATTAAATGCCTTCAAATGGTATTTATTTCACTTCCCGAGCCCCTGGAAGCATGAAAATCACTTTAAACATGCTAATTTTAGCTCTAACACTGATGATCCACCTACAAATGTGAACTGACGTTCAAAAATAAAACATTTGAAAACGGACCATTTTCCACATTTCTGAAGCATGACGTAATGGGGGGGTGTTATCTCTATTGTCGAAAATCAGCCGTTTTTGCTGGAACATTAAATGCCTCCAAATGGTATTTATTTCACTTCCCGAGCCCCTGGAAGCATGAAAATCACTTTAAACATGCTAATTTTAGCTCTAACACTGATGATCCACCTACAAATGTGAACTGACGTTCAAAAATAAAACATTTGAAAACGGACCATTTTCCACATTTCTGAAGCATGACGTAATGGGGGGGTGTTATCTCTTTTGTCGAAAATCAGCCGTTTTTGCTCGAACATTAAATGCCTCCAAATGGTATTTAATTAACTTCCCGGGGTGAAGAAACCCTTTTTGAGAACTCAGAGTGAGTAAATTTTCCATTTTCATGCACTTTTAACCATTCCATAAATCTTGTGTTTAGGGCCCCTGGAAGCATGAAAATCACTTTAAACATGCTAATTTTAGCTCTAACACTGATGATCCACCTACAAATGTGAACTGACGTTCAAAAATAAAACATTTGAAAACGGACCATTTTCCACATTTCTGAAGCATGACGTAATGGGGGGGTGTTATCTCTTTTGTCGAAAATCAGCCGTTTTTGCTCGAACATTAAATGCCTCTAAATGGTATTTATTTCACTTCCCGAGCCCCTGGAAGCATGAAAATCACTTTAAACATGCTAATTTTAGCTCTAACACTGATGATCCACCTACAAATGTGAACTGACGTTCAAAAATAAAACATTTGAAAACGGACCATTTTCCACATTTCTGAAGCATGACGTAATGGGGGGGTGTTATCTCTTTTGTCGAAAATCAGCCGTTTTTGCTCGAACATTAAATGCCTCCAAATGGTATTTATTTCACTTCCCGAGCCCCTGGAAGCATGAAAATCACTTTAAACATGCTAATTTTAGCTCTAACACTGATGATCCACCTACAAATGTGAACTGACGTTCAAAAATAAAACATTTGAAAAAGGACCATTTTCCACATTTCTGAAGCATGACGTAATGGGGGGGTGTTATCTCTTTTGTCGAAAATCAGCCGTTTTTGCTCGAACATTAAATGCCTCCAAATGGTATTTAATTAACTTCCCGGGGTGAAGAAACCCTTTTTGAGAACTCAGAGTGAGTAAATTGGCCATTTTCATGCACTTTTAACCATTCCATAAATCTTGTGTTTTGGGCCCCTGGAAGCATGAAAATCACTTTAAACATGCTAATTTTAGCTCTAACACTGATGATCCACCTACAAATGTGAACTGACGTTCAAAAATAAAACATTTGAAAACGGACCATTTTCCACATTTCTGAAGCATGACGTAATGGGGGGGTGTTATCTCTTTTGTCGAAAATCAGCCGTTTTTGCTCGAACATTAAATGCCTCCAAATGGTATTTAATTAACTTCCCGGGGTGAAGAAACCCTTTTTGAGAACTCAGAGTGAGTAAATTGGCCATTTTCATGCACTTTTAACCATTCCATAAATCTTGTGTTTTGGGCCCCTGGAAGCATGAAAATCACTTTAAACATGCTAATTTTAGCTCTAACACTGATGATCCACCTACAAATGTGAACTGACGTTCAAAAATAAAACATTTGAAAACGGACCATTTTCCACATTTCTGAAGCATGATGTAATGGGGGGGTGTTATCTCTTTTGTCGAAAATCAGCCGTTTTTGCTCGAACATTAAATGCCTCCAAATGGTATTTAATTAACTTCCCGAGCCCCTGGAAGCATGAAAATCACTTTAAACATGCTAATTTTAGCTCTAACACTGATGATCCACCTACAAATGTGAACTGACGTTCAAAAATAAAACATTTGAAAACGGATCATTTTCCACATTTCTGAAGCATGACGTAATGGGGGGGGTGTTATCTCTTTTGTCGAAAATCAGCCGTTTTTGCTCGAACATTAAATGCCTCCAAATGGTATTTATTTCACTTCCCGAGCCCCTGGAAGCATGAAAATCACTTTAAACATGCTAATTTTAGCTCTAACACTGATGATCCACCTACAAATGTGAACTGACGTTCAAAAATAAAACATTTGAAAACGGACCATTTTCCACATTTCTGAAGCATGACGTAATGGGGGGGTGTTATCTCTTTTGTCAAAAATCAGCCGTTTTTGCTCGAACATTAAATGCCTCCAAATGGTATTTATTTCACTTCCCGAGCCCCTGGAAGCATGAAAATCACTTTAAACATGCTAATTTTAGCTCTAACACTGATGATCCACCTACAAATGTGAACTGACGTTCAAAAATAAAACATTTGAAAACGGACCATTTTCCACATTTCTGAAGCATGACGTACTGGGGGGGTGTTATCTCTTTTGTCGAAAATAAGCCGTTTTTGCTCGAACATTAAATGCCTCCAAATGGTATTTAATTAACTTCCCGGGGTGAAGAAACCCTTTTTGAGAACTCAGAGTGAGTAAATTGGCCATTTTCATGCACTTTTAACCATTCCTTAAATCTTGTGTTTTGGGCCCCTGGAAGCATGAAAATCAGTTTAAACATGCTAATTTTAGCTCTAACACTGATGATCCACCTACAAATGTGAACTGACGTTCAAAAATAAAACATTTGAAAACGGACCATTTTCCACATTTCTGAAGCATGACGTAATGGGGGGGTGTTATCTCTTTTGTCGAAAATCAGCCGTTTTTGCTTGAACATTAAATGCCTCCAAATGGTATTTAATTAACTTCCCGGGGTGAAGAAACCCTTTTTGAGAACTCAGAGTGAGTAAATTGGTCATTTTCATGCACTTTTAACCATTCCATAAATCTTGTGTTTAGGGCCCCTGGAAGCATGAAAATCACTTTAAACATGCTAATTTTAGCTCTAACACTGATGATCCACCTACAAATGTGAACTGACGTTCAAAAATAAAACATTTGAAAACGGACCATTTTCCACATTTCTGAAGCATGACGTAATGGGGGGGTGTAATCTCTTTTGTCGAAAATCAACCGTTTTTGCTCGAACATTAAATGCCTCCAAATGGTATTTATTTCACTTCCCGAGCCCCTGGAAGCATGAAAATCACTTTAAACATGCTAATTTTAGCTCTAACACTGATGATCCACCTACAAATGTGAACTGACGTTCAAAAATAAAACATTTGAAAACGGACCATTTTCCACATTTCTGAAGCATGACGTAATGGGGGGGTGTTATCTCTTTTGTCGAAAATCAGCCGTTTTTGCTTGAACATTAAATGCCTCCAAATGGTATTTATTTCACTTCCCGAGCCCCTGGAAGCATGAAAATCACTTTAAACATGCTAATTTTAGCTCTAACACTGATGATCCACCTACAAATGTGAACTGACGTTCAAAAATAAAACATTTGAAAACGGACCATTTTCCACATTTCTGAAGCATGACGTAATGGGGGGGTGTTATCTCTTTTGTCGAAAATCAGCCGTTTTTGCTCGAACATTAAATGCCTCCAAATGGTATTTATTTCACTTCCCGAGCCCCTGGAAGCATGAAAATTACTTTAAACATGCTAATTTTAGCTCTAACACTGATGATCCAACTACAAATGTGAACTGACGTTCAAAAATAAAACATTTGAAAACGGACCATTTTCCACATTTCTGAAGCATGACGTAATGGGGGGGTGTTATCTCTTTTGTCGAAAATCAGCCGTTTTTGCTCGAACATTAAATGCCTCCAAATGGTATTTAATTAACTTCCCGAGCCCCTGGAAGCATGAAAATCACTTTAAACATGCTAATTTTAGCTCTAACACTGATGATCCACCTACAAATGTGAACTGGCGTTCAAAAATAAAACATTTGAAAACGGACCATTTTCCACATTTCTGAAGCATGACGTAATGGGGGGGTGTTATCTCTTTTGTCGAAAATCAGCCGTTTTTGCTGGAACATTAAATGCCTCCAAATGGTATTTATTTCACTTCCCGAGCCCCTGGAAGCATGAAAATCACTTTAAACATGCTAATTTTAGCTCTAACACTGATGATCCACCTACAAATGTGAACTGACGTTCAAAAATAAAACATTTGAAAACGGACCATTTTCCACATTTCTGAAGCATGACGTAATGGGGGGGTGTTATCTCTATTGTCGAAAATCAGCCGTTTTTGCTGGAACATTAAATGCCTCCAAATGGTATTTATTTCACTTCCTGAGCCCCTGGAAGCATGAAAATCACTTTAAACATGCTAATTTTAGCTCTAACACTGATGATCCACCTACAAATGTGAACTGACGTTCAAAAATAAAACATTTGAAAACGGACCATTTTCCACATTTCTGAAGCATGACGTAATGGGGGGGTGTTATCTCTTTTGTCGAAAATCAGCCGTTTTTGCTCGAACATTAAATGCCTCCAAATGGTATTTAATTAACTTCCCGGGGTGAAGAAACCCTTTTTGAGAACTCAGAGTGAGTAAATTTTCCATTTTCATGCACTTTTAACCATTCCATAAATCTTGTGTTTAGGGCCCCTGGAAGCATGAAAATCACTTTAAACATGCTAATTTTAGCTCTAACACTGATGATCCACCTACAAATGTGAACTGACGTTCAAAAATAAAACATTTGAAAACGGACCATTTTCCACATTTCTGAAGCATGACGTAATGGGGGGGTGTTATCTCTTTTGTCGAAAATCAGCCGTTTTTGCTCGAACATTAAATGCCTCCAAATGGTATTTATTTCACTTCCCGAGCCCCTGGAAGCATGAAAATCACTTTAAACATGCTAATTTTAGCTCTAACACTGATGATCCACCTACAAATGTGAACTGACGTTCAAAAATAAAACATTTGAAAACGGACCATTTTCCACATTTCTGAAGCATGACGTAATGGGGGGGTGTTATCTCTTTTGTCGAAAATCAGCCGTTTTTGCTCGAACATTAAATGCCTCCAAATGGTATTTATTTCACTTCCCGAGCCCCTGGAAGCATGAAAATCACTTTAAACATGCTAATTTTAGCTCTAACACTGATGATCCACCTACAAATGTGAACTGACGTTCAAAAATAAAACATTTGAAAAAGGACCATTTTCCACATTTCTGAAGCATGACGTAATGGGGGGGTGTTATCTCTTTTGTCGAAAATCAGCCGTTTTTGCTCGAACATTAAATGCCTCCAAATGGTATTTAATTAACTTCCCGGGGTGAAGAAACCCTTTTTGAGAACTCAGAGTGAGTAAATTGGCCATTTTCATGCACTTTTAACCATTCCATAAATCTTGTGTTTTGGGCCCCTGGAAGCATGAAAATCACTTTAAACATGCTAATTTTAGCTCTAACACTGATGATCCACCTACAAATGTGAACTGACGTTCAAAAATAAAACATTTGAAAACGGACCATTTTCCACATTTCTGAAGCATGACGTAATGGGGGGGTGTTATCTCTTTTGTCGAAAATCAGCCGTTTTTGCTCGAACATTAAATGCCTCCAAATGGTATTTAATTAACTTCCCGGGGTGAAGAAACCCTTTTTGAGGACTCAGAGTGAGTAAATTGGCCATTTTCATGCACTTTTAACCATTCCATAAATCTTGTGTTTTGGGCCCCTGGAAGCATGAAAATCACTTTAAACATGCTAATTTTAGCTCTAACACTGATGATCCACCTACAAATGTGAACTGACGTTCAAAAATAAAACATTTGAAAACGGACCATTTTCCACATTTCTGAAGCATGACGTAATGGGGGGGTGTTATCTCTTTTGTTGAAAATCAGCCGTTTTTGCTCGAACATTAAATGCCTCCAAATGGTATTTAATTAACTTCCCGAGCCCCTGGAAGCATGAAAATCACTTTAAACATGCTAATTTTAGCTCTAACACTGATGATCCACCTACAAATGTGAACTGACGTTCAAAAATAAAACATTTGAAAACGGATCATTTTCTACATTTCTGAAGCATGACGTAATGGGGGGGTGTTATCTCTTTTGTCGAAAATCAGCCGTTTTTGCTCGAACATTAAATGCCTCCAAATGGTATTTATTTCACTTCCCGAGCCCCTGGAAGCATGAAAATCACTTTAAACATGCTAATTTTAGCTCTAACACTGATGATCCACCTACAAATGTGAACTGACATTCAAAAATAAAACATTTGAAAACGGACCATTTTCCACATTTCTGAAGCATGACGTAATGGGGGGGTGTTATCTCTTTTGTCGAAAATCAGCCGTTTTTGCTCGAACATTAAATGCCTCCAAATGGTATTTATTTCACTTCCCGAGCCCCTGGAAGCATGAAAATCACTTTAAACATGCTAATTTTAGCTCTAACACTGATGATCCACCTACAAATGTGAACTGACGTTCAAAAATAAAACATTTGAAAACGGACCATTTTCCACATTTCTGAAGCATGACGTACTGGGGGGGTGTTATCTCTTTTGTCGAAAATAAGCCGTTTTTGCTCGAACATTAAATGCCTCCAAATGGTATTTAATTAACTTCCCGGGGTGAAGAAACCCTTTTTGAGAACTCAGAGTGAGTAAATTGGCCATTTTCATGCACTTTTAACCATTCCATAAATCTTGTGTTTTGGGCCCCTGGAAGCATGAAAATCAGTTTAAACATGCTAATTTTAGCTCTAACACTGATGATCCACCTACAAATGTGAACTGACGTTCAAAAATAAAACATTTGAAAACGGACCATTTTCCACATTTCTGAAGCATGACGTAATGGGGGGGTGTTATCTCTTTTGTCGAAAATCAGCCGTTTTTGCTCGAACATTAAATGCCTCCAAATGGTATTTAATTAACTTCCCGGGGTGAAGAAACCCTTTTTGAGAACTCAGAGTGAGTAAATTGGCCATTTTCATGCACTTTTAACCATTCCATAAATCTTGTGTTTTGGGCCCCTGGAAGCATGAAAATCACTTTAAACATGCTAATTTTAGCTCTAACACTGATGATCCACCTACAAATGTGAACTGACGTTCAAAAATAAAACATTTGAAAACCGATCATTTTCCACATTTCTGAAGCATGACGTAATGGGGGGGTGTTATCTCTTTTGTCGAAAATCAGCCGTTTTTGCTCGAACATTAAATGCCTCCAAATGGTATTTATTTCACTTCCCGAGCCCCTGGAAGCATGAAAATCACTTTAAACATGCTAATTTTAGCTCTAACACTGATGATCCACCTACAAATGTGAACTGACGTTCAAAAATAAAACATTTGAAAACGGACCATTTTCCACATTTCTGAAGCATGACGTAATGGGGGGGTGTTATCTCTTTTGTCGAAAATCAGCCGTTTTTGCTTGAACATTAAATGCCTCCAAATGGTATTTATTTCACTTCCCGAGCCCCTGGAAGCATGAAAATCACTTTAAACATGCTAATTTTAGCTCTAACACTGATGATCCACCTACAAATGTGAACTGACGTTCAAAAATAAAACATTTGAAAACGGACCATTTTCCACATTTCTGAAGCATGACGTAATGGGGGGGTGTTATCTCTTTTGTCGAAAATCAGCCGTTTTTGCTGGAACATTAAATGCCCCCAAATGGTATTTATTTCACTTCCCGAGCCCCTGGAAGCATGAAAATCACTTTAAACATGCTAATTTTAGCTCTAACACTGATGATCCACCTACAAATGTGAACTGACGTTCAAAAATAAAACATTTGAAAACGGATCATTTTCCACATTTCTGAAGCATGACGTAATGGGGGGGTGTTATCTCTTTTGTCGAAAATCAGCCGTTTTTGCTCGAACATTAAATGCCTCCAAATGGTATTTATTTCACTTCCCGAGCCCCTGGAAGCATGAAAATCACTTTAAACATGCTAATTTTAGCTCTAACACTGATGATCCACCTACAAATGTGAACTGACGTTCAAAAATAAAACATTTGAAAACGGACCATTTTCCACATTTCTGAAGCATGACGTAATGGGGGGTGTTATCTCTTTTGTCGAAAATCAGCCGTTTTTGCTCGAACATTAAATGCCTCCAAATGGTATTTATTTCACTTCCCGAGCCCCTGGAAGCATGAAAATCACTTTAAACATGCTAATTTTAGCTCTAACACTGATGATCCACCTACAAATGTGAACTGACGTTCAAAAATAAAACATTTGAAAACGGACCATTTTCCACATTTCTGAAGCATGACGTAATGGGGGGGTGTTATCTCTTTTGTCGAAAATCAGCTGTTTTTGCTGGAACATTAAATGCCCCCAAATGGTATTTATTTCACTTCCCGAGCCCCTGGAAGCATGAAAATCACTTTAAACATGCTAATTTTAGCTCTAACACTGATGATCCACCTACAAATGTGAACTGACGTTCAAAAATAAAACATTTGAAAACGGACCATTTTCCACATTTCTGAAGCATGACGTAATGGGGGGGTGTTATCTCTTTTGTCGAAAATCAGCCGTTTTTGCTGGAACATTAAATGCCTCCAAATGGTATTTATTTCACTTCCCGAGCCCCTGGAAGCATGAAAATCACTTTAAACATGCTAATTTTAGCTCTAACACTGATGATCCACCTACAAATGTGAACTGACGTTCAAAAAAAACACATTTGAAAACGGACCATTTTCCACATTTCTGAAGCATGACGTAATGGGGGGGTGTTATCTCTTTTGTCGAAAATCAGCCGTTTTTGCTCGAACATTAAATGCCTCCAAATGGTATTTAATTAACTTCCCGGGGTGAAGAAACCCTTTTTGAGAACTCAGAGTGAGTAAATTGGCCATTTTCATGCACTTTTAACCATTCCATAAATCTTGTGTTTTGGGCCCCTGGAAGCATGAAAATCACTTTAAACATGCTAATTTTAGCTCTAACACTGATGATCCACCTACAAATGTGAACTGACGTTCAAAAATAAAACATTTGAAAACGGACCATTTTCCACATTTCTGAAGCATGACGTAATGGGGGGGTGTTATCTCTTTTGTCGAAAATCAGCCGTTTTTGCTCGAACATTAAATGCCTCCAAATGGTATTTATTTCACTTCCCGAGCCCCTGGAAGCATGAAAATCACTTTAAACATGCTAATTTTAGCTCTAACACTGATGATCCACCTACAAATGTGAACTGACGTTCAAAAATAAAACATTTGAAAACGGACCATTTTCCACATTTCTGAAGCATGACGTAATGGGGGGGTGTTATCTCTTTTGTCGAAAATCAGCCGTTTTTGCTCGAACATTAAATGCCTCCAAATGGTATTTATTTCACTTCCCGAGCCCCTGGAAGCATGAAAATTACTTTAAACATGCTAATTTTAGCTCTAACACTGATGATCCACCTACAAATGTGAACTGACGTTCAAAAATAAAACATTTGAAAACGGACCATTTTCCACATTTCTGAAGCATGACGTAATGGGGGGGTGTTATCTCTTTTGTCGAAAATCAGCCGTTTTTGCTCGAACATTAAATGCCTCCAAATGGTATTTAATTAACTTCCCGAGCCCCTGGAAGCATGAAAATCACTTTAAACATGCTAATTTTAGCTCTAACACTGATGATCCACCTACAAATGTGAACTGACGTTCAAAAATAAAACATTTGAAAACGGACCATTTTCCACATTTCTGAAGCATGACGTAATGGGGGGGTGTTATCTCTTTTGTCGAAAATCAGCCGTTTTTGCTGGAACATTAAATGCCTCCAAATGGTATTTATTTCACTTCCCGAGCCCCTGGAAGCATGAAAATCACTTTAAACATGCTAATTTTAGCTCTACAACTGATGATCCACCTACAAATGTGAACTGACGTTCAAAAATAAAACATTTGAAAACGGACCATTTTCCACATTTCTGAAGCATGACGTAATGGGGGGGTGTTATCTCTTTTGTCGAAAATCAGCCGTTTTTGCTTGAACATTAAATGCCTCCAAATGGTATTTAATTAACTTCCCGGGGTGAAGAAACCCTTTTTGAGAACTCAGAGTGAGTAAATTGGCCATTTTCATGCACTTTTAACCATTCCATAAATCTTGTGTTTAGGGCCCCTGGAAGCATGAAAATCACTTTAAACATGCTAATTTTAGCTCTAACACTGATGATCCACCTACAAATGTGAACTGACGTTCAAAAATAAAACATTTGAAAACGGACCATTTTCCACATTTCTGAAGCATGACGTAATGGGGGGGTGTTATCTCTTTTGTCGAAAATCAACCGTTTTTGCTCGAACATTAAATGCCTCCAAATGGTATTTATTTCACTTCCCGAGCCCCTGGAAGCATGAAAATCACTTTAAACATGCTAATTTTAGCTCTAACACTGATGATCCACCTACAAATGTGAACTGACGTTCAAAAATAAAACATTTGAAAACGGACCATTTTCCACATTTCTGAAGCATGACGTAATGGGGGGGTGTTATCTCTTTTGTCGAAAATCAGCCGTTTTTGCTCGAACATTAAATGCCTCCAAATGGTATTTATTTCACTTCCCGAGCCCCTGGAAGCATGAAAATTACTTTAAACATGCTAATTTTAGCTCTAACACTGATGATCCACCTACAAATGTGAACTGACGTTCAAAAATAAAACATTTGAAAACGGACCATTTTCCACATTTCTGAAGCATGACGTAATGGGGGGGTGTTATCTCTTTTGTCGAAAATCAGCCGTTTTTGCTCGAACATTAAATGCCTCCAAATGGTATTTAATTAACTTCCCGAGCCCCTGGAAGCATGAAAATCACTTTAAACATGCTAATTTTAGCTCTAACACTGATGATCCACCTACAAATGTGAACTGACGTTCAAAAATAAAACATTTGAAAACGGACCATTTTCCACATTTCTGAAGCATGACGTAATGGGGGGGTGTTATCTCTTTTGTCGAAAATCAGCCGTTTTTGCTGGAACATTAAATGCCTCCAAATGGTATTTATTTCACTTCCCGAGCCCCTGGAAGCATGAAAATCACTTTAAACATGCTAATTTTAGCTCTAACACTGATGATCCACCTACAAATGTGAACTGACGTTCAAAAATAAAACATTTGAAAACGGACCATTTTCCACATTTCTGAAGCATGACGTAATGGGGGGGTGTTATCTCTTTTGTCGAAAATCAGCCGTTTTTGCTTGAACATTAAATGCCTCCAAATGGTATTTAATTAACTTCCCGGGGTGAAGAAACCCTTTTTGAGAACTCAGAGTGAGTAAATTGGCCATTTTCATGCACTTTTAACCATTCCATAAATCTTGTGTTTAGGGCCCCTGGAAGCATGAAAATCACTTTAAACATGCTAATTTTAGCTCTAACACTGATGATCCACCTACAAATGTGAACTGACGTTCAAAAATAAAACATTTGAAAACGGACCATTTTCCACATTTCTGAAGCATGACGTAATGGGGGGGTGTTATCTCTTTTGTCGAAAATCAACCGTTTTTGCTCGAACATTAAATGCCTCCAAATGGTATTTATTTCACTTCCCGAGCCCCTGGAAGCATGAAAATCACTTTAAACATGCTAATTTTAGCTCTAACACTGATAATCCACCTACAAATGTGAACTGACGTTCAAAAATAAAACATTTGAAAACGGACCATTTTCCACATTTCTGAAGCATGACGTAATGGGGGGGTGTTATCTCTTTTGTCGAAAATCAGCCGTTTTTGCTCGAACATTAAATGCCTCCAAATGGTATTTAATTAACTTCCCGGGGTGAAGAAACCCTTTTTGAGAACTCAGAGTGAGTAAATTGGCCATTTTCATGCACTTTTAACCATTCCATAAATCTTGTGTTTTGGGCCCCTGGAAGCATGAAAATCACTTTAAACATGCTAATTTTAGCTCTAACACTGATGATCCACCTACAAATGTGAACTGACGTTCAAAAATAAAACATTTGAAAACGGACCATTTTCCACATTTCTGAAGCATGACGTAATGGGGGGGTGTTATCTCTTTTGTCGAAAATCAGCCGTTTTTGCTCGAACATTAAATGCCTCCAAATGGTATTTATTTCACTTCCCGAGCCCCTGGAAGCATGAAAATCACTTTAAACATGCTAATTTTAGCTCTAACACTGATGATCCACCTACAAATGTGAACTGACATTCAAAAATAAAACATTTGAAAACGGACCATTTTCCACATTTCTGAAGCATGACGTAATGGGGGGGTGTTATCTCTTTTGTCGAAAATCAGATGTTTTTGCTCGAACATTAAATGCCTCCAAATGGTATTTATTTCACTTCCCGAGCCCCTGGAAGCATGAAAATTACTTTAAACATGCTAATTTTAGCTCTAACACTGATGATCCACCTACAAATGTGAACTGACGTTCAAAAATAAAACATTTGAAAACGGACCATTTTCCACATTTCTGAAGCATGACGTAATGGGGGGGTGTTATCTCTTTTGTCGAAAATCAGCCGTTTTTGCTGGAACATTAAATGCCTCCAAATGGTATTTATTTCACTTCCCGAGCCCCTGGAAGCATGAAAATCACTTTAAACATGCTAATTTTAGCTCTAACACTGATGATCCACCTACAAATGTGAACTGACGTTCAAAAATAAAACATTTGAAAACGGACCATTTTCCACATTTCTGAAGCATGACGTAATGGGGGGGTGTTATCTCTTTTGTCGAAAATCAGCCGTTTTTGCTTGAACATTAAATGCCTCCAAATGGTATTTAATTAACTTCCCGGGGTGAAGAAACCCTTTTTGAGAACTCAGAGTGAGTAAATTGGCCATTTTCATGCACTTTTAACCATTCCATAAATCTTGTGTTTAGGGCCCCTGGAAGCATGAAAATCACTTTAAACATGCTAATTTTAGCTCTAACACTGATGATCCACCTACAAATGTGAACTGACGTTCAAAAATAAAACATTTGAAAACGGACCATTTTCCACATTTCTGAAGCATGACGTAATGGGGGGGTGTTATCTCTTTTGTCGAAAATCAGCCGTTTTTGCTGGAACATTAAATGCCTCCAAATGGTATTTATTTCACTTCCCGAGCCCCTGGAAGCATGAAAATCACTTTAAACATGCTAATTTTAGCTCTAACACTGATGATCCACCTACAAATGTGAACTGACGTTCAAAAATAAAACATTTGAAAACGGACCATTTTCCACATTTCTGAAGCATGACGTAATGGGGGGTGTTATCTCTTTTGTCGAAAATCAGACGTTTTTGCTGGAACATTAAATGCCTCCAAATGGTATTTATTTCACTTCCCGAGCCCCTGGAAGCATGAAAATCACTTTAAACATGCTAATTTTAGCTCTAACACTGATGATCCACCTACAAATGTGAACTGACGTTCAAAAATAAAACATTTGAAAACGGACCATTTTCCACATTTCTGAAGCATGACGTAATGGGGGGGTGTTATCTCTTTTGTCGAAAATCAGCCGTTTTTGCTCGAACATTAAATGCCTCCAAATGGTATTTAATTAACTTCCCGGGGTGAAGAAACCCTTTTTGAGAACTCAGAGTGAGTAAATTTTCCATTTTCATGCACTTTTAACCATTCCATAAATCTTGTGTTTAGGGCCCCTGGAAGCATGAAAATCACTTTAAACATGCTAATTTTAGCTCTAACACTGATGATCCACCTACAAATGTGAACTGACGTTCAAAAATAAAACATTTGAAAACGGACCATTTTCCACATTTCTGAAGCATGACGTAATGGGGGGGTGTTATCTCTTTTGTCGAAAATCAGCCGTTTTTGCTCGAACATTAAATGCCTCCAAATGGTATTTATTTCACTTCCCGAGCCCCTGGAAGCATGAAAATCACTTTAAACATGCTAATTTTAGCTCTAACACTGATGATCCACCTACAAATGTGAACTGACGTTCAAAAATAAAACATTTGAAAACGGACCATTTTCCACATTTCTGAAGCATGACGTAATGGGGGGGTGTTATCTCTTTTGTCGAAAATCAGCCGTTTTTGCTCGAACATTAAATGCCTCCAAATGGTATTTATTTCACTTCCCGAGCCCCTGGAAGCATGAAAATCACTTTAAACATGCTAATTTTAGCTCTAACACTGATGATCCACCTACAAATGTGAACTGACGTTCAAAAATAAAACATTTGAAAAAGGACCATTTTCCACATTTCTGAAGCATGACGTAATGGGGGGGTGTTATCTCTTTTGTCGAAAATCAGCCGTTTTTGCTCGAACATTAAATGCCTCCAAATGGTATTTAATTAACTTCCCGGGGTGAAGAAACCCTTTTTGAGAACTCAGAGTGAGTAAATTGGCCATTTTCATGCACTTTTAACCATTCCATAAATCTTGTGTTTTGGGCCCCTGGAAGCATGAAAATCACTTTAAACATGCTAATTTTAGCTCTAACACTGATGATCCACCTACAAATGTGAACTGACGTTCAAAAATAAAACATTTGAAAACGGACCATTTTCCACATTTCTGAAGCATGACGTAATGGGGGGGTGTTATCTCTTTTGTCGAAAATCAGCCGTTTTTGCTCGAACATTAAATGCCTCCAAATGGTATTTAATTAACTTCCCGGGGTGAAGAAACCCTTTTTGAGAACTCAGACTGAGTAAATTGGCCATTTTCATGCACTTTTAACCATTCCATAAATCTTGTGTTTTGGGCCCCTGGAAGCATGAAAATCACTTTAAACATGCTAATTTTAGCTCTAACACTGATGATCCACCTACAAATGTGAACTGACGTTCAAAAATAAAACATTTGAAAACGGACCATTTTCCACATTTCTGAAGCATGACGTAATGGGGGGGTGTTATCTCTTTTGTCGAAAATCAGCCGTTTTTGCTCGAACATTAAATGCCTCCAAATGGTATTTAATTAACTTCCCGAGCCCCTGGAAGCATGAAAATCACTTTAAACATGCTAATTTTAGCTCTAACACTGATGATCCACCTACAAATGTGAACTGACGTTCAAAAATAAAACATTTGAAAACGGATCATTTTCCACATTTCTGAAGCATGACGTAATGGGGGGGGTGTTATCTCTTTTGTCGAAAATCAGCCGTTTTTGCTCGAACATTAAATGCCTCCAAATGGTATTTATTTCACTTCCCGAGCCCCTGGAAGCATGAAAATCACTTTAAACATGCTAATTTTAGCTCTAACACTGATGATCCACCTACAAATGTGAACTGACGTTCAAAAATAAAACATTTGAAAACGGACCATTTTCCACATTTCTGAAGCATGACGTAATGGGGGGGTGTTATCTCTTTTGTCAAAAATCAGCCGTTTTTGCTCGAACATTAAATGCCTCCAAATGGTATTTATTTCACTTCCCGAGCCCCTGGAAGCATGAAAATCACTTTAAACATGCTAATTTTAGCTCTAACACTGATGATCCACCTACAAATGTGAACTGACGTTCAAAAATAAAACATTTGAAAACGGACCATTTTCCACATTTCTGAAGCATGACGTACTGGGGGGGTGTTATCTCTTTTGTCGAAAATAAGCCGTTTTTGCTCGAACATTAAATGCCTCCAAATGGTATTTAATTAACTTCCCGGGGTGAAGAAACCCTTTTTGAGAACTCAGAGTGAGTAAATTGGCCATTTTCATGCACTTTTAACCATTCCTTAAATCTTGTGTTTTGGGCCCCTGGAAGCATGAAAATCAGTTTAAACATGCTAATTTTAGCTCTAACACTGATGATCCACCTACAAATGTGAACTGACGTTCAAAAATAAAACATTTGAAAACGGACCATTTTCCACATTTCTGAAGCATGACGTAATGGGGGGGTGTTATCTCTTTTGTCGAAAATCAGCCGTTTTTGCTTGAACATTAAATGCCTCCAAATGGTATTTAATTAACTTCCCGGGGTGAAGAAACCCTTTTTGAGAACTCAGAGTGAGTAAATTGGTCATTTTCATGCACTTTTAACCATTCCATAAATCTTGTGTTTAGGGCCCCTGGAAGCATGAAAATCACTTTAAACATGCTAATTTTAGCTCTAACACTGATGATCCACCTACAAATGTGAACTGACGTTCAAAAATAAAACATTTGAAAACGGACCATTTTCCACATTTCTGAAGCATGACGTAATGGGGGGGTGTTATCTCTTTTGTCGAAAATCAACCGTTTTTGCTCGAACATTAAATGCCTCCAAATGGTATTTATTTCACTTCCCGAGCCCCTGGAAGCATGAAAATCACTTTAAACATGCTAATTTTAGCTCTAACACTGATGATCCACCTACAAATGTGAACTGACGTTCAAAAATAAAACATTTGAAAACGGACCATTTTCCACATTTCTGAAGCATGACGTAATGGGGGGGTGTTATCTCTTTTGTCGAAAATCAGCCGTTTTTGCTTGAACATTAAATGCCTCCAAATGGTATTTATTTCACTTCCCGAGCCCCTGGAAGCATGAAAATCACTTTAAACATGCTAATTTTAGCTCTAACACTGATGATGCACCTACAAATGTGAACTGACGTTCAAAAATAAAACATTTGAAAACGGACCATTTTCCACATTTCTGAAGCATGACGTAATGGGGGGGTGTTATCTCTTTTGTCGAAAATCAGCCGTTTTTGCTCGAACATTAAATGCCTCCAAATGGTATTTATTTCACTTCCCGAGCCCCTGGAAGCATGAAAATTACTTTAAACATGCTAATTTTAGCTCTAACACTGATGATCCAACTACAAATGTGAACTGACGTTCAAAAATAAAACATTTGAAAACGGACCATTTTCCACATTTCTGAAGCATGACGTAATGGGGGGGTGTTATCTCTTTTGTCGAAAATCAGCCGTTTTTGCTCGAACATTAAATGCCTCCAAATGGTATTTAATTAACTTCCCGAGCCCCTGGAAGCATGAAAATCACTTTAAACATGCTAATTTTAGCTCTAACACTGATGATCCACCTACAAATGTGAACTGGCGTTCAAAAATAAAACATTTGAAAACGGACCATTTTCCACATTTCTGAAGCATGACGTAATGGGGGGGTGTTATCTCTTTTGTCGAAAATCAGCCGTTTTTGCTGGAACATTAAATGCCTCCAAATGGTATTTATTTCACTTCCCGAGCCCCTGGAAGCATGAAAATCACTTTAAACATGCTAATTTTAGCTCTAACACTGATGATCCACCTACAAATGTGAACTGACGTTCAAAAATAAAACATTTGAAAACGGACCATTTTCCACATTTCTGAAGCATGACGTAATGGGGGGGTGTTATCTCTATTGTCGAAAATCAGCCGTTTTTGCTGGAACATTAAATGCCTCCAAATGGTATTTATTTCACTTCCCGAGCCCCTGGAAGCATGAAAATCACTTTAAACATGCTAATTTTAGCTCTAACACTGATGATCCACCTACAAATGTGAACTGACGTTCAAAAATAAAACATTTGAAAACGGACCATTTTCCACATTTCTGAAGCATGACGTAATGGGGGGGTGTTATCTCTTTTGTCGAAAATCAGCCGTTTTTGCTCGAACATTAAATGCCTCCAAATGGTATTTAATTAACTTCCCGGGGTGAAGAAACCCTTTTTGAGAACTCAGAGTGAGTAAATTTTCCATTTTCATGCACTTTTAACCATTCCATAAATCTTGTGTTTAGGGCCCCTGGAAGCATGAAAATCACTTTAAACATGCTAATTTTAGCTCTAACACTGATGATCCACCTACAAATGTGAACTGACGTTCAAAAATAAAACATTTGAAAACGGACCATTTTCCACATTTCTGAAGCATGACGTAATGGGGGGGTGTTATCTCTTTTGTCGAAAATCAGCCGTTTTTGCTCGAACATTAAATGCCTCCAAATGGTATTTATTTCACTTCCCGAGCCCCTGGAAGCATGAAAATCACTTTAAACATGCTAATTTTAGCTCTAACACTGATGATCCACCTACAAATGTGAACTGACGTTCAAAAATAAAACATTTGAAAAAGGACCATTTTCCACATTTCTGAAGCATGACGTAATGGGGGGGTGTTATCTCTTTTGTCGAAAATCAGCCGTTTTTGCTCGAACATTAAATGCCTCCAAATGGTATTTAATTAACTTCCCGGGGTGAAGAAACCCTTTTTGAGAACTCAGAGTGAGTAAATTGGCCATTTTCATGCACTTTTAACCATTCCATAAATCTTGTGTTTTGGGCCCCTGGAAGCATGAAAATCACTTTAAACATGCTAATTTTAGCTCTAACACTGATGATCCACCTACAAATGTGAACTGACGTTCAAAAATAAAACATTTGAAAACGGACCATTTTCCACATTTCTGAAGCATGACGTAATGGGGGGGTGTTATCTCTTTTGTCGAAAATCAGCCGTTTTTGCTCGAACATTAAATGCCTCCAAATGGTATTTAATTAACTTCCCGGGGTGAAGAAACCCTTTTTGAGAACTCAGAGTGAGTAAATTGGCCATTTTCATGCACTTTTAACCATTCCATAAATCTTGTGTTTTGGGCCCCTGGAAGCATGAAAATCACTTTAAACATGCTAATTTTAGCTCTAACACTGATGATCCACCTACAAATGTGAACTGACGTTCAAAAATAAAACATTTGAAAACGGACCATTTTCCACATTTCTGAAGCATGACGTAATGGGGGGGTGTTATCTCTTTTGTCGAAAATCAGCCGTTTTTGCTCGAACATTAAATGCCTCCAAATGGTATTTAATTAACTTCCCGAGCCCCTGGAAGCATGAAAATCACTTTAAACATGCTAATTTTAGCTCTAACACTGATGATCCACCTACAAATGTGAACTGACGTTCAAAAATAAAACATTTGAAAACGGATCATTTTCCACATTTCTGAAGCATGACGTAATGGGGGGGTGTTATCTCTTTTGTCGAAAATCAGCCGTTTTTGCTCGAACATTAAATGCCTCCAAATGGTATTTATTTCACTTCCCGAGCCCCTGGAAGCATGAAAATCACTTTAAACATGCTAATTTTAGCTCTAACACTGATGATCCACCTACAAATGTGAACTGACGTTCAAAAATAAAACATTTGAAAACGGACCATTTTCCACATTTCTGAAGCATGACGTAATGGGGGGGTGTTATCTCTTTTGTCGAAAATCAGCCGTTTTTGCTCGAACATTAAATGCCTCCAAATGGTATTTATTTCACTTCCCGAGCCCCTGGAAGCATGAAAATCACTTTAAACATGCTAATTTTAGCTCTAACACTGATGATCCACCTACAAATGTGAACTGACGTTCAAAAATAAAACATTTGAAAACGGACCATTTTCCACATTTCTGAAGCATGACGTACTGGGGGGGTGTTATCTCTTTTGTCGAAAATAAGCCGTTTTTGCTCGAACATTAAATGCCTCCAAATGGTATTTAATTAACTTCCCGGGGTGAAGAAACCCTTTTTGAGAACTCAGAGTGAGTAAATTGGCCATTTTCATGCACTTTTAACCATTCCATAAATCTTGTGTTTTGGGCCCCTGGAAGCATGAAAATCAGTTTAAACATGCTAATTTTAGCTCTAACACTGATGATCCACCTACAAATGTGAACTGACGTTCAAAAATAAAACATTTGAAAACGGACCATTTTCCACATTTCTGAAGCATGACGTAATGGGGGGGTGTTATCTCTTTTGTCGAAAATCAGCCGTTTTTGCTCGAACATTAAATGCCTCCAAATGGTATTTAATTAACTTCCCGGGGTGAAGAAACCCTTTTTGAGAACTCAGAGTGAGTAAATTGGCCATTTTCATGCACTTTTAACCATTCCATAAATCTTGTGTTTTGGGCCCCTGGAAGCATGAAAATCACTTTAAACATGCTAATTTTAGCTCTAACACTGATGATCCACCTACAAATGTGAACTGACGTTCAAAAATAAAACATTTGAAAACCGATCATTTTCCACATTTCTGAAGCATGACGTAATGGGGGGTGTTATCTCTTTTGTCGAAAATCAGCCGTTTTTGCTCGAACATTAAATGCCTCCAAATGGTATTTATTTCACTTCCCGAGCCCCTGGAAGCATGAAAATCACTTTAAACATGCTAATTTTAGCTCTAACACTGATGATCCACCTACAAATGTGAACTGACGTTCAAAAATAAAACATTTGAAAACGGACCATTTTCCACATTTCTGAAGCATGACGTAATGGGGGGGTGTTATCTCTTTTGTCGAAAATCAGCCGTTTTTGCTGGAACATTAAATGCCTCCAAATGGTATTTATTTCACTTCCCGAGCCCCTGGAAGCATGAAAATCACTTTAAACATGCTAATTTTAGCTCTAACACTGATGATCCACCTACAAATGTGAACTGACGTTCAAAAATAAAACATTTGAAAACGGACCATTTTCCACATTTCTGAAGCATGACGTAATGGGGGGTGTTATCTCTTTTGTCGAAAATCAGCCGTTTTTGCTGGAACATTAAATGCCTCCAAATGGTATTTATTTCACTTCCCGAGCCCCTGGAAGCATGAAAATCACTTTAAACATGCTAATTTTAGCTCTAACACTGATGATCCACCTACAAATGTGAACTGACGTTCAAAAATAAAACATTTGAAAACGGACCATTTTCCACATTTCTGAAGCATGACGTAATGGGGGGGTGTTATCTCTTTTGTCGAAAATCAGCCGTTTTTGCTCGAACATTAAATGCCTCCAAATGGTATTTAATTAACTTCCCGGGGTGAAGAAACCCTTTTTGAGAACTCAGAGTGAGTAAATTTTCCATTTTCATGCACTTTTAACCATTCCATAAATCTTGTGTTTAGGGCCCCTGGAAGCATGAAAATCACTTTAAACATGCTAATTTTAGCTCTAACACTGATGATCCACCTACAAATGTGAACTGACGTTCAAAAATAAAACATTTGAAAACGGACCATTTTCCACATTTCTGAAGCATGACGTAATGGGGGGGTGTTATCTCTTTTGTCGAAAATCAGCCGTTTTTGCTCGAACATTAAATGCCTCCAAATGGTATTTATTTCACTTCCCGAGCCCCTGGAAGCATGAAAATCACTTTAAACATGCTAATTTTAGCTCTAACACTGATGATGCACCTACAAATGTGAACTGACGTTCAAAAATAAAACATTTGAAAACGGACCATTTCCCACATTTCTGAAGCATGACGTAATGGGGGGGTGTTATCTCTTTTGTCGAAAATCAGCCGTTTTTGCTCGAACATTAAATGCCTCCAAATGGTATTTATTTCACTTCCCGAGCCCCTGGAAGCATGAAAATCACTTTAAACATGCTAATTTTAGCTCTAACACTGATGATCCACCTACAAATGTGAACTGACGTTCAAAAATAAAACATTTGAAAACGGACCATTTTCCACATTTCTGAAGCATGACGTAATGGGGGGGTGTAATCTCTTTTGTCGAAAATCAACCGTTTTTGCTCGAACATTAAATGCCTCCAAATGGTATTTATTTCACTTCCCGAGCCCCTGGAAGCATGAAAATCACTTTAAACATGCTAATTTTAGCTCTAACACTGATGATCCACCTACAAATGTGAACTGACGTTCAAAAATAAAACATTTGAAAACGGACCATTTTCCACATTTCTGAAGCATGACGTAATGGGGGGGTGTTATCTCTTTTGTCGAAAATCAGCCGTTTTTGCTCGAACATTAAATGCCTCCAAATGGTATTTAATTAACTTCCCGGGGTGAAGAAACCCTTTTTGAGAACTCAGAGTGAGTAAATTTTCCATTTTCATGCACTTTTAACCATTCCATAAATCTTGTGTTTAGGGCCCCTGGAAGCATGAAAATCACTTTAAACATGCTAATTTTAGCTCTAACACTGATGATCCACCTACAAATGTGAACTGACGTTCAAAAATAAAACATTTGAAAACGGACCATTTTCCACATTTCTGAAGCATGACGTAATGGGGGGGTGTTATCTCTTTTGTCGAAAATCAGCCGTTTTTGCTCGAACATTAAATGCCTCCAAATGGTATTTATTTCACTTCCCGAGCCCCTGGAAGCATGAAAATCACTTTAAACATGCTAATTTTAGCTCTAACACTGATGATCCACCTACAAATGTGAACTGACGTTCAAAAATAAAACATTTGAAAAAGGACCATTTTCCACATTTCTGAAGCATGACGTAATGGGGGGGTGTTATCTCTTTTGTCGAAAATCAGCCGTTTTTGCTCGAACATTAAATGCCTCCAAATGGTATTTAATTAACTTCCCGGGGTGAAGAAACCCTTTTTGAGAACTCAGAGTGAGTAAATTGGCCATTTTCATGCACTTTTAACCATTCCATAAATCTTGTGTTTTGGGCCCCTGGAAGCATGAAAATCACTTTAAACATGCTAATTTTAGCTCTAACACTGATGATCCACCTACAAATGTGAACTGACGTTCAAAAATAAAACATTTGAAAACGGACCATTTTCCACATTTCTGAAGCATGACGTAATGGGGGGGTGTTATCTCTTTTGTCGAAAATCAGCCGTTTTTGCTCGAACATTAAATGCCTCCAAATGGTATTTAATTAACTTCCCGGGGTGAAGAAACCCTTTTTGAGAACTCAGAGTGAGTAAATTGGCCATTTTCATGCACTTTTAACCATTCCATAAATCTTGTGTTTTGGGCCCCTGGAAGCATGAAAATCACTTTAAACATGCTAATTTTAGCTCTAACACTGATGATCCACCTACAAATGTGAACTGACGTTCAAAAATAAAACATTTGAAAACGGACCATTTTCCACATTTCTGAAGCATGACGTAATGGGGGGGTGTTATCTCTTTTGTCGAAAATCAGCCGTTTTTGCTCGAACATTAAATGCCTCCAAATGGTATTTAATTAACTTCCCGAGCCCCTGGAAGCATGAAAATCACTTTAAACATGCTAATTTTAGCTCTAACACTGATGATCCACCTACAAATGTGAACTGACGTTCAAAAATAAAACATTTGAAAACGGATCATTTTCCACATTTCTGAAGCATGACGTAATGGGGGGGTGTTATCTCTTTTGTCGAAAATCAGCCGTTTTTGCTCGAACATTAAATGCCTCCAAATGGTATTTATTTCACTTCCCGAGCCCCTGGAAGCATGAAAATCACTTTAAACATGCTAATTTTAGCTCTAACACTGATGATCCACCTACAAATGTGAACTGACGTTCAAAAATAAAACATTTGAAAACGGACCATTTTCCACATTTCTGAAGCATGACGTAATGGGGGGGTGTTATCTCTTTTGTCGAAAATCAGCCGTTTTTGCTCGAACATTAAATGCCTCCAAATGGTATTTATTTCACTTCCCGAGCCCCTGGAAGCATGAAAATCACTTTAAACATGCTAATTTTAGCTCTAACACTGATGATCCACCTACAAATGTGAACTGACGTTCAAAAATAAAACATTTGAAAACGGACCATTTTCCACATTTCTGAAGCATGACGTACTGGGGGGGTGTTATCTCTTTTGTCGAAAATAAGCCGTTTTTGCTCGAACATTAAATGCCTCCAAATGGTATTTAATTAACTTCCCGGGGTGAAGAAACCCTTTTTGAGAACTCAGAGTGAGTAAATTGGCCATTTTCATGCACTTTTAACCATTCCATAAATCTTGTGTTTTGGGCCCCTGGAAGCATGAAAATCAGTTTAAACATGCTAATTTTAGCTCTAACACTGATGATCCACCTACAAATGTGAACTGACGTTCAAAAATAAAACATTTGAAAACGGACCATTTTCCACATTTCTGAAGCATGACGTAATGGGGGGGTGTTATCTCTTTTGTCGAAAATCAGCCGTTTTTGCTCGAACATTAAATGCCTCCAAATGGTATTTAATTAACTTCCCGGGGTGAAGAAACCCTTTTTGAGAACTCAGAGTGAGTAAATTGGCCATTTTCATGCACTTTTAACCATTCCATAAATCTTGTGTTTTGGGCCCCTGGAAGCATGAAAATCACTTTAAACATGCTAATTTTAGCTCTAACACTGATGATCCACCTACAAATGTGAACTGACGTTCAAAAATAAAACATTTGAAAACCGATCATTTTCCACATTTCTGAAGCATGACGTAATGGGGGGTGTTATCTCTTTTGTCGAAAATCAGCCGTTTTTGCTCGAACATTAAATGCCTCCAAATGGTATTTATTTCACTTCCCGAGCCCCTGGAAGCATGAAAATCACTTTAAACATGCTAATTTTAGCTCTAACACTGATGATCCACCTACAAATGTGAACTGACGTTCAAAAATAAAACATTTGAAAACGGACCATTTTCCACATTTCTGAAGCATGACGTAATGGGGGGGTGTTATCTCTTTTGTCGAAAATCAGCCGTTTTTGCTGGAACATTAAATGCCTCCAAATGGTATTTATTTCACTTCCCGAGCCCCTGGAAGCATGAAAATCACTTTAAACATGCTAATTTTAGCTCTAACACTGATGATCCACCTACAAATGTGAACTGACGTTCAAAAATAAAACATTTGAAAACGGACCATTTTCCACATTTCTGAAGCATGACGTAATGGGGGGTGTTATCTCTTTTGTCGAAAATCAGCCGTTTTTGCTGGAACATTAAATGCCTCCAAATGGTATTTATTTCACTTCCCGAGCCCCTGGAAGCATGAAAATCACTTTAAACATGCTAATTTTAGCTCTAACACTGATGATCCACCTACAAATGTGAACTGACGTTCAAAAATAAAACATTTGAAAACGGACCATTTTCCACATTTCTGAAGCATGACGTAATGGGGGGGTGTTATCTCTTTTGTCGAAAATCAGCCGTTTTTGCTCGAACATTAAATGCCTCCAAATGGTATTTAATTAACTTCCCGGGGTGAAGAAACCCTTTTTGAGAACTCAGAGTGAGTAAATTTTCCATTTTCATGCACTTTTAACCATTCCATAAATCTTGTGTTTAGGGCCCCTGGAAGCATGAAAATCACTTTAAACATGCTAATTTTAGCTCTAACACTGATGATCCACCTACAAATGTGAACTGACGTTCAAAAATAAAACATTTGAAAACGGACCATTTTCCACATTTCTGAAGCATGACGTAATGGGGGGGTGTTATCTCTTTTGTCGAAAATCAGCCGTTTTTGCTCGAACATTAAATGCCTCCAAATGGTATTTATTTCACTTCCCGAGCCCCTGGAAGCATGAAAATCACTTTAAACATGCTAATTTTAGCTCTAACACTGATGATGCACCTACAAATGTGAACTGACGTTCAAAAATAAAACATTTGAAAACGGACCATTTCCCACATTTCTGAAGCATGACGTAATGGGGGGGTGTTATCTCTTTTGTCGAAAATCAGCCGTTTTTGCTCGAACATTAAATGCCTCCAAATGGTATTTATTTCACTTCCCGAGCCCCTGGAAGCATGAAAATCACTTTAAACATGCTAATTTTAGCTCTAACACTGATGATCCACCTACAAATGTGAACTGACGTTCAAAAATAAAACATTTGAAAAAGGACCATTTTCCACATTTCTGAAGCATGACGTAATGGGGGGGTGTTATCTCTTTTGTCGAAAATCAGCCGTTTTTGCTCGAACATTAAATGCCTCCAAATGGTATTTAATTAACTTCCCGGGGTGAAGAAACCCTTTTTGAGAACTCAGAGTGAGTAAATTGGCCATTTTCATGCACTTTTAACCATTCCATAAATCTTGTGTTTTGGGCCCCTGGAAGCATGAAAATCACTTTAAACATGCTAATTTTAGCTCTAACACTGATGATCCACCTACAAATGTGAACTGACGTTCAAAAATAAAACATTTGAAAACGGACCATTTTCCACATTTCTGAAGCATGACGTAATGGGGGGGTGTTATCTCTTTTGTCGAAAATCAGCCGTTTTTGCTCGAACATTAAATGCCTCCAAATGGTATTTAATTAACTTCCCGGGGTGAAGAAACCCTTTTTGAGAACTCAGAGTGAGTAAATTGGCCATTTTCATGCACTTTTAACCATTCCATAAATCTTGTGTTTTGGGCCCCTGGAAGCATGAAAATCACTTTAAACATGCTAATTTTAGCTCTAACACTGATGATCCACCTACAAATGTGAACTGACGTTCAAAAATAAAACATTTGAAAACGGACCATTTTCCACATTTCTGAAGCATGACGTAATGGGGGGGTGTTATCTCTTTTGTCGAAAATCAGCCGTTTTTGCTCGAACATTAAATGCCTCCAAATGGTATTTAATTAACTTCCCGAGCCCCTGGAAGCATGAAAATCACTTTAAACATGCTAATTTTAGCTCTAACACTGATGATCCACCTACAAATGTGAACTGACGTTCAAAAATAAAACATTTGAAAACGGATCATTTTCCACATTTCTGAAGCATGACGTAATGGGGGGGGTGTTATCTCTTTTGTCGAAAATCAGCCGTTTTTGCTCGAACATTAAATGCCTCCAAATGGTATTTATTTCACTTCCCGAGCCCCTGGAAGCATGAAAATCACTTTAAACATGCTAATTTTAGCTCTAACACTGATGATCCACCTACAAATGTGAACTGACGTTCAAAAATAAAACATTTGAAAACGGACCATTTTCCACATTTCTGAAGCATGACGTAATGGGGGGGTGTTATCTCTTTTGTCAAAAATCAGCCGTTTTTGCTCGAACATTAAATGCCTCCAAATGGTATTTATTTCACTTCCCGAGCCCCTGGAAGCATGAAAATCACTTTAAACATGCTAATTTTAGCTCTAACACTGATGATCCACCTACAAATGTGAACTGACGTTCAAAAATAAAACATTTGAAAACGGACCATTTTCCACATTTCTGAAGCATGACGTACTGGGGGGGTGTTATCTCTTTTGTCGAAAATAAGCCGTTTTTGCTCGAACATTAAATGCCTCCAAATGGTATTTAAATAACTTCCCGGGGTGAAGAAACCCTTTTTGAGAACTCAGAGTGAGTAAATTGGCCATTTTCATGCACTTTTAACCATTCCTTAAATCTTGTGTTTTGGGCCCCTGGAAGCATGAAAATCAGTTTAAACATGCTAATTTTAGCTCTAACACTGATGATCCACCTACAAATGTGAACTGACGTTCAAAAATAAAACATTTGAAAACGGACCATTTTCCACATTTCTGAAGCATGACGTAATGGGGGGGTGTTATCTCTTTTGTCGAAAATCAGCCGTTTTTGCTTGAACATTAAATGCCTCCAAATGGTATTTAATTAACTTCCCGGGGTGAAGAAACCCTTTTTGAGAACTCAGAGTGAGTAAATTGGTCATTTTCATGCACTTTTAACCATTCCATAAATCTTGTGTTTAGGGCCCCTGGAAGCATGAAAATCACTTTAAACATGCTAATTTTAGCTCTAACACTGATGATCCACCTACAAATGTGAACTGACGTTCAAAAATAAAACATTTGAAAACGGACCATTTTCCACATTTCTGAAGCATGACGTAATGGGGGGGTGTTATCTCTTTTGTCGAAAATCAACCGTTTTTGCTCGAACATTAAATGCCTCCAAATGGTATTTATTTCACTTCCCGAGCCCCTGGAAGCATGAAAATCACTTTAAACATGCTAATTTTAGCTCTAACACTGATGATCCACCTACAAATGTGAACTGACGTTCAAAAATAAAACATTTGAAAACGGACCATTTTCCACATTTCTGAAGCATGACGTAATGGGGGGGTGTTATCTCTTTTGTCGAAAATCAGCCGTTTTTGCTTGAACATTAAATGCCTCCAAATGGTATTTATTTCACTTCCCGAGCCCCTGGAAGCATGAAAATCAC
Source organism: Lissotriton vulgaris (assembly GCF_964263255.1). Classification (NCBI taxonomy): domain Eukaryota; kingdom Metazoa; phylum Chordata; class Amphibia; order Caudata; family Salamandridae; genus Lissotriton; species Lissotriton vulgaris. The sequence goes on along the minus strand of NW_028247774.1, from coordinate 527,666 downwards.
TTTAAACATGCTAATTTTAGCTCTAACACTGATGATCCACCTACAAATGTGAACTGACGTTCAAAAATAAAACATTTGAAAACGGACCATTTTCCACATTTCTGAAGCATGACGTAATGGGGGGGTGTTATCTCTTTTGTCGAAAATCAGCCGTTTTTGCTCGAACATTAAATGCCTCCAAATGGTATTTATTTCACTTCCCGAGCCCCTGGAAGCATGAAAATCACTTTAAACATGCTAATTTTAGCTCTAACACTGATGATCCACCTACAAATGTGAACTGACGTTCAAAAATAAAACATTTGAAAACGGACCATTTTCCACATTTCTGAAGCATGACGTAATGGGGGGGTGTAATCTCTTTTGTCGAAAATCAACCGTTTTTGCTCGAACATTAAATGCCTCCAAATGGTATTTATTTCACTTCCCGAGCCCCTGGAAGCATGAAAATCACTTTAAACATGCTAATTTTAGCTCTAACACTGATGATCCACCTACAAATGTGAACTGACGTTCAAAAATAAAACATTTGAAAACGGACCATTTTCCACATTTCTGAAGCATGACGTAATGGGGGGGTGTTATCTCTTTTGTCGAAAATCAGCCGTTTTTGCTCGAACATTAAATGCCTCCAAATGGTATTTAATTAACTTCCCGGGGTGAAGAAACCCTTTTTGAGAACTCAGAGTGAGTAAATTTTCCATTTTCATGCACTTTTAACCATTCCATAAATCTTGTGTTTAGGGCCCCTGGAAGCATGAAAATCACTTTAAACATGCTAATTTTAGCTCTAACACTGATGATCCACCTACAAATGTGAACTGACGTTCAAAAATAAAACATTTGAAAACGGACCATTTTCCACATTTCTGAAGCATGACGTAATGGGGGGGTGTTATCTCTTTTGTCGAAAATCAGCCGTTTTTGCTCGAACATTAAATGCCTCCAAATGGTATTTATTTCACTTCCCGAGCCCCTGGAAGCATGAAAATCACTTTAAACATGCTAATTTTAGCTCTAACACTGATGATCCACCTACAAATGTGAACTGACGTTCAAAAATAAAACATTTGAAAAAGGACCATTTTCCACATTTCTGAAGCATGACGTAATGGGGGGGTGTTATCTCTTTTGTCGAAAATCAGCCGTTTTTGCTCGAACATTAAATGCCTCCAAATGGTATTTAATTAACTTCCCGGGGTGAAGAAACCCTTTTTGAGAACTCAGAGTGAGTAAATTGGCCATTTTCATGCACTTTTAACCATTCCATAAATCTTGTGTTTTGGGCCCCTGGAAGCATGAAAATCACTTTAAACATGCTAATTTTAGCTCTAACACTGATGATCCACCTACAAATGTGAACTGACGTTCAAAAATAAAACATTTGAAAACGGACCATTTTCCACATTTCTGAAGCATGACGTAATGGGGGGGTGTTATCTCTTTTGTCGAAAATCAGCCGTTTTTGCTCGAACATTAAATGCCTCCAAATGGTATTTAATTAACTTCCCGGGGTGAAGAAACCCTTTTTGAGAACTCAGAGTGAGTAAATTGGCCATTTTCATGCACTTTTAACCATTCCATAAATCTTGTGTTTTGGGCCCCTGGAAGCATGAAAATCACTTTAAACATGCTAATTTTAGCTCTAACACTGATGATCCACCTACAAATGTGAACTGACGTTCAAAAATAAAACATTTGAAAACGGACCATTTTCCACATTTCTGAAGCATGACGTAATGGGGGGGTGTTATCTCTTTTGTCGAAAATCAGCCGTTTTTGCTCGAACATTAAATGCCTCCAAATGGTATTTAATTAACTTCCCGAGCCCCTGGAAGCATGAAAATCACTTTAAACATGCTAATTTTAGCTCTAACACTGATGATCCACCTACAAATGTGAACTGACGTTCAAAAATAAAACATTTGAAAACGGATCATTTTCCACATTTCTGAAGCATGACGTAATGGGGGGGTGTTATCTCTTTTGTCGAAAATCAGCCGTTTTTGCTCGAACATTAAATGCCTCCAAATGGTATTTATTTCACTTCCCGAGCCCCTGGAAGCATGAAAATCACTTTAAACATGCTAATTTTAGCTCTAACACTGATGATCCACCTACAAATGTGAACTGACGTTCAAAAATAAAACATTTGAAAACGGACCATTTTCCACATTTCTGAAGCATGACGTAATGGGGGGGTGTTATCTCTTTTGTCGAAAATCAGCCGTTTTTGCTCGAACATTAAATGCCTCCAAATGGTATTTATTTCACTTCCCGAGCCCCTGGAAGCATGAAAATCACTTTAAACATGCTAATTTTAGCTCTAACACTGATGATCCACCTACAAATGTGAACTGACGTTCAAAAATAAAACATTTGAAAACGGACCATTTTCCACATTTCTGAAGCATGACGTACTGGGGGGGTGTTATCTCTTTTGTCGAAAATAAGCCGTTTTTGCTCGAACATTAAATGCCTCCAAATGGTATTTAATTAACTTCCCGGGGTGAAGAAACCCTTTTTGAGAACTCAGAGTGAGTAAATTGGCCATTTTCATGCACTTTTAACCATTCCATAAATCTTGTGTTTTGGGCCCCTGGAAGCATGAAAATCAGTTTAAACATGCTAATTTTAGCTCTAACACTGATGATCCACCTACAAATGTGAACTGACGTTCAAAAATAAAACATTTGAAAACGGACCATTTTCCACATTTCTGAAGCATGACGTAATGGGGGGGTGTTATCTCTTTTGTCGAAAATCAGCCGTTTTTGCTCGAACATTAAATGCCTCCAAATGGTATTTAATTAACTTCCCGGGGTGAAGAAACCCTTTTTGAGAACTCAGAGTGAGTAAATTGGCCATTTTCATGCACTTTTAACCATTCCATAAATCTTGTGTTTTGGGCCCCTGGAAGCATGAAAATCACTTTAAACATGCTAATTTTAGCTCTAACACTGATGATCCACCTACAAATGTGAACTGACGTTCAAAAATAAAACATTTGAAAACCGATCATTTTCCACATTTCTGAAGCATGACGTAATGGGGGGTGTTATCTCTTTTGTCGAAAATCAGCCGTTTTTGCTCGAACATTAAATGCCTCCAAATGGTATTTATTTCACTTCCCGAGCCCCTGGAAGCATGAAAATCACTTTAAACATGCTAATTTTAGCTCTAACACTGATGATCCACCTACAAATGTGAACTGACGTTCAAAAATAAAACATTTGAAAACGGACCATTTTCCACATTTCTGAAGCATGACGTAATGGGGGGGTGTTATCTCTTTTGTCGAAAATCAGCCGTTTTTGCTGGAACATTAAATGCCTCCAAATGGTATTTATTTCACTTCCCGAGCCCCTGGAAGCATGAAAATCACTTTAAACATGCTAATTTTAGCTCTAACACTGATGATCCACCTACAAATGTGAACTGACGTTCAAAAATAAAACATTTGAAAACGGACCATTTTCCACATTTCTGAAGCATGACGTAATGGGGGGTGTTATCTCTTTTGTCGAAAATCAGCCGTTTTTGCTGGAACATTAAATGCCTCCAAATGGTATTTATTTCACTTCCCGAGCCCCTGGAAGCATGAAAATCACTTTAAACATGCTAATTTTAGCTCTAACACTGATGATCCACCTACAAATGTGAACTGACGTTCAAAAATAAAACATTTGAAAACGGACCATTTTCCACATTTCTGAAGCATGACGTAATGGGGGGGTGTTATCTCTTTTGTCGAAAATCAGCCGTTTTTGCTCGAACATTAAATGCCTCCAAATGGTATTTAATTAACTTCCCGGGGTGAAGAAACCCTTTTTGAGAACTCAGAGTGAGTAAATTTTCCATTTTCATGCACTTTTAACCATTCCATAAATCTTGTGTTTAGGGCCCCTGGAAGCATGAAAATCACTTTAAACATGCTAATTTTAGCTCTAACACTGATGATCCACCTACAAATGTGAACTGACGTTCAAAAATAAAACATTTGAAAACGGACCATTTTCCACATTTCTGAAGCATGACGTAATGGGGGGGTGTTATCTCTTTTGTCGAAAATCAGCCGTTTTTGCTCGAACATTAAATGCCTCCAAATGGTATTTATTTCACTTCCCGAGCCCCTGGAAGCATGAAAATCACTTTAAACATGCTAATTTTAGCTCTAACACTGATGATGCACCTACAAATGTGAACTGACGTTCAAAAATAAAACATTTGAAAACGGACCATTTCCCACATTTCTGAAGCATGACGTAATGGGGGGGTGTTATCTCTTTTGTCGAAAATCAGCCGTTTTTGCTCGAACATTAAATGCCTCCAAATGGTATTTATTTCACTTCCCGAGCCCCTGGAAGCATGAAAATCACTTTAAACATGCTAATTTTAGCTCTAACACTGATGATCCACCTACAAATGTGAACTGACGTTCAAAAATAAAACATTTGAAAAAGGACCATTTTCCACATTTCTGAAGCATGACGTAATGGGGGGGTGTTATCTCTTTTGTCGAAAATCAGCCGTTTTTGCTCGAACATTAAATGCCTCCAAATGGTATTTAATTAACTTCCCGGGGTGAAGAAACCCTTTTTGAGAACTCAGAGTGAGTAAATTGGCCATTTTCATGCACTTTTAACCATTCCATAAATCTTGTGTTTTGGGCCCCTGGAAGCATGAAAATCACTTTAAACATGCTAATTTTAGCTCTAACACTGATGATCCACCTACAAATGTGAACTGACGTTCAAAAATAAAACATTTGAAAACGGACCATTTTCCACATTTCTGAAGCATGACGTAATGGGGGGGTGTTATCTCTTTTGTCGAAAATCAGCCGTTTTTGCTCGAACATTAAATGCCTCCAAATGGTATTTAATTAACTTCCCGGGGTGAAGAAACCCTTTTTGAGAACTCAGAGTGAGTAAATTGGCCATTTTCATGCACTTTTAACCATTCCATAAATCTTGTGTTTTGGGCCCCTGGAAGCATGAAAATCACTTTAAACATGCTAATTTTAGCTCTAACACTGATGATCCACCTACAAATGTGAACTGACGTTCAAAAATAAAACATTTGAAAACGGACCATTTTCCACATTTCTGAAGCATGACGTAATGGGGGGGTGTTATCTCTTTTGTCGAAAATCAGCCGTTTTTGCTCGAACATTAAATGCCTCCAAATGGTATTTAATTAACTTCCCGAGCCCCTGGAAGCATGAAAATCACTTTAAACATGCTAATTTTAGCTCTAACACTGATGATCCACCTACAAATGTGAACTGACGTTCAAAAATAAAACATTTGAAAACGGATCATTTTCCACATTTCTGAAGCATGACGTAATGGGGGGGGTGTTATCTCTTTTGTCGAAAATCAGCCGTTTTTGCTCGAACATTAAATGCCTCCAAATGGTATTTATTTCACTTCCCGAGCCCCTGGAAGCATGAAAATCACTTTAAACATGCTAATTTTAGCTCTAACACTGATGATCCACCTACAAATGTGAACTGACGTTCAAAAATAAAACATTTGAAAACGGACCATTTTCCACATTTCTGAAGCATGACGTAATGGGGGGGTGTTATCTCTTTTGTCAAAAATCAGCCGTTTTTGCTCGAACATTAAATGCCTCCAAATGGTATTTATTTCACTTCCCGAGCCCCTGGAAGCATGAAAATCACTTTAAACATGCTAATTTTAGCTCTAACACTGATGATCCACCTACAAATGTGAACTGACGTTCAAAAATAAAACATTTGAAAACGGACCATTTTCCACATTTCTGAAGCATGACGTACTGGGGGGGTGTTATCTCTTTTGTCGAAAATAAGCCGTTTTTGCTCGAACATTAAATGCCTCCAAATGGTATTTAAATAACTTCCCGGGGTGAAGAAACCCTTTTTGAGAACTCAGAGTGAGTAAATTGGCCATTTTCATGCACTTTTAACCATTCCTTAAATCTTGTGTTTTGGGCCCCTGGAAGCATGAAAATCAGTTTAAACATGCTAATTTTAGCTCTAACACTGATGATCCACCTACAAATGTGAACTGACGTTCAAAAATAAAACATTTGAAAACGGACCATTTTCCACATTTCTGAAGCATGACGTAATGGGGGGGTGTTATCTCTTTTGTCGAAAATCAGCCGTTTTTGCTTGAACATTAAATGCCTCCAAATGGTATTTAATTAACTTCCCGGGGTGAAGAAACCCTTTTTGAGAACTCAGAGTGAGTAAATTGGTCATTTTCATGCACTTTTAACCATTCCATAAATCTTGTGTTTAGGGCCCCTGGAAGCATGAAAATCACTTTAAACATGCTAATTTTAGCTCTAACACTGATGATCCACCTACAAATGTGAACTGACGTTCAAAAATAAAACATTTGAAAACGGACCATTTTCCACATTTCTGAAGCATGACGTAATGGGGGGGTGTTATCTCTTTTGTCGAAAATCAACCGTTTTTGCTCGAACATTAAATGCCTCCAAATGGTATTTATTTCACTTCCCGAGCCCCTGGAAGCATGAAAATCACTTTAAACATGCTAATTTTAGCTCTAACACTGATGATCCACCTACAAATGTGAACTGACGTTCAAAAATAAAACATTTGAAAACGGACCATTTTCCACATTTCTGAAGCATGACGTAATGGGGGGGTGTTATCTCTTTTGTCGAAAATCAGCCGTTTTTGCTTGAACATTAAATGCCTCCAAATGGTATTTATTTCACTTCCCGAGCCCCTGGAAGCATGAAAATCACTTTAAACATGCTAATTTTAGCTCTAACACTGATGATCCACCTACAAATGTGAACTGACGTTCAAAAATAAAACATTTGAAAACGGACCATTTTCCACATTTCTGAAGCATGACGTAATGGGGGGGTGTTATCTCTTTTGTCGAAAATCAGCCGTTTTTGCTCGAACATTAAATGCCTCCAAATGGTATTTATTTCACTTCCCGAGCCCCTGGAAGCATGAAAATTACTTTAAACATGCTAATTTTAGCTCTAACACTGATGATCCAACTACAAATGTGAACTGACGTTCAAAAATAAAACATTTGAAAACGGACCATTTTCCACATTTCTGAAGCATGACGTAATGGGGGGGTGTTATCTCTTTTGTCGAAAATCAGCCGTTTTTGCTCGAACATTAAATGCCTCCAAATGGTATTTAATTAACTTCCCGAGCCCCTGGAAGCATGAAAATCACTTTAAACATGCTAATTTTAGCTCTAACACTGATGATCCACCTACAAATGTGAACTGGCGTTCAAAAATAAAACATTTGAAAACGGACCATTTTCCACATTTCTGAAGCATGACGTAATGGGGGGGTGTTATCTCTTTTGTCGAAAATCAGCCGTTTTTGCTGGAACATTAAATGCCTCCAAATGGTATTTATTTCACTTCCCGAGCCCCTGGAAGCATGAAAATCACTTTAAACATGCTAATTTTAGCTCTAACACTGATGATCCACCTACAAATGTGAACTGACGTTCAAAAATAAAACATTTGAAAACGGACCATTTTCCACATTTCTGAAGCATGACGTAATGGGGGGGTGTTATCTCTATTGTCGAAAATCAGCCGTTTTTGCTGGAACATTAAATGCCTCCAAATGGTATTTATTTCACTTCCCGAGCCCCTGGAAGCATGAAAATCACTTTAAACATGCTAATTTTAGCTCTAACACTGATGATCCACCTACAAATGTGAACTGACGTTCAAAAATAAAACATTTGAAAACGGACCATTTTCCACATTTCTGAAGCATGACGTAATGGGGGGGTGTTATCTCTTTTGTCGAAAATCAGCCGTTTTTGCTCGAACATTAAATGCCTCCAAATGGTATTTAATTAACTTCCCGGGGTGAAGAAACCCTTTTTGAGAACTCAGAGTGAGTAAATTTTCCATTTTCATGCACTTTTAACCATTCCATAAATCTTGTGTTTAGGGCCCCTGGAAGCATGAAAATCACTTTAAACATGCTAATTTTAGCTCTAACACTGATGATCCACCTACAAATGTGAACTGACGTTCAAAAATAAAACATTTGAAAACGGACCATTTTCCACATTTCTGAAGCATGACGTAATGGGGGGGTGTTATCTCTTTTGTCGAAAATCAGCCGTTTTTGCTCGAACATTAAATGCCTCCAAATGGTATTTATTTCACTTCCCGAGCCCCTGGAAGCATGAAAATCACTTTAAACATGCTAATTTTAGCTCTAACACTGATGATCCACCTACAAATGTGAACTGACGTTCAAAAATAAAACATTTGAAAAAGGACCATTTTCCACATTTCTGAAGCATGACGTAATGGGGGGGTGTTATCTCTTTTGTCGAAAATCAGCCGTTTTTGCTCGAACATTAAATGCCTCCAAATGGTATTTAATTAACTTCCCGGGGTGAAGAAACCCTTTTTGAGAACTCAGAGTGAGTAAATTGGCCATTTTCATGCACTTTTAACCATTCCATAAATCTTGTGTTTTGGGCCCCTGGAAGCATGAAAATCACTTTAAACATGCTAATTTTAGCTCTAACACTGATGATCCACCTACAAATGTGAACTGACGTTCAAAAATAAAACATTTGAAAACGGACCATTTTCCACATTTCTGAAGCATGACGTAATGGGGGGGTGTTATCTCTTTTGTCGAAAATCAGCCGTTTTTGCTCGAACATTAAATGCCTCCAAATGGTATTTAATTAACTTCCCGGGGTGAAGAAACCCTTTTTGAGAACTCAGAGTGAGTAAATTGGCCATTTTCATGCACTTTTAACCATTCCATAAATCTTGTGTTTTGGGCCCCTGGAAGCATGAAAATCACTTTAAACATGCTAATTTTAGCTCTAACACTGATGATCCACCTACAAATGTGAACTGACGTTCAAAAATAAAACATTTGAAAACGGACCATTTTCCACATTTCTGAAGCATGACGTAATGGGGGGGTGTTATCTCTTTTGTCGAAAATCAGCCGTTTTTGCTCGAACATTAAATGCCTCCAAATGGTATTTAATTAACTTCCCGAGCCCCTGGAAGCATGAAAATCACTTTAAACATGCTAATTTTAGCTCTAACACTGATGATCCACCTACAAATGTGAACTGACGTTCAAAAATAAAACATTTGAAAACGGATCATTTTCCACATTTCTGAAGCATGACGTAATGGGGGGGTGTTATCTCTTTTGTCGAAAATCAGCCGTTTTTGCTCGAACATTAAATGCCTCCAAATGGTATTTATTTCACTTCCCGAGCCCCTGGAAGCATGAAAATCACTTTAAACATGCTAATTTTAGCTCTAACACTGATGATCCACCTACAAATGTGAACTGACGTTCAAAAATAAAACATTTGAAAACGGACCATTTTCCACATTTCTGAAGCATGACGTAATGGGGGGGTGTTATCTCTTTTGTCGAAAATCAGCCGTTTTTGCTCGAACATTAAATGCCTCCAAATGGTATTTATTTCACTTCCCGAGCCCCTGGAAGCATGAAAATCACTTTAAACATGCTAATTTTAGCTCTAACACTGATGATCCACCTACAAATGTGAACTGACGTTCAAAAATAAAACATTTGAAAACGGACCATTTTCCACATTTCTGAAGCATGACGTACTGGGGGGGTGTTATCTCTTTTGTCGAAAATAAGCCGTTTTTGCTCGAACATTAAATGCCTCCAAATGGTATTTAATTAACTTCCCGGGGTGAAGAAACCCTTTTTGAGAACTCAGAGTGAGTAAATTGGCCATTTTCATGCACTTTTAACCATTCCATAAATCTTGTGTTTTGGGCCCCTGGAAGCATGAAAATCAGTTTAAACATGCTAATTTTAGCTCTAACACTGATGATCCACCTACAAATGTGAACTGACGTTCAAAAATAAAACATTTGAAAACGGACCATTTTCCACATTTCTGAAGCATGACGTAATGGGGGGGTGTTATCTCTTTTGTCGAAAATCAGCCGTTTTTGCTCGAACATTAAATGCCTCCAAATGGTATTTAATTAACTTCCCGGGGTGAAGAAACCCTTTTTGAGAACTCAGAGTGAGTAAATTGGCCATTTTCATGCACTTTTAACCATTCCATAAATCTTGTGTTTTGGGCCCCTGGAAGCATGAAAATCACTTTAAACATGCTAATTTTAGCTCTAACACTGATGATCCACCTACAAATGTGAACTGACGTTTAAAAATAAAACATTTGAAAACCGATCATTTTCCACATTTCTGAAGCATGACGTAATGGGGGGTGTTATCTCTTTTGTCGAAAATCAGCCGTTTTTGCTCGAACATTAAATGCCTCCAAATGGTATTTATTTCACTTCCCGAGCCCCTGGAAGCATGAAAATCACTTTAAACATGCTAATTTTAGCTCTAACACTGATGATCCACCTACAAATGTGAACTGACGTTCAAAAATAAAACATTTGAAAACGGACCATTTTCCACATTTCTGAAGCATGACGTAATGGGGGGGTGTTATCTCTTTTGTCGAAAATCAGCCGTTTTTGCTCGAACATTAAATGCCTCCAAATGGTATTTATTTCACTTCCCGAGCCCCTGGAAGCATGAAAATCACTTTAAACATGCTAATTTTAGCTCTAACACTGATGATCCACCTACAAATGTGAACTGACGTTCAAAAATAAAACATTTGAAAACGGACCATTTTCCACATTTCTGAAGCATGACGTAATGGGGGGGTGTTATCTCTTTTGTCGAAAATCAGCCGTTTTTGCTGGAACATTAAATGCCCCCAAATGGTATTTATTTCACTTCCCGAGCCCCTGGAAGCATGAAAATCACTTTAAACATGCTAATTTTAGCTCTAACACTGATGATCCACCTACAAATGTGAACTGACGTTCAAAAATAAAACATTTGAAAACGGATCATTTTCCACATTTCTGAAGCATGACGTAATGGGGGGGTGTTATCTCTTTTGTCGAAAATCAGCCGTTTTTGCTCGAACATTAAATGCCTCCAAATGGTATTTATTTCACTTCCCGAGCCCCTGGAAGCATGAAAATCACTTTAAACATGCTAATTTTAGCTCTAACACTGATGATCCACCTACAAATGTGAACTGACGTTCAAAAATAAAACATTTGAAAACGGACCATTTTCCACATTTCTGAAGCATGACGTAATGGGGGGTGTTATCTCTTTTGTCGAAAATCAGCCGTTTTTGCTCGAACATTAAATGCCTCCAAATGGTATTTATTTCACTTCCCGAGCCCCTGGAAGCATGAAAATCACTTTAAACATGCTAATTTTAGCTCTAACACTGATGATCCACCTACAAATGTGAACTGACGTTCAAAAATAAAACATTTGAAAACGGACCATTTTCCACATTTCTGAAGCATGACGTAATGGGGGGGTGTTATCTCTTTTGTCGAAAATCAGCCGTTTTTGCTGGAACATTAAATGCCCCCAAATGGTATTTATTTCACTTCCCGAGCCCCTGGAAGCATGAAAATCACTTTAAACATGCTAATTTTAGCTCTAACACTGATGATCCACCTACAAATGTGAACTGACGTTCAAAAATAAAACATTTGAAAACGGACCATTTTCCACATTTCTGAAGCATGACGTAATGGGGGGGGTGTTATCTCTTTTGTCGAAAATCAGCCGTTTTTGCTGGAACATTAAATGCCTCCAAATGGTATTTATTTCACTTCCCGAGCCCCTGGAAGCATGAAAATCACTTTAAACATGCTAATTTTAGCTCTAACACTGATGATCCACCTACAAATGTGAACTGACGTTCAAAAAAAACACATTTGAAAACGGACCATTTTCCACATTTCTGAAGCATGACGTAATGGGGGGGTGTTATCTCTTTTGTCGAAAATCAGCCGTTTTTGCTCGAACATTAAATGCCTCCAAATGGTATTTAATTAACTTCCCGGGGTGAAGAAACCCTTTTTGAGAACTCAGAGTGAGTAAATTGGCCATTTTCATGCACTTTTAACCATTCCATAAATCTTGTGTTTTGGGCCCCTGGAAGCATGAAAATCACTTTAAACATGCTAATTTTAGCTCTAACACTGATGATCCACCTACAAATGTGAACTGACGTTCAAAAATAAAACATTTGAAAACGGACCATTTTCCACATTTCTGAAGCATGACGTAATGGGGGGGTGTTATCTCTTTTGTCGAAAATCAGCCGTTTTTGCTCGAACATTAAATGCCTCCAAATGGTATTTATTTCACTTCCCGAGCCCCTGGAAGCATGAAAATCACTTTAAACATGCTAATTTTAGCTCTAACACTGATGATCCACCTACAAATGTGAACTGACGTTCAAAAATAAAACATTTGAAAACGGACCATTTTCCACATTTCTGAAGCATGACGTAATGGGGGGGTGTTATCTCTTTTGTCGAAAATCAGCCGTTTTTGCTCGAACATTAAATGCCTCCAAATGGTATTTATTTCACTTCCCGAGCCCCTGGAAGCATGAAAATTACTTTAAACATGCTAATTTTAGCTCTAACACTGATGATCCACCTACAAATGTGAACTGACGTTCAAAAATAAAACATTTGAAAACGGACCATTTTCCACATTTCTGAAGCATGACGTAATGGGGGGGTGTTATCCTTTTTGTCGAAAATCAGCCGTTTTTGCTGGAACATTAAATGCCTCCAAATGGTATTTATTTCACTTCCCGAGCCCCTGGAAGCATGAAAATCACTTTAAACATGCTAATTTTAGCTCTAACACTGATGATCCACCTACAAATGTGAACTGACGTTCAAAAATAAAACATTTGAAAACGGACCATTTTCCACATTTCTGAAGCATGACGTAATGGGGGGGTGTTATCTCTTTTGTCGAAAATCAGCCGTTTTTGCTTGAACATTAAATGCCTCCAAATGGTATTTAATTAACTTCCCGGGGTGAAGAAACCCTTTTTGAGAACTCAGAGTGAGTAAATTGGCCATTTTCATGCACTTTTAACCATTCCATAAATCTTGTGTTTAGGGCCCCTGGAAGCATGAAAATCACTTTAAACATGCTAATTTTAGCTCTAACACTGATGATCCACCTACAAATGTGAACTGACGTTCAAAAATAAAACATTTGAAAACGGACCATTTTCCACATTTCTGAAGCATGACGTAATGGGGGGGTGTTATCTCTTTTGTCGAAAATCAACCGTTTTTGCTCGAACATTAAATGCCTCCAAATGGTATTTATTTCACTTCCCGAGCCCCTGGAAGCATGAAAATCACTTTAAACATGCTAATTTTAGCTCTAACACTGATGATCCACCTACAAATGTGAACTGACGTTCAAAAATAAAACATTTGAAAACGGACCATTTTCCACATTTCTGAAGCATGACGTAATGGGGGGGTGTTATCTCTTTTGTCGAAAATCAGCCGTTTTTGCTCGAACATTAAATGCCTCCAAATGGTATTTATTTCACTTCCCGAGCCCCTGGAAGCATGAAAATTACTTTAAACATGCTAATTTTAGCTCTAACACTGATGATCCACCTACAAATGTGAACTGACGTTCAAAAATAAAACATTTGAAAACGGACCATTTTCCACATTTCGGAAGCATGACGTAATGGGGGGGTGTTATCTCTTTTGTCGAAAATCAGCCGTTTTTGCTCGAACATTAAATGCCTCCAAATGGTATTTAATTAACTTCCCGAGCCCCTGGAAGCATGAAAATCACTTTAAACATGCTAATTTTAGCTCTAACACTGATGATCCACCTACAAATGTGAACTGACGTTCAAAAATAAAACATTTGAAAACGGACCATTTTCCACATTTCTGAAGCATGACGTAATGGGGGGGTGTTATCTCTTTTGTCGAAAATCAGCCGTTTTTGCTGGAACATTAAATGCCTCCAAATGGTATTTAATTAACTTCCCGGGGTGAAGAAACCCTTTTTGAGAACTCAGAGTGAGTAAATTGGCCATTTTCATGCACTTTTAACCATTCCATAAATCTTGTGTTTAGGGCCCCTGGAAGCATGAAAATCACTTTAAACATGCTAATTTTAGCTCTAACACTGATGATCCACCTACAAATGTGAACTGACGTTCAAAAATAAAACATTTGAAAACGGACCATTTTCCACATTTCTGAAGCATGACGTAATGGGGGGGTGTTATCTCTTTTGTCGAAAATCAACCGTTTTTGCTCGAACATTAAATGCCTCCAAATGGTATTTATTTCACTTCCCGAGCCCCTGGAAGCATGAAAATCACTTTAAACATGCTAATTTTAGCTCTAACACTGATAATCCACCTACAAATGTGAACTGACGTTCAAAAATAAAACATTTGAAAACGGACCATTTTCCACATTTCTGAAGCATGACGTAATGGGGGGGTGTTATCTCTTTTGTCGAAAATCAGCCGTTTTTGCTCGAACATTAAATGCCTCCAAATGGTATTTAATTAACTTCCCGGGGTGAAGAAACCCTTTTTGAGAACTCAGAGTGAGTAAATTGGCCATTTTCATGCACTTTTAACCATTCCATAAATCTTGTGTTTTGGGCCCCTGGAAGCATGAAAATCACTTTAAACATGCTAATTTTAGCTCTAACACTGATGATCCACCTACAAATGTGAACTGACGTTCAAAAATAAAACATTTGAAAACGGACCATTTTCCACATTTCTGAAGCATGACGTAATGGGGGGGTGTTATCTCTTTTGTCGAAAATCAGCCGTTTTTGCTCGAACATTAAATGCCTCCAAATGGTATTTATTTCACTTCCCGAGCCCCTGGAAGCATGAAAATCACTTTAAACATGCTAATTTTAGCTCTAACACTGATGATCCACCTACAAATGTGAACTGACATTCAAAAATAAAACATTTGAAAACGGACCATTTTCCACATTTCTGAAGCATGACGTAATGGGGGGGTGTTATCTCTTTTGTCGAAAATCAGATGTTTTTGCTCGAACATTAAATGCCTCCAAATGGTATTTATTTCACTTCCCGAGCCCCTGGAAGCATGAAAATTACTTTAAACATGCTAATTTTAGCTCTAACACTGATGATCCACCTACAAATGTGAACTGACGTTCAAAAATAAAACATTTGAAAACGGACCATTTTCCACATTTCTGAAGCATGACGTAATGGGGGGGTGTTATCTCTTTTGTCGAAAATCAGCCGTTTTTGCTGGAACATTAAATGCCTCCAAATGGTATTTATTTCACTTCCCGAGCCCCTGGAAGCATGAAAATCACTTTAAACATGCTAATTTTAGCTCTAACACTGATGATCCACCTACAAATGTGAACTGACGTTCAAAAATAAAACATTTGAAAACGGACCATTTTCCACATTTCTGAAGCATGACGTAATGGGGGGGTGTTATCTCTTTTGTCGAAAATCAGCCGTTTTTGCTTGAACATTAAATGCCTCCAAATGGTATTTAATTAACTTCCCGGGGTGAAGAAACCCTTTTTGAGAACTCAGAGTGAGTAAATTGGCCATTTTCATGCACTTTTAACCATTCCATAAATCTTGTGTTTAGGGCCCCTGGAAGCATGAAAATCACTTTAAACATGCTAATTTTAGCTCTAACACTGATGATCCACCTACAAATGTGAACTGACGTTCAAAAATAAAACATTTGAAAACGGACCATTTTCCACATTTCTGAAGCATGACGTAATGGGGGGGTGTTATCTCTTTTGTCCAAAATCAGCCGTTTTTGCTCGAACATTAAATGCCTCCAAATGGTATTTATTTCACTTCCCGAGCCCCTGGAAGCATGAAAATCACTTTAAACATGCTTATTTTAGCTCTAACACTGATGATCCACCTACAAATGTGAACTGACGTTCAAAAATAAAACATTTGAAAACGGACCATTTTCCACATTTCTGAAGCATGACGTAATGGGGGGGTGTTATCTCTTTTGTCGAAAATCAGCCGTTTTTGCTCGAACATTAAATGCCTACAAATGGTATTTAATTGACTTCCCGAGCCCCTGGAAGCATGAAAATCACTTTAAACATGCTAATTTTAGCTCTAACACTGATGATCCACCTACAAATGTGAACTGACGTTCAAAAATAAAACATTTGAAAACGGACCATTTTCCACATTTCTGAAGCATGACGTAATGGGGGGGTGTTATCTCTTTTGTCGAAAATCAGCCGTTTTTGCTGGAACATTAAATGCCTCCAAATGGTATTTATTTCACTTCCCGAGCCCCTGGAAGCATGAAAATCACTTTAAACATGCTAATTTTAGCTCTAACACTGATGATCCACCTACAAATGTGAACTGACGTTCAAAAATAAAACATTTGAAAACGGACCATTTTCCACATTTCTGAAGCATGACGTAATGGGGGGTGTTATCTCTTTTGTCGAAAATCAGCCGTTTTTGCTGGAACATTAAATGCCTCCAAATGGTATTTATTTCACTTCCCGAGCCCCTGGAAGCATGAAAATCACTTTAAACATGCTAATTTTAGCTCTAACACTGATGATCCACCTACAAATGTGAACTGACGTTCAAAAATAAAACATTTGAAAACGGACCATTTTCCACATTTCTGAAGCATGACGTAATGGGGGGGGTGTTATCTCTTTTGTCGAAAATCAGCCGTTTTTGCTCGAACATTAAATGCCTCCAAATGGTATTTAATTAACTTCCCGGGGTGAAGAAACCCTTTTTGAGAACTCAGAGTGAGTAAATTTTCCATTTTCATGCACTTTTAACCATTCCATAAATCTTGTGTTTAGGGCCCCTGGAAGCATGAAAATCACTTTAAACATGCTAATTTTAGCTCTAACACTGATGATCCACCTACAAATGTGAACTGACGTTCAAAAATAAAACATTTGAAAACGGACCATTTTCCACATTTCTGAAGCATGACGTAATGGGGGGGTGTTATCTCTTTTGTCGAAAATCAGCCGTTTTTGCTCGAACATTAAATGCCTCCAAATGGTATTTATTTCACTTCCCGAGCCCCTGGAAGCATGAAAATCACTTTAAACATGCTAATTTTAGCTCTAACACTGATGATCCACCTACAAATGTGAACTGACGTTCAAAAATAAAACATTTGAAAAAGGACCATTTTCCACATTTCTGAAGCATGACGTAATGGGGGGGTGTTATCTCTTTTGTCGAAAATCAGCCGTTTTTGCTCGAACATTAAATGCCTCCAAATGGTATTTAATTAACTTCCCGGGGTGAAGAAACCCTTTTTGAGAACTCAGAGTGAGTAAATTGGCCATTTTCATGCACTTTTAACCATTCCATAAATCTTGTGTTTTGGGCCCCTGGAAGCATGAAAATCACTTTAAACATGCTAATTTTAGCTCTAACACTGATGATCCACCTACAAATGTGAACTGACGTTCAAAAATAAAACATTTGAAAACGGACCATTTTCCACATTTCTGAAGCATGACGTAATGGGGGGGTGTTATCTCTTTTGTCGAAAATCAGCCGTTTTTGCTCGAACATTAAATGCCTCCAAATGGTATTTAATTAACTTCCCGGGGTGAAGAAACCCTTTTTGAGAACTCAGAGTGAGTAAATTGGCCATTTTCATGCACTTTTAACCATTCCATAAATCTTGTGTTTTGGGCCCCTGGAAGCATGAAAATCACTTTAAACATGCTAATTTTAGCTCTAACACTGATGATCCACCTACAAATGTGAACTGACGTTCAAAAATAAAACATTTGAAAACGGACCATTTTCCACATTTCTGAAGCATGACGTAATGGGGGGGTGTTATCTCTTTTGTCGAAAATCAGCCGTTTTTGCTCGAACATTAAATGCCTCCAAATGGTATTTAATTAACTTCCCGAGCCCCTGGAAGCATGAAAATCACTTTAAACATGCTAATTTTAGCTCTAACACTGATGATCCACCTACAAATGTGAACTGACGTTCAAAAATAAAACATTTGAAAACGGATCATTTTCCACATTTCTGAAGCATGACGTAATGGGGGGGTGTTATCTCTTTTGTCGAAAATCAGCCGTTTTTGCTCGAACATTAAATGCCTCCAAATGGTATTTATTTCACTTCCCGAGCCCCTGGAAGCATGAAAATCACTTTAAACATGCTAATTTTAGCTCTAACACTGATGATCCACCTACAAATGTGAACTGACGTTCAAAAATAAAACATTTGAAAACGGACCATTTTCCACATTTCTGAAGCATGACGTAATGGGGGGGTGTTATCTCTTTTGTCGAAAATCAGCCGTTTTTGCTCGAACATTAAATGCCTCCAAATGGTATTTATTTCACTTCCCGAGCCCCTGGAAGCATGAAAATCACTTTAAACATGCTAATTTTAGCTCTAACACTGATGATCCACCTACAAATGTGAACTGACGTTCAAAAATAAAACATTTGAAAACGGACCATTTTCCACATTTCTGAAGCATGACGTACTGGGGGGGTGTTATCTCTTTTGTCGAAAATAAGCCGTTTTTGCTCGAACATTAAATGCCTCCAAATGGTATTTAATTAACTTCCCGGGGTGAAGAAACCCTTTTTGAGAACTCAGAGTGAGTAAATTGGCCATTTTCATGCACTTTTAACCATTCCATAAATCTTGTGTTTTGGGCCCCTGGAAGCATGAAAATCAGTTTAAACATGCTAATTTTAGCTCTAACACTGATGATCCACCTACAAATGTGAACTGACGTTCAAAAATAAAACATTTGAAAACGGACCATTTTCCACATTTCTGAAGCATGACGTAATGGGGGGGTGTTATCTCTTTTGTCGAAAATCAGCCGTTTTTGCTCGAACATTAAATGCCTCCAAATGGTATTTAATTAACTTCCCGGGGTGAAGAAACCCTTTTTGAGAACTCAGAGTGAGTAAATTGGCCATTTTCATGCACTTTTAACCATTCCATAAATCTTGTGTTTTGGGCCCCTGGAAGCATGAAAATCACTTTAAACATGCTAATTTTAGCTCTAACACTGATGATCCACCTACAAATGTGAACTGACGTTTAAAAATAAAACATTTGAAAACCGATCATTTTCCACATTTCTGAAGCATGACGTAATGGGGGGTGTTATCTCTTTTGTCGAAAATCAGCCGTTTTTGCTCGAACATTAAATGCCTCCAAATGGTATTTATTTCACTTCCCGAGCCCCTGGAAGCATGAAAATCACTTTAAACATGCTAATTTTAGCTCTAACACTGATGATCCACCTACAAATGTGAACTGACGTTCAAAAATAAAACATTTGAAAACGGACCATTTTCCACATTTCTGAAGCATGACGTAATGGGGGGGTGTTATCTCTTTTGTCGAAAATCAGCCGTTTTTGCTCGAACATTAAATGCCTCCAAATGGTATTTATTTCACTTCCCGAGCCCCTGGAAGCATGAAAATCACTTTAAACATGCTAATTTTAGCTCTAACACTGATGATCCACCTACAAATGTGAACTGACGTTCAAAAATAAAACATTTGAAAACGGACCATTTTCCACATTTCTGAAGCATGACGTAATGGGGGGGTGTTATCTCTTTTGTCGAAAATCAGCCGTTTTTGCTGGAACATTAAATGCCCCCAAATGGTATTTATTTCACTTCCCGAGCCCCTGGAAGCATGAAAATCACTTTAAACATGCTAATTTTAGCTCTAACACTGATGATCCACCTACAAATGTGAACTGACGTTCAAAAATAAAACATTTGAAAACGGATCATTTTCCACATTTCTGAAGCATGACGTAATGGGGGGGTGTTATCTCTTTTGTCGAAAATCAGCCGTTTTTGCTCGAACATTAAATGCCTCCAAATGGTATTTATTTCACTTCCCGAGCCCCTGGAAGCATGAAAATCACTTTAAACATGCTAATTTTAGCTCTAACACTGATGATCCACCTACAAATGTGAACTGACGTTCAAAAATAAAACATTTGAAAACGGACCATTTTCCACATTTCTGAAGCATGACGTAATGGGGGGTGTTATCTCTTTTGTCGAAAATCAGCCGTTTTTGCTCGAACATTAAATGCCTCCAAATGGTATTTATTTCACTTCCCGAGCCCCTGGAAGCATGAAAATCACTTTAAACATGCTAATTTTAGCTCTAACACTGATGATCCACCTACAAATGTGAACTGACGTTCAAAAATAAAACATTTGAAAACGGACCATTTTCCACATTTCTGAAGCATGACGTAATGGGGGGGTGTTATCTCTTTTGTCGAAAATCAGCCGTTTTTGCTGGAACATTAAATGCCCCCAAATGGTATTTATTTCACTTCCCGAGCCCCTGGAAGCATGAAAATCACTTTAAACATGCTAATTTTAGCTCTAACACTGATGATCCACCTACAAATGTGAACTGACGTTCAAAAATAAAACATTTGAAAACGGACCATTTTCCACATTTCTGAAGCATGACGTAATGGGGGGGGTGTTATCTCTTTTGTCGAAAATCAGCCGTTTTTGCTGGAACATTAAATGCCTCCAAATGGTATTTATTTCACTTCCCGAGCCCCTGGAAGCATGAAAATCACTTTAAACATGCTAATTTTAGCTCTAACACTGATGATCCACCTACAAATGTGAACTGACGTTCAAAAAAAACACATTTGAAAACGGACCATTTTCCACATTTCTGAAGCATGACGTAATGGGGGGGTGTTATCTCTTTTGTCGAAAATCAGCCGTTTTTGCTCGAACATTAAATGCCTCCAAATGGTATTTAATTAACTTCCCGGGGTGAAGAAACCCTTTTTGAGAACTCAGAGTGAGTAAATTGGCCATTTTCATGCACTTTTAACCATTCCATAAATCTTGTGTTTTGGGCCCCTGGAAGCATGAAAATCACTTTAAACATGCTAATTTTAGCTCTAACACTGATGATCCACCTACAAATGTGAACTGACGTTCAAAAATAAAACATTTGAAAACGGACCATTTTCCACATTTCTGAAGCATGACGTAATGGGGGGGTGTTATCTCTTTTGTCGAAAATCAGCCGTTTTTGCTCGAACATTAAATGCCTCCAAATGGTATTTATTTCACTTCCCGAGCCCCTGGAAGCATGAAAATCACTTTAAACATGCTAATTTTAGCTCTAACACTGATGATCCACCTACAAATGTGAACTGACGTTCAAAAATAAAACATTTGAAAACGGACCATTTTCCACATTTCTGAAGCATGACGTAATGGGGGGGTGTTATCTCTTTTGTCGAAAATCAGCCGTTTTTGCTCGAACATTAAATGCCTCCAAATGGTATTTATTTCACTTCCCGAGCCCCTGGAAGCATGAAAATTACTTTAAACATGCTAATTTTAGCTCTAACACTGATGATCCACCTACAAATGTGAACTGACGTTCAAAAATAAAACATTTGAAAACGGACCATTTTCCACATTTCTGAAGCATGACGTAATGGGGGGGTGTTATCTCTTTTGTCGAAAATCAGCCGTTTTTGCTGGAACATTAAATGCCTCCAAATGGTATTTATTTCACTTCCCGAGCCCCTGGAAGCATGAAAATCACTTTAAACATGCTAATTTTAGCTCTAACACTGATGATCCACCTACAAATGTGAACTGACGTTCAAAAATAAAACATTTGAAAACGGACCATTTTCCACATTTCTGAAGCATGACGTAATGGGGGGGTGTTATCTCTTTTGTCGAAAATCAGCCGTTTTTGCTTGAACATTAAATGCCTCCAAATGGTATTTAATTAACTTCCCGGGGTGAAGAAACCCTTTTTGAGAACTCAGAGTGAGTAAATTGGCCATTTTCATGCACTTTTAACCATTCCATAAATCTTGTGTTTAGGGCCCCTGGAAGCATGAAAATCACTTTAAACATGCTAATTTTAGCTCTAACACTGATGATCCACCTACAAATGTGAACTGACGTTCAAAAATAAAACATTTGAAAACGGACCATTTTCCACATTTCTGAAGCATGACGTAATGGGGGGGTGTTATCTCTTTTGTCGAAAATCAACCGTTTTTGCTCGAACATTAAATGCCTCCAAATGGTATTTATTTCACTTCCCGAGCCCCTGGAAGCATGAAAATCACTTTAAACATGCTAATTTTAGCTCTAACACTGATGATCCACCTACAAATGTGAACTGACGTTCAAAAATAAAACATTTGAAAACGGACCATTTTCCACATTTCTGAAGCATGACGTAATGGGGGGGTGTTATCTCTTTTGTCGAAAATCAGCCGTTTTTGCTCGAACATTAAATGCCTCCAAATGGTATTTATTTCACTTCCCGAGCCCCTGGAAGCATGAAAATTACTTTAAACATGCTAATTTTAGCTCTAACACTGATGATCCACCTACAAATGTGAACTGACGTTCAAAAATAAAACATTTGAAAACGGACCATTTTCCACATTTCGGAAGCATGACGTAATGGGGGGGTGTTATCTCTTTTGTCGAAAATCAGCCGTTTTTGCTCGAACATTAAATGCCTCCAAATGGTATTTAATTAACTTCCCGAGCCCCTGGAAGCATGAAAATCACTTTAAACATGCTAATTTTAGCTCTAACACTGATGATCCACCTACAAATGTGAACTGACGTTCAAAAATAAAACATTTGAAAACGGACCATTTTCCACATTTCTGAAGCATGACGTAATGGGGGGGTGTTATCTCTTTTGTCGAAAATCAGCCGTTTTTGCTGGAACATTAAATGCCTCCAAATGGTATTTAATTAACTTCCCGGGGTGAAGAAACCCTTTTTGAGAACTCAGAGTGAGTAAATTGGCCATTTTCATGCACTTTTAACCATTCCATAAATCTTGTGTTTAGGGCCCCTGGAAGCATGAAAATCACTTTAAACATGCTAATTTTAGCTCTAACACTGATGATCCACCTACAAATGTGAACTGACGTTCAAAAATAAAACATTTGAAAACGGACCATTTTCCACATTTCTGAAGCATGACGTAATGGGGGGGTGTTATCTCTTTTGTCGAAAATCAACCGTTTTTGCTCGAACATTAAATGCCTCCAAATGGTATTTATTTCACTTCCCGAGCCCCTGGAAGCATGAAAATCACTTTAAACATGCTAATTTTAGCTCTAACACTGATAATCCACCTACAAATGTGAACTGACGTTCAAAAATAAAACATTTGAAAACGGACCATTTTCCACATTTCTGAAGCATGACGTAATGGGGGGGTGTTATCTCTTTTGTCGAAAATCAGCCGTTTTTGCTCGAACATTAAATGCCTCCAAATGGTATTTAATTAACTTCCCGGGGTGAAGAAACCCTTTTTGAGAACTCAGAGTGAGTAAATTGGCCATTTTCATGCACTTTTAACCATTCCATAAATCTTGTGTTTTGGGCCCCTGGAAGCATGAAAATCACTTTAAACATGCTAATTTTAGCTCTAACACTGATGATCCACCTACAAATGTGAACTGACGTTCAAAAATAAAACATTTGAAAACGGACCATTTTCCACATTTCTGAAGCATGACGTAATGGGGGGGTGTTATCTCTTTTGTCGAAAATCAGCCGTTTTTGCTCGAACATTAAATGCCTCCAAATGGTATTTATTTCACTTCCCGAGCCCCTGGAAGCATGAAAATCACTTTAAACATGCTAATTTTAGCTCTAACACTGATGATCCACCTACAAATGTGAACTGACATTCAAAAATAAAACATTTGAAAACGGACCATTTTCCACATTTCTGAAGCATGACGTAATGGGGGGGTGTTATCTCTTTTGTCGAAAATCAGATGTTTTTGCTCGAACATTAAATGCCTCCAAATGGTATTTATTTCACTTCCCGAGCCCCTGGAAGCATGAAAATTACTTTAAACATGCTAATTTTAGCTCTAACACTGATGATCCACCTACAAATGTGAACTGACGTTCAAAAATAAAACATTTGAAAACGGACCATTTTCCACATTTCTGAAGCATGACGTAATGGGGGGGTGTTATCTCTTTTGTCGAAAATCAGCCGTTTTTGCTGGAACATTAAATGCCTCCAAATGGTATTTATTTCACTTCCCGAGCCCCTGGAAGCATGAAAATCACTTTAAACATGCTAATTTTAGCTCTAACACTGATGATCCACCTACAAATGTGAACTGACGTTCAAAAATAAAACATTTGAAAACGGACCATTTTCCACATTTCTGAAGCATGACGTAATGGGGGGGTGTTATCTCTTTTGTCGAAAATCAGCCGTTTTTGCTTGAACATTAAATGCCTCCAAATGGTATTTAATTAACTTCCCGGGGTGAAGAAACCCTTTTTGAGAACTCAGAGTGAGTAAATTGGCCATTTTCATGCACTTTTAACCATTCCATAAATCTTGTGTTTAGGGCCCCTGGAAGCATGAAAATCACTTTAAACATGCTAATTTTAGCTCTAACACTGATGATCCACCTACAAATGTGAACTGACGTTCAAAAATAAAACATTTGAAAACGGACCATTTTCCACATTTCTGAAGCATGACGTAATGGGGGGGTGTTATCTCTTTTGTCCAAAATCAGCCGTTTTTGCTCGAACATTAAATGCCTCCAAATGGTATTTATTTCACTTCCCGAGCCCCTGGAAGCATGAAAATCACTTTAAACATGCTTATTTTAGCTCTAACACTGATGATCCACCTACAAATGTGAACTGACGTTCAAAAATAAAACATTTGAAAACGGACCATTTTCCACATTTCTGAAGCATGACGTAATGGGGGGGTGTTATCTCTTTTGTCGAAAATCAGCCGTTTTTGCTCGAACATTAAATGCCTACAAATGGTATTTAATTGACTTCCCGAGCCCCTGGAAGCATGAAAATCACTTTAAACATGCTAATTTTAGCTCTAACACTGATGATCCACCTACAAATGTGAACTGACGTTCAAAAATAAAACATTTGAAAACGGACCATTTTCCACATTTCTGAAGCATGACGTAATGGGGGGGTGTTATCTCTTTTGTCGAAAATCAGCCGTTTTTGCTGGAACATTAAATGCCTCCAAATGGTATTTATTTCACTTCCCGAGCCCCTGGAAGCATGAAAATCACTTTAAACATGCTAATTTTAGCTCTAACACTGATGATCCACCTACAAATGTGAACTGACGTTCAAAAATAAAACATTTGAAAACGGACCATTTTCCACATTTCTGAAGCATGACGTAATGGGGGGTGTTATCTCTTTTGTCGAAAATCAGCCGTTTTTGCTGGAACATTAAATGCCTCCAAATGGTATTTATTTCACTTCCCGAGCCCCTGGAAGCATGAAAATCACTTTAAACATGCTAATTTTAGCTCTAACACTGATGATCCACCTACAAATGTGAACTGACGTTCAAAAATAAAACATTTGAAAACGGACCATTTTCCACATTTCTGAAGCATGACGTAATGGGGGGGTGTTATCGCTTTTGTCGAAAATCAGCCGTTTTTGCTCGAACATTAAATGCCTCCAAATGGTATTTAATTAACTTCCCGGGGTGAAGAAACCCTTTTTGAGAACTCAGAGTGAGTAAATTGGCCATTTTCATGCACTTTTAACCATTCCATAAATCTTGTGTTTAGGGCCCCTGAAAGCATGAAAATCACTTTAAACATGCTAATGTTAGCTCTAACACTGATGATCCACCTACAAATGTGAACTGACGTTCAAAAATAAAACATTTGAAAACGGACCATTTTCCACATTTCTGAAGCATGACGTAATGGGGGGGTGTTATCTCTTTTGTCGAAAATCAGCCGTTTTTGCTCGAACATTAACTGCCTCCAAATGGTATTTATTTCACTTCCCGAGCCCCTGGAAGCATGAAAATCACTTTAAACATGCTAATTTTAGCTCTAACACTGATGATCCACCTACAAATGTGAACTGACGTTCAAAAATAAAACATTTGAAAACGGACCATTTTCCACATTTCTGAAGCATGACGTAATGGGGGGGTGTTATCTCTTTTGTCGAAAATCAGCCGTTTTTGCTCGAACATTAAATGCCTCCAAATGGTATTTATTTCACTTCCCGAGCCCCTGGAAGCATGAAAATCACTTTAAACATGCTAATTTTAGCTCTAACACTGATGATCCACCTACAAATGTGAACTGACGTTCAAAAATAAAACATTTGAAAACGGACCATTTTCCACATTTCTGAAGCATGACGTACTGGGGGGGTGTTATCTCTTTTGTCGAAAATAAGCCGTTTTTGCTCGAACATTAAATGCCTCCAAATGGTATTTAATTAACTTCCCGGGGTGAAGAAACCCTTTTTGAGAACTCAGAGTGAGTAAATTGGCCATTTTCATGCACTTTTAACCATTCCATAAATCTTGTGTTTTGGGCCCCTGGAAGCATGAAAATCAGTTTAAACATGCTAATTTTAGCTCTAACACTGATGATCCACCTACAAATGTGAACTGACGTTCAAAAATAAAACATTTGAAAACGGACCATTTTCCACATTTCTGAAGCATGACGTAATGGGGGGGTGTTATCTCTTTTGTCGAAAATCAGCCGTTTTTGCTCGAACATTAAATGCCTCCAAATGGTATTTAATTAACTTCCCGGGGTGAAGAAACCCTTTTTGAGAACTCAGAGTGAGTAAATTGGCCATTTTCATGCACTTTTAACCATTCCATAAATCTTGTGTTTTGGGCCCCTGGAAGCATGAAAATCACTTTAAACATGCTAATTTTAGCTCTAACACTGATGATCCACCTACAAATGTGAACTGACGTTCAAAAATAAAACATTTGAAAACGGATCATTTTCCACATTTCTGAAGCATGACGTAATGGGGGGGTGTTATCTCTTTTGTCGAAAATCAGCCGTTTTTGCTCGAACATTAAATGCCTCCAAATGGTATTTATTTCACTTCCCGAGCCCCTGGAAGCATGAAAATCACTTTAAACATGCTAATTTTAGCTCTAACACTGATGATCCACCTACAAATGTGAACTGACGTTCAAAAATAAAACATTTGAAAACGGACCATTTTCCACATTTCTGAAGCATGACGTAATGGGGGGGTGTTATCTCTTTTGTCGAAAATCAGCCGTTTTTGCTCGAACATTAAATGCCTCCAAATGGTATTTATTTCACTTCCCGAGCCCCTGGAAGCATGAAAATCACTTTAAACATGCTAATTTTAGCTCTAACACTGATGATCCACCTACAAATGTGAACTGACGTTCAAAAATAAAACATTTGAAAACGGACCATTTTCCACATTTCTGAAGCATGACGTAATGGGGGGGTGTTATCTCTTTTGTCGAAAATCAGCCGTTTTTGCTGGAACATTAAATGCCCCCAAATGGTATTTATTTCACTTCCCGAGCCCCTGGAAGCATGAAAATCACTTTAAACATGCTAATTTTAGCTCTAACACTGATGATCCACCTACAAATGTGAACTGACGTTCAAAAATAAAACATTTGAAAACGGATCATTTTCCACATTTCTGAAGCATGACGTAATGGGGGGGTGTTATCTCTTTTGTCGAAAATCAGCCGTTTTTGCTCGAACATTAAATGCCTCCAAATGGTATTTATTTCACTTCCCGAGCCCCTGGAAGCATGAAAATCACTTTAAACATGCTAATTTTAGCTCTAACACTGATGATCCACCTACAAATGTGAACTGACGTTCAAAAATAAAACATTTGAAAACGGACCATTTTCCACATTTCTGAAGCATGACGTAATGGGGGGTGTTATCTCTTTTGTCGAAAATCAGCCGTTTTTGCTCGAACATTAAATGCCTCCAAATGGTATTTATTTCACTTCCCGAGCCCCTGGAAGCATGAAAATCACTTTAAACATGCTAATTTTAGCTCTAACACTGATGATCCACCTACAAATGTGAACTGACGTTCAAAAATAAAACATTTGAAAACGGACCATTTTCCACATTTCTGAAGCATGACGTAATGGGGGGGTGTTATCTCTTTTGTCGAAAATCAGCTGTTTTTGCTGGAACATTAAATGCCCCCAAATGGTATTTATTTCACTTCCCGAGCCCCTGGAAGCATGAAAATCACTTTAAACATGCTAATTTTAGCTCTAACACTGATGATCCACCTACAAATGTGAACTGACGTTCAAAAATAAAACATTTGAAAACGGACCATTTTCCACATTTCTGAAGCATGACGTAATGGCGGGGTGTTATCTCTTTTGTCGAAAATCAGCCGTTTTTGCTGGAACATTAAATGCCTCCAAATGGTATTTATTTCACTTCCCGAGCCCCTGGAAGCATGAAAATCACTTTAAACATGCTAATTTTAGCTCTAACACTGATGATCCACCTACAAATGTGAACTGACGTTCAAAAATAAAACATTTGAAAACGGACCATTTTCCACATTTCTGAAGCATGACGTAATGGGGGTGTTATCTCTTTTGTCGAAAATCAGCCGTTTTTGCTCGAACATTAAATGCCTCCAAATGGTATTTAATTAACTTCCCGGGGTGAAGAAACCCTTTTTGAGAACTCAGAGTGAGTAAATTGGCCATTTTCATGCACTTTTAACCATTCCATAAATCTTGTGTTTTGGGCCCCTGGAAGCATGAAAATCACTTTAAACATGCTAATTTTAGCTCTAACACTGATGATCCACCTACAAATGTGAACTGACGTTCAAAAATAAAACATTTGAAAACGGACCATTTTCCACATTTCTGAAGCATGACGTAATGGGGGGGTGTTATCTCTTTTGTCGAAAATCAGCCGTTTTTGCTCGAACATTAAATGCCTCCAAATGGTATTTATTTCACTTCCCGAGCCCCTGGAAGCATGAAAATCACTTTAAACATGCTAATTTTAGCTCTAACACTGATGATCCACCTACAAATGTGAACTGACGTTCAAAAATAAAACATTTGAAAATGGACCATTTTCCACATTTCTGAAGCATGACGTAATGGGGGGGTGTTATCTCTTTTGTCGAAAATCAGCCGTTTTTGCTCGAACATTAAATGCCTCCAAATGGTATTTATTTCACTTCCCGAGCCCCTGGAAGCATGAAAATTACTTTAAACATGCTAATTTTAGCTCTAACACTGATGATCCACCTACAAATGTGAACTGACGTTCAAAAATAAAACATTTGAAAACGGACCATTTTCCACATTTCTGAAGCATGACGTAATGGGGGGGTGTTATCTCTTTTGTCGAAAATCAGCCGTTTTTGCTCGAACATTAAATGCCTCCAAATGGTATTTAATTAACTTCCCGAGCCCCTGGAAGCATGAAAATCACTTTAAACATGCTAATTTTAGCTCTAACACTGATGATCCACCTACAAATGTGAACTGACGTTCAAAAATAAAACATTTGAAAACGGATCATTTTCCACATTTCTGAAGCATGACGTAATGGGGGGGTGTTATCTCTTTTGTCGAAAATCAGCCGTTTTTGCTCGAACATTAAATGCCTCCAAATGGTATTTATTTCACTTCCCGAGCCCCTGGAAGCATGAAAATCACTTTAAACATGCTAATTTTAGCTCTAACACTGATGATCCACCTACAAATGTGAACTGACGTTCAAAAATAAAACATTTGAAAACGGACCATTTTCCACATTTCTGAAGCACGACGTAATGGGGGGGTGTTATCTCTTTTGTCGAAAATCTGCCGTTTTTGCTCGAACATTAAATGCCTCCAAATGGTATTTATTTCACTTCCCGAGCCCCTGGAAGCATGAAAATCACTTTAAACATGCTAATTTTAGCTCTAACACTGATGATCCACCTACAAATGTGAACTGACGTTCAAAAATAAAACATTTGAAAACGGACCATTTTCCACATTTCTGAAGCATGACGTAATGGGGGGGTGTTATCTCTTTTGTCGAAAATCAGCCGTTTTTGCTGGAACATTAAATGCCTCCAAATGGTATTTATTTCACTTCCCGAGCCCCTGGAAGCATGAAAATCACTTTAAACATGCTAATTTTAGCTCTAACACTGATGATCCACCTACAAATGTGAACTGACGTTCAAAAATAAAACATTTGAAAACGGACCATTTTCCACATTTCTGAAGCATGACGTAATGGGGGGGTGTTATCTCTTTTGTCGAAAATCAGCCGTTTTTGCTGGAACATTAAATGCCTCCAAATGGTATTTATTTCACTTCCCGAGCCCCTGGAAGCATGAAAATCACTTTAAACATGCTAATTTTAGCTCTAACACTGATGATCCACCTACAAATGTGAACTGACGTTCAAAAATAAAACATTTGAAAACGGACCATTTTCCACATTTCTGAAGCATGACGTAATGGGGGGGTGTTATCTCTTTTGTCGAAAATCAGCCGTTTTTGCTTGAACATTAAATGCCTCCAAATGGTATTTAATTAACTTCCCGGGGTGAAGAAACCCTTTTTGAGAACTCAGAGTGAGTAAATTGGCCATTTTCATGCACTTTTAACCATTCCATAAATCTTGTGTTTAGGGCCCCTGGAAGCATGAAAATCACTTTAAACATGCTAATTTTAGCTCTAACACTGATGATCCACCTACAAATGTGAACTGACGTTCAAAAATAAAACATTTGAAAACGGACCATTTTCCACATTTCTGAAGCATGACGTAATGGGGGGGTGTTATCTCTTTTGTCGAAAATCAACCGTTTTTGCTCGAACATTAAATGCCTCCAAATGGTATTTATTTCACTTCCCGAGCCCCTGGAAGCATGAAAATCACTTTAAACATGCTAATTTTAGCTCTAACACTGATGATCCACCTACAAATGTGAACTGACGTTCAAAAATAAAACATTTGAAAACGGACCATTTTCCACATTTCTGAAGCATGACGTAATGGGGGGGTGTTATCTCTTTTGTCGAAAATCAGCCGTTTTTGCTTGAACATTAAATGCCTCCAAATGGTATTTATTTCACTTCCCGAGCCCCTGGAAGCATGAAAATCACTTTAAACATGCTAATTTTAGCTCTAACACTGATGATCCACCTACAAATGTGAACTGACGTTCAAAAATAAAACATTTGAAAACGGACCATTTTCCACATTTCTGAAGCATGACGTAATGGGGGGGTGTTATCTCTTTTGTCGAAAATCAGCCGTTTTTGCTCGAACATTAAATGCCTCCAAATGGTATTTATTTCACTTCCCGAGCCCCTGGAAGCATGAAAATTACTTTAAACATGCTAATTTTAGCTCTAACACTGATGATTCAACTACAAATGTGAACTGACGTTCAAAAATAAAACATTTGAAAACGGACCATTTTCCACATTTCTGAAGCATGACGTAATGGGGGGGTGTTATCTCTTTTGTCGAAAATCAGCCGTTTTTGCTCGAACATTAAATGCCTCCAAATGGTATTTAATTAACTTCCCGAGCCCCTGGAAGCATGAAAATCACTTTAAACATGCTAATTTTAGCTCTAACACTGATGATCCACCTACAAATGTGAACTGGCGTTCAAAAATAAAACATTTGAAAACGGACCATTTTCCACATTTCTGAAGCATGACGTAATGGGGGGGTGTTATCTCTTTTGTCGAAAATCAGCCGTTTTTGCTGGAACATTAAATGCCTCCAAATGGTATTTATTTCACTTCCCGAGCCCCTGGAAGCATGAAAATCACTTTAAACATGCTAATTTTAGCTCTAACACTGATGATCCACCTACAAATGTGAACTGACGTTCAAAAATAAAACATTTGAAAACGGACCATTTTCCACATTTCTGAAGCATGACGTAATGGGGGGGTGTTATCTCTTTTGTCGAAAATCAGCCGTTTTTGCTGGAACATTAAATGCCTCCAAATGGTATTTATTTCACTTCCCGAGCCCCTGGAAGCATGAAAATCACTTTAAACATGCTAATTTTAGCTCTAACACTGATGATCCACCTACAAATGTGAACTGACGTTCAAAAATAAAACATTTGAAAACGGACCATTTTCCACATTTCTGAAGCATGACGTAATGGGGGGGTGTTATCTCTTTTGTCGAAAATCAGCCGTTTTTGCTCGAACATTAAATGCCTCCAAATGGTATTTAATTAACTTCCCGGGGTGAAGAAACCCTTTTTGAGAACTCAGAGTGAGTAAATTTTCCATTTTCATGCACTTTTAACCATTCCATAAATCTTGTGTTTAGGGCCCCTGGAAGCATGAAAATCACTTTAAACATGCTAATTTTAGCTCTAACACTGATGATCCACCTACAAATGTGAACTGACGTTCAAAAATAAAACATTTGAAAACGGACCATTTTCCACATTTCTGAAGCATGACGTAATGGGGGGGTGTTATCTCTTTTGTCGAAAATCAGCCGTTTTTGCTCGAACATTAAATGCCTCCAAATGGTATTTATTTCACTTCCCGAGCCCCTGGAAGCATGAAAATCACTTTAAACATGCTAATTTTAGCTCTAACACTGATGATCCACCTACAAATGTGAACTGACGTTCAAAAATAAAACATTTGAAAACGGACCATTTTCCACATTTCTGAAGCATGACGTAATGGGGGGGTGTTATCTCTTTTGTCGAAAATCAGCCGTTTTTGCTCGAACATTAAATGCCTCCAAATGGTATTTATTTCACTTCCCGAGCCCCTGGAAGCATGAAAATCACTTTAAACATGCTAATTTTAGCTCTAACACTGATGATCCACCTACAAATGTGAACTGACGTTCAAAAATAAAACATTTGAAAAAGGACCATTTTCCACATTTCTGAAGCATGACGTAATGGGGGGGTGTTATCTCTTTTGTCGAAAATCAGCCGTTTTTGCTCGAACATTAAATGCCTCCAAATGGTATTTAATTAACTTCCCGGGGTGAAGAAACCCTTTTTGAGAACTCAGAGTGAGTAAATTGGCCATTTTCATGCACTTTTAACCATTCCATAAATCTTGTGTTTTGGGCCCCTGGAAGCATGAAAATCACTTTAAACATGCTAATTTTAGCTCTAACACTGATGATCCACCTACAAATGTGAACTGACGTTCAAAAATAAAACATTTGAAAACGGACCATTTTCCACATTTCTGAAGCATGACGTAATGGGGGGGTGTTATCTCTTTTGTCGAAAATCAGCCGTTTTTGCTGGAACATTAAATGCCTCCAAATGGTATTTAATTAACTTCCCGGGGTGAAGAAACCCTTTTTGAGAACTCAGAGTGAGTAAATTGGCCATTTTCATGCACTTTTAACCATTCCATAAATCTTGTGTTTTGGGCCCCTGGAAGCATGAAAATCACTTTAAACATGCTAATTTTAGCTCTAACACTGATGATCCACCTACAAATGTGAACTGACGTTCAAAAATAAAACATTTGAAAACGGACCATTTTCCACATTTCTGAAGCATGACGTAATGGGGGGGTGTTATCTCTTTTGTCGAAAATCAGCCGTTTTTGCTCGAACATTAAATGCCTCCAAATGGTATTTAATTAACTTCCCGAGCCCCTGGAAGCATGACAATCACTTTAAACATGCTAATTTTAGCTCTAACACTGATGATCCACCTACAAATGTGAACTGACGTTCAAAAATAAAACATTTGAAAACGGATCATTTTCCACATTTCTGAAGCATGACGTAATGGGGGGGTGTTATCTCTTTTGTCGAAAATCAGCCGTTTTTGCTTGAACATTAAATGCCTCCAAATGGTATTTATTTCACTTCCCGAGCCCCTGGAAGCATGAAAATCACTTTAAACATGCTAATTTTAGCTCTAACACTGATGATCCACCTACAAATGTGAACTGACGTTCAAAAATAAAACATTTGAAAACGGACCATTTTCCACATTTCTGAAGCATGACGTAATGGGGGGGTGTTATCTCTTTTGTCGAAAATCAGCCGTTTTTGCTCGAACATTAAATGCCTCCAAATGGTATTTATTTCACTTCCCGAGCCCCTGGAAGCATGAAAATTACTTTAAACATGCTAATTTTAGCTCTAACACTGATGATTCAACTACAAATGTGAACTGACGTTCAAAAATAAAACATTTGAAAACGGACCATTTTCCACATTTCTGAAGCATGACGTAATGGGGGGGTGTTATCTCTTTTGTCGAAAATCAGCCGTTTTTGCTCGAACATTAAATGCCTCCAAATGGTATTTAATTAACTTCCCGAGCCCCTGGAAGCATGAAAATCACTTTAAACATGCTAATTTTAGCTCTAACACTGATGATCCACCTACAAATGTGAACTGGCGTTCAAAAATAAAACATTTGAAAACGGACCATTTTCCACATTTCTGAAGCATGACGTAATGGGGGGGTGTTATCTCTTTTGTCGAAAATCAGCCGTTTTTGCTGGAACATTAAATGCCTCCAAATGGTATTTATTTCACTTCCCGAGCCCCTGGAAGCATGAAAATCACTTTAAACATGCTAATTTTAGCTCTAACACTGATGATCCACCTACAAATGTGAACTGGCGTTCAAAAATAAAACATTTGAAAACGGACCATTTTCCACATTTCTGAAGCATGACGTAATGGGGGGGTGTTATCTCTTTTGTCGAAAATCAGCCGTTTTTGCTGGAACATTAAATGCCTCCAAATGGTATTTATTTCACTTCCCGAGCCCCTGGAAGCATGAAAATCACTTTAAACATGCTAATTTTAGCTCTAACACTGATGATCCACCTACAAATGTGAACTGACGTTCAAAAATAAAACATTTGAAAACGGACCATTTTCCACATTTCTGAAGCATGACGTAATGGGGGGGTGTTATCTCTTTTGTCGAAAATCAGCCGTTTTTGCTGGAACATTAAATGCCTCCAAATGGTATTTATTTCACTTCCCGAGCCCCTGGAAGCATGAAAATCACTTTAAACATGCTAATTTTAGCTCTAACACTGATGATCCACCTACAAATGTGAACTGACGTTCAAAAATAAAACATTTGAAAACGGACCATTTTCCACATTTCTGAAGCATGACGTAATGGGGGGGTGTTATCTCTTTTGTCGAAAATCAGCCGTTTTTGCTCGAACATTAAATGCCTCCAAATGGTATTTAATTAACTTCCCGGGGTGAAGAAACCCTTTTTGAGAACTCAGAGTGAGTAAATTTTCCATTTTCATGCACTTTTAACCATTCCATAAATCTTGTGTTTAGGGCCCCTGGAAGCATGAAAATCACTTTAAACATGCTAATTTTAGCTCTAACACTGATGATCCACCTACAAATGTGAACTGACGTTCAAAAATAAAACATTTGAAAACGGACCATTTTCCACATTTCTGAAGCATGACGTAATGGGGGGGTGTTATCTCTTTTGTCGAAAATCAGCCGTTTTTGCTCGAACATTAAATGCCTCCAAATGGTATTTATTTCACTTCCCGAGCCCCTGGAAGCATGAAAATCACTTTAAACATGCTAATTTTAGCTCTAACACTGATGATCCACCTACAAATGTGAACTGACGTTCAAAAATAAAACATTTGAAAACGGACCATTTTCCACATTTCTGAAGCATGACGTAATGGGGGGGTGTTATCTCTTTTGTCGAAAATCAGCCGTTTTTGCTCGAACATTAAATGCCTCCAAATGGTATTTATTTCACTTCCCGAGCCCCTGGAAGCATGAAAATCACTTTAAACATGCTAATTTTAGCTCTAACACTGATGATCCACCTACAAATGTGAACTGACGTTCAAAAATAAAACATTTGAAAAAGGACCATTTTCCACATTTCTGAATCATGACGTAATGGGGGGGTGTTATCTCTTTTGTCGAAAATCAGCCGTTTTTGCTCGAACATTAAATGCCTCCAAATGGTATTTAATTAACTTCCCGGGGTGAAGAAACCCTTTTTGAGAACTCAGAGTGAGTAAATTGGCCATTTTCATGCACTTTTAACCATTCCATAAATCTTGTGTTTTGGGCCCCTGGAAGCATGAAAATCACTTTAAACATGCTAATTTTAGCTCTAACACTGATGATCCACCTACAAATGTGAACTGACGTTCAAAAATAAAACATTTGAAAACGGACCATTTTCCACATTTCTGAAGCATGACGTAATGGGGGGGTGTTATCTCTTTTGTCGAAAATTAGCCGTTTTTGCTCGAACATTAAATGCCTCCAAATGGTATTTAATTAACTTCCCGGGGTGAAGAAACCCTTTTTGAGAACTCAGAGTGAGTAAATTGGCCATTTTCATGCACTTTTAACCATTCCATAAATCTTGTGTTTTGGGCCCCTGGAAGCATGAAAATCACTTTAAACATGCTAATTTTAGCTCTAACACTGATGATCCACCTACAAATGTGAACTGACGTTCAAAAATAAAACATTTGAAAACGGACCATTTTCCACATTTCTGAAGCATGACGTAATGGGGGGGTGTTATCTCTTTTGTCGAAAATCAGCCGTTTTTGCTCGAACATTAAATGCCTCCAAATGGTATTTATTTCACTTCCCGAGCCCCTGGAAGCATGAAAATCACTTTAAACATGCTAATTTTAGCTCTAACACTGATGATCCACCTACAAATGTGAACTGACGTTCAAAAATAAAACATTTGAAAACGGACCATTTTCCACATTTCTGAAGCATGACGTAATGGGGGGGTGTTATCTCTTTTGTCGAAAATCAGCCGTTTTTGCTCGAACATTAAATGCCTCCAAATGGTATTTATTTCACTTCCCGAGCCCCTGGAAGCATGAAAATCACTTTAAACATGCTAATTTTAGCTCTAACACTGATGATCCACCTACAAATGTGAACTGACGTTCAAAAATAAAACATTTGAAAAAGGACCATTTTCCACATTTCTGAATCATGACGTAATGGGGGGGTGTTATCTCTTTTGTCGAAAATCAGCCGTTTTTGCTCGAACATTAAATGCCTCCAAATGGTATTTAATTAACTTCCCGGGGTGAAGAAACCCTTTTTGAGAACTCAGAGTGAGTAAATTGGCCATTTTCATGCACTTTTAACCATTCCATAAATCTTGTGTTTTGGGCCCCTGGAAGCATGAAAATCACTTTAAACATGCTAATTTTAGCTCTAACACTGATGATCCACCTACAAATGTGAACTGACGTTCAAAAATAAAACATTTGAAAACGGACCATTTTCCACATTTCTGAAGCATGACGTAATGGGGGGGTGTTATCTCTTTTGTCGAAAATCAGCCGTTTTTGCTCGAACATTAAATGCCTCCAAATGGTATTTATTTCACTTCCCGAGCCCCTGGAAGCATGAAAATCACTTTAAACATGCTAATTTTAGCTCTAACACTGATGATCCACCTACAAATGTGAACTGACGTTCAAAAATAAAACATTTGAAAACGGACCATTTTCCACATTTCTGAAGCATGACGTAATGGGGGGGTGTTATCTCTTTTGTCGAAAATCAGCCGTTTTTGCTGGAACATTAAATGCCTCCAAATGGTATTTATTTCACTTCCCGAGCCCCTGGAAGCATGAAAATCACTTTAAACATGCTAATTTTAGCTCTAACACTGATGATCCACCTACAAATGTGAACTGACGTTCAAAAATAAAACATTTGAAAACGGACCATTTTCCACATTTCTGAAGCATGACGTAATGGGGGGGTGTTATCTCTTTTGTCGAAAATCAGCCGTTTTTGCTCGAACATTAAATGCCTCCAAATGGTATTTAATTAACTTCCCGGGGTGAAGAAACCCTTTTTGAGAACTCAGAGTGAGTAAATTTTCCATTTTCATGCACTTTTAACCATTCCATAAATCTTGTGTTTAGGGCCCCTGGAAGCATGAAAATCACTTTAAACATGCTAATTTTAGCTCTAACACTGATGATCCACCTACAAATGTGAACTGACGTTCAAAAATAAAACATTTGAAAACGGACCATTTTCCACATTTCTGAAGCATGACGTAATGGGGGGGTGTTATCTCTTTTGTCGAAAATCAGCCGTTTTTGCTCGAACATTAAATGCCTCCAAATGGTATTTATTTCACTTCCCGAGCCCCTGGAAGCATGAAAATCACTTTAAACATGCTAATTTTAGCTCTAACACTGATGATCCACCTACAAATGTGAACTGACGTTCAAAAATAAAACATTTGAAAACGGACCATTTTCCACATTTCTGAAGCATGACGTAATGGGGGGGTGTTATCTCTTTTGTCGAAAATCAGCCGTTTTTGCTCGAACATTAAATGCCTCCAAATGGTATTTATTTCACTTCCCGAGCCCCTGGAAGCATGAAAATCA
Source organism: Lissotriton vulgaris (assembly GCF_964263255.1). Classification (NCBI taxonomy): domain Eukaryota; kingdom Metazoa; phylum Chordata; class Amphibia; order Caudata; family Salamandridae; genus Lissotriton; species Lissotriton vulgaris. The sequence goes on along the minus strand of NW_028247774.1, from coordinate 489,429 downwards.
CTTTAAACATGCTAATTTTAGCTCTAACACTGATGATCCACCTACAAATGTGAACTGACGTTCAAAAATAAAACATTTGAAAAAGGACCATTTTCCACATTTCTGAATCATGACGTAATGGGGGGGTGTTATCTCTTTTGTCGAAAATCAGCCGTTTTTGCTCGAACATTAAATGCCTCCAAATGGTATTTAATTAACTTCCCGGGGTGAAGAAACCCTTTTTGAGAACTCAGAGTGAGTAAATTGGCCATTTTCATGCACTTTTAACCATTCCATAAATCTTGTGTTTTGGGCCCCTGGAAGCATGAAAATCACTTTAAACATGCTAATTTTAGCTCTAACACTGATGATCCACCTACAAATGTGAACTGACGTTCAAAAATAAAACATTTGAAAACGGACCATTTTCCACATTTCTGAAGCATGACGTAATGGGGGGGTGTTATCTCTTTTGTCGAAAATCAGCCGTTTTTGCTCGAACATTAAATGCCTCCAAATGGTATTTAATTAACTTCCCGGGGTGAAGAAACCCTTTTTGAGAACTCAGAGTGAGTAAATTGGCCATTTTCATGCACTTTTAACCATTCCATAAATCTTGTGTTTTGGGCCCCTGGAAGCATGAAAATCACTTTAAACATGCTAATTTTAGCTCTAACACTGATGATCCACCTACAAATGTGAACTGACGTTCAAAAATAAAACATTTGAAAACGGACCATTTTCCACATTTCTGAAGCATGACGTAATGGGGGGGTGTTATCTCTTTTGTCGAAAATCAGCCGTTTTTGCTCGAACATTAAATGCCTCCAAATGGTATTTAATTAACTTCCCGAGCCCCTGGAAGCATGACAATCACTTTAAACATGCTAATTTTAGCTCTAACACTGATGATCCACCTACAAATGTGAACTGACGTTCAAAAATAAAACATTTGAAAACGGATCATTTTCCACATTTCTGAAGCATGACGTAATGGGGGGGTGTTATCTCTTTTGTCGAAAATCAGCCGTTTTTGCTCGAACATTAAATGCCTCCAAATGGTATTTATTTCACTTCCCGAGCCCCTGGAAGCATGAAAATCACTTTAAACATGCTAATTTTAGCTCTAACACTGATGATCCACCTACAAATGTGAACTGACGTTCAAAAATAAAACATTTGAAAACGGACCATTTTCCACATTTCTGAAGCATGACGTAATGGGGGGGTGTTATCTCTTTTGTCGAAAATCAGCCGTTTTTGCTGGAACATTAAATGCCTCCAAATGGTATTTATTTCACTTCCCGAGCCCCTGGAAGCATGAAAATCACTTTAAACATGCTAATTTTAGCTCTAACACTGATGATCCACCTACAAATGTGAACTGACGTTCAAAAATAAAACATTTGAAAACGGACCATTTTCCACATTTCTGAAGCATGACGTAATGGGGGGGTGTTATCTCTTTTGTCGAAAATCAGCCGTTTTTGCTCGAACATTAAATGCCTCCAAATGGTATTTAATTAACTTCCCGGGGTGAAGAAACCCTTTTTGAGAACTCAGAGTGAGTAAATTTTCCATTTTCATGCACTTTTAACCATTCCATAAATCTTGTGTTTAGGGCCCCTGGAAGCATGAAAATCACTTTAAACATGCTAATTTTAGCTCTAACACTGATGATCCACCTACAAATGTGAACTGACGTTCAAAAATAAAACATTTGAAAACGGACCATTTTCCACATTTCTGAAGCATGACGTAATGGGGGGGTGTTATCTCTTTTGTCGAAAATCAGCCGTTTTTGCTCGAACATTAAATGCCTCCAAATGGTATTTATTTCACTTCCCGAGCCCCTGGAAGCATGAAAATCACTTTAAACATGCTAATTTTAGCTCTAACACTGATGATCCACCTACAAATGTGAACTGACGTTCAAAAATAAAACATTTGAAAACGGACCATTTTCCACATTTCTGAAGCATGACGTAATGGGGGGGTGTTATCTCTTTTGTCGAAAATCAGCCGTTTTTGCTCGAACATTAAATGCCTCCAAATGGTATTTATTTCACTTCCCGAGCCCCTGGAAGCATGAAAATCACTTTAAACATGCTAATTTTAGCTCTAACACTGATGATCCACCTACAAATGTGAACTGACGTTCAAAAATAAAACATTTGAAAAAGGACCATTTTCCACATTTCTGAATCATGACGTAATGGGGGGGTGTTATCTCTTTTGTCGAAAATCAGCCGTTTTTGCTCGAACATTAAATGCCTCCAAATGGTATTTAATTAACTTCCCGGGGTGAAGAAACCCTTTTTGAGAACTCAGAGTGAGTAAATTGGCCATTTTCATGCACTTTTAACCATTCCATAAATCTTGTGTTTTGGGCCCCTGGAAGCATGAAAATCACTTTAAACATGCTAATTTTAGCTCTAACACTGATGATCCACCTACAAATGTGAACTGACGTTCAAAAATAAAACATTTGAAAACGGACCATTTTCCACATTTCTGAAGCATGACGTAATGGGGGGGTGTTATCTCTTTTGTCGAAAATCAGCCGTTTTTGCTCGAACATTAAATGCCTCCAAATGGTATTTAATTAACTTCCCGGGGTGAAGAAACCCTTTTTGAGAACTCAGAGTGAGTAAATTGGCCATTTTCATGCACTTTTAACCATTCCATAAATCTTGTGTTTTGGGCCCCTGGAAGCATGAAAATCACTTTAAACATGCTAATTTTAGCTCTAACACTGATGATCCACCTACAAATGTGAACTGACGTTCAAAAATAAAACATTTGAAAACGGACCATTTTCCACATTTCTGAAGCATGACGTAATGGGGGGGTGTTATCTCTTTTGTCGAAAATCAGCCGTTTTTGCTCGAACATTAAATGCCTCCAAATGGTATTTAATTAACTTCCCGAGCCCCTGGAAGCATGACAATCACTTTAAACATGCTAATTTTAGCTCTAACACTGATGATCCACCTACAAATGTGAACTGACGTTCAAAAATAAAACATTTGAAAACGGATCATTTTCCACATTTCTGAAGCATGACGTAATGGGGGGGTGTTATCTCTTTTGTCGAAAATCAGCCGTTTTTGCTCGAACATTAAATGCCTCCAAATGGTATTTATTTCACTTCCCGAGCCCCTGGAAGCATGAAAATCACTTTAAACATGCTAATTTTAGCTCTAACACTGATGATCCACCTACAAATGTGAACTGACGTTCAAAAATAAAACATTTGAAAACGGACCATTTTCCACATTTCTGAAGCATGACGTAATGGGGGGGTGTTATCTCTTTTGTCGAAAATCAGCCGTTTTTGCTCGAACATTAAATGCCTCCAAATGGTATTTATTTCACTTCCCGAGCCCCTGGAAGCATGAAAATCACTTTAAACATGCTAATTTTAGCTCTAACACTGATGATCCACCTACAAATGTGAACTGACGTTCAAAAATAAAACATTTGAAAACGGACCATTTTCCACATTTCTGAAGCATGACGTACTGGGGGGGTGTTATCTCTTTTGTCGAAAATAATCCGTTTTTGCTCGAACATTAAATGCCTCCAAATGGTATTTAATTAACTTCCCGGGGTGAAGAAACCCTTTTTGAGAACTCAGAGTGAGTAAATTGGCCATTTTCATGCACTTTTAACCATTCCATAAATCTTGTGTTTTGGGCCCCTGGAAGCATGAAAATCAGTTTAAACATGCCAATTTTAGCTCTAACACTGATGATCCACCTACAAATGTGAACTGACGTTCAAAAATAAAACATTTGAAAACGGACCATTTTCCACATTTCTGAAGCATGACGTAATGGGGGGGTGTTATCTCTTTTGTCGAAAATCAGCCGTTTTTGCTCGAACATTAAATGCCTCCAAATGGTATTTAATTAACTTCCCGGGGTGAAGAAACCCTTTTTGAGAACTCAGAGTGAGTAAATTGGCCATTTTCATGCACTTTTAACCATTCCATAAATCTTGTGTTTTGGGCCCCTGGAAGCATGAAAATCACTTTAAACATGCTAATTTTAGCTCTAACACTGATGATCCACCTACAAATGTGAACTGACGTTCAAAAATAAAACATTTAAAAACGGATCATTTTCCACATTTCTGAAGCATGACGTAATGGGGGGGTGTTATCTCTTTTGTCGAAAATCAGCCGTTTTTGCTCGAACATTAAATGCCTCCAAATGGTATTTATTTCACTTCCCGAGCCCCTGGAAGCATGAAAATCACTTTAAACATGCTAATTTTAGCTCTAACACTGATGATCCACCTACAAATGTGAACTGACGTTCAAAAATAAAACATTTGAAAACGGACCATTTTCCACATTTCTGAAGCATGACGTAATGGGGGGGGGTGTTATCTCTTTTGTCGAAAATCAGCCGTTTTTGCTCGAACATTAAATGCCTCCAAATGGTATTTATTTCACTTCCCGAGCCCCTGGAAGCATGAAAATCACTTTAAACATGCTAATTTTAGCTCTAACACTGATGATCCACCTACAAATGTGAACTGACGTTCAAAAATAAAACATTTGAAAACGGACCATTTTCCACATTTCTGAAGCATGACGTAATGGGGGGGTGTTATCTCTTTTGTCGAAAATCAGCCGTTTTTGCTGGAACATTAAATGCCCCCAAATGGTATTTATTTCACTTCCCGAGCCCCTGGAAGCATGAAAATCACTTTAAACATGCTAATTTTAGCTCTAACACTGATGATCCACCTACAAATGTGAACTGACGTTCAAAAATAAAACATTTGAAAACGGATCATTTTCCACATTTCTGAAGCATGACGTAATGGGGGGGTGTTATCTCTTTTGTCGAAAATCAGCCGTTTTTGCTCGAACATTAAATGCCTCCAAATGGTATTTATTTCACTTCCCGAGCCCCTGGAAGCATGAAAATCACTTTAAACATGCTAATTTTAGCTCTAACACTGATGATCCACCTACAAATGTGAACTGACGTTCAAAAATAAAACATTTGAAAACGGACCATTTTCCACATTTCTGAAGCATGACGTAATGGGGGGTGTTATCTCTTTTGTCGAAAATCAGCCGTTTTTGCTCGAACATTAAATGCCTCCAAATGGTATTTATTTCACTTCCCGAGCCCCTGGAAGCATGAAAATCACTTTAAACATGCTAATTTTAGCTCTAACACTGATGATCCACCTACAAATGTGAACTGACGTTCAAAAATAAAACATTTGAAAACGGACCATTTTCCACATTTCTGAAGCATGACGTAATGGGGGGGTGTTATCTCTTTTGTCGAAAATCAGCCGTTTTTGCTGGAACATTAAATGCCCCCAAATGGTATTTATTTCACTTCCCGAGCCCCTGGAAGCATGAAAATCACTTTAAACATGCTAATTTTAGCTCTAACACTGATGATCCACCTACAAATGTGAACTGACGTTCAAAAATAAAACATTTGAAAACGGACCATTTTCCACATTTCTGAAGCATGACGTAATGGGAGGGTGTTATCTCTTTTGTCGAAAATCAGCCGTTTTTGCTGGAACATTAAATGCCTCCAAATGGTATTTATTTCACTTCCCGAGCCCCTGGAAGCATGAAAATCACTTTAAACATGCTAATTTTAGCTCTAACACTGATGATCCACCTACAAATGTGAACTGACGTTCAAAAATAAAACATTTGAAAACGGACCATTTTCCACATTTCTGAAGCATGACGTAATGGGGGGGTGTTATCTCTTTTGTCGAAAATCAGCCGTTTTTGCTCGAACATTAAATGCCTCCAAATGGTATTTAATTAACTTCCCGGGGTGAAGAAACCCTTTTTGAGAACTCAGAGTGAGTAAATTGGCCATTTTCATGCACTTTTAACCATTCCATAAATCTTGTGTTTTGGGCCCCTGGAAGCATGAAAATCACTTTAAACATGCTAATTTTAGCTCTAACACTGATGATCCACCTACAAATGTGAACTGACGTTCAAAAATAAAACATTTGAAAACGGACCATTTTCCACATTTCTGAAGCATGACGTAATGAGGGGGTGTTATCTCTTTTGTCGAAAATCAGCCGTTTTGGCTCGAACATTAAATGCCTCCAAATGGTATTTATTTCACTTCCCGAGCCCCTGGAAGCATGAAAATCACTTTAAACATGCTAATTTTAGCTCTAACACTGATGATCCACCTACAAATGTGAACTGACATTCAAAAATAAAACATTTGAAAACGGACCATTTTCCACATTTCTGAAGCATGACGTAAAGGGGGGGTGTTATCTCTTTTGTCGAAAATCAGATGTTTTTGCTCGAACATTAAATGCCTCCAAATGGTATTTATTTCACTTCCCGAGCCCCTGGAAGCATGAAAATTACTTTAAACATGCTAATTTTAGCTCTAACACTGATGATCCACCTACAAATGTGAACTGACGTTCAAAAATAAAACATTTGAAAACGGACCATTTTCCACATTTCTGAAGCATGACGTAATGGGGGGGTGTTATCTCTTTTGTCGAAAATCAGCCGTTTTTGCTGGAACATTAAATGCCTCCAAATGGTATTTATTTCACTTCCCGAGCCCCTGGAAGCATGAAAATCACTTTAAACATGCTAATTTTAGCTCTAACACTGATGATCCACCTACAAATGTGAGCTGACGTTCAAAAATAAAACATTTGAAAACGGACCATTTTCCACATTTCTGAAGCATGACGTAATGGGGGGGTGTTATCTCTTTTGTCGAAAATCAGCCGTTTTTGCTCGAACATTAAATGCCTCCAAATGGTATTTAATTAACTTCCCGGGGTGAAGAAACCCTTTTTGAGAACTCAGAGTGAGTAAATTGGCCATTTTCATGCACTTTTAACCATTCCATAAATCTTGTGTTTTGGGCCCCTGGAAGCATGAAAATCACTTTAAACATGCTTATTTTAGCTCTAACACTGATGATCCACCTACAAATGTGAACTGACGTTCAAAAATAAAACATTTGAAAACGGACCATTTTCCACATTTCTGAAGCATGACGTAATGGGGGGGTGTTATCTCTTTTGTCGAAAATCAGCCGTTTTTGCTCGAACATTAAATGCCTCCAAATGGTATTTAATTAACTTCCCGGGGTGAAGAAACCCTTTTTGAGAACTCAGAGTGAGTAAATTGGCCATTTTCATGCACTTTTAACCATTCCATAAATCTTGTGTTTTGGGCCCCTGGAAGCATGAAAATCACTTTAAACATGCTAATTTTAGCTCTAACACTGATGATCCACCTACAAATGTGAACTGACGTTCAAAAATAAAACATTTGAAAACGGACCATTTTCCACATTTCTGAAGCATGACGTAATGGGGGGGTGTTATCTCTTTTGTCGAAAATCAGCCGTTTTTGCTCGAACATTAAATGCCTCCAAATGGTATTTAATTAACTTCCCGAGCCCCTGGAAGCATGAAAATCACTTTAAACATGCTAATTTTAGCTCTAACACTGATGATCCACCTACAAATGTGAACTGACGTTCAAAAATAAAACATTTGAAAACGGATCATTTTCCACATTTCTGAAGCATGACGTAATGGGGGGGTGTTATCTCTTTTGTCGAAAATCAGCCGTTTTTGCTCGAACATTAAATGCCTCCAAATGGTATTTATTTCACTTCCCGAGCCCCTGGAAGCATGAAAATCACTTTAAACATGCTAATTTTAGCTCTAACACTGATGATCCACCTACAAATGTGAACTGACGTTCAAAAATAAAACATTTGAAAACGGACCATTTTCCACATTTCTGAAGCATGACGTAATGGGGGGGTGTTATCTCTTTTGTCGAAAATCAGCCGTTTTTGCTCGAACATTAAATGCCTCCAAATGGTATTTATTTCACTTCCCGAGCCCCTGGAAGCATGAAAATCACTTTAAACATGCTAATTTTAGCTCTAACACTGATGATCCACCTACAAATGTGAACTGACGTTCAAAAATAAAACATTTGAAAACGGACCATTTTCCACATTTCTGAAGCATGACGTACTGGGGGGGTGTTATCTCTTTTGTCGAAAATAATCCGTTTTTGCTCGAACATTAAATGCCTCCAAATGGTATTTAATTAACTTCCCGGGGTGAAGAAACCCTTTTTGAGAACTCAGAGTGAGTAAATTGGCCATTTTCATGCACTTTTAACCATTCCATAAATCTTGTGTTTTGGGCCCCTGGAAGCATGAAAATCAGTTTAAACATGCTAATTTTAGCTCTAACACTGATGATCCACCTACAAATGTGAACTGACGTTCAAAAATAAAACATTTGAAAACGGACCATTTTCCACATTTCTGAAGCATGACGTAATGGGGGGGTGTTATCTCTTTTGTCGAAAATCAGCCGTTTTTGCTCGAACATTAAATGCCTCCAAATGGTATTTAATTAACTTCCCGGGGTGAAGAAACCCTTTTTGAGAACTCAGAGTGAGTAAATTGGCCATTTTCATGCACTTTTAACCATTCCATAAATCTTGTGTTTTGGGCCCCTGGAAGCATGAAAATCACTTTAAACATGCTAATTTTAGCTCTAACACTGATGATCCACCTACAAATGTGAACTGACGTTCAAAAATAAAACATTTAAAAACGGATCATTTTCCACATTTCTGAAGCATGACGTAATGGGGGGGTGTTATCTCTTTTGTCGAAAATCAGCCGTTTTTGCTCGAACATTAAATGCCTCCAAATGGTATTTATTTCACTTCCCGAGCCCCTGGAAGCATGAAAATCACTTTAAACATGCTAATTTTAGCTCTAACACTGATGATCCACCTACAAATGTGAACTGACGTTCAAAAATAAAACATTTGAAAACGGACCATTTTCCACATTTCTGAAGCATGACGTAATGGGGGGTGTTATCTCTTTTGTCGAAAATCAGCCGTTTTTGCTCGAACATTAAATGCCTCCAAATGGTATTTATTTCACTTCCCGAGCCCCTGGAAGCATGAAAATCACTTTAAACATGCTAATTTTAGCTCTAACACTGATGATCCACCTACAAATGTGAACTGACGTTCAAAAATAAAACATTTGAAAACGGACCATTTTCCACATTTCTGAAGCATGACGTAATGGGGGGGTGTTATCTCTTTTGTCGAAAATCAGCCGTTTTTGCTGGAACATTAAATGCCCCCAAATGGTATTTATTTCACTTCCCGAGCCCCTGGAAGCATGAAAATCACTTTAAACATGCTAATTTTAGCTCTAACACTGATGATCCACCTACAAATGTGAACTGACGTTCAAAAATAAAACATTTGAAAACGGATCATTTTCCACATTTCTGAAGCATGACGTAATGGGGGGGTGTTATCTCTTTTGTCGAAAATCAGCCGTTTTTGCTCGAACATTAAATGCCTCCAAATGGTATTTATTTCACTTCCCGAGCCCCTGGAAGCATGAAAATCACTTTAAACATGCTAATTTTAGCTCTAACACTGATGATCCACCTACAAATGTGAACTGACGTTCAAAAATAAAACATTTGAAAACGGACCATTTTCCACATTTCTGAAGCATGACGTAATGGGGGGTGTTATCTCTTTTGTCGAAAATCAGCCGTTTTTGCTCGAACATTAAATGCCTCCAAATGGTATTTATTTCACTTCCCGAGCCCCTGGAAGCATGAAAATCACTTTAAACATGCTAATTTTAGCTCTAACACTGATGATCCACCTACAAATGTGAACTGACGTTCAAAAATAAAACATTTGAAAACGGACCATTTTCCACATTTCTGAAGCATGACGTAATGGGGGGGTGTTATCTCTTTTGTCGAAAATCAGCCGTTTTTGCTGGAACATTAAATGCCCCCAAATGGTATTTATTTCACTTCCCGAGCCCCTGGAAGCATGAAAATCACTTTAAACATGCTAATTTTAGCTCTAACACTGATGATCCACCTACAAATGTGAACTGACGTTCAAAAATAAAACATTTGAAAACGGACCATTTTCCACATTTCTGAAGCATGACGTAATGGGGGGGTGTTATCTCTTTTGTCGAAAATCAGCCGTTTTTGCTGGAACATTAAATGCCTCCAAATGGTATTTATTTCACTTCCCGAGCCCCTGGAAGCATGAAAATCACTTTAAACATGCTAATTTTAGCTCTAACACTGATGATCCACCTACAAATGTGAACTGACGTTCAAAAATAAAACATTTGAAAACGGACCATTTTCCACATTTCTGAAGCATGACGTAATGGGGGGGTGTTATCTCTTTTGTCGAAAATCAGCCGTTTTTGCTCGAACATTAAATGCCTCCAAATGGTATTTAATTAACTTCCCGGGGTGAAGAAACCCTTTTTGAGAACTCAGAGTGAGTAAATTGGCCATTTTCATGCACTTTTAACCATTCCATAAATCTTGTGTTTTGGGCCCCTGGAAGCATGAAAATCACTTTAAACATGCTAATTTTAGCTCTAACACTGATGATCCACCTACAAATGTGAACTGACGTTCAAAAATAAAACATTTGAAAACGGACCATTTTCCACATTTCTGAAGCATGACGTAATGAGGGGGTGTTATCTCTTTTGTCGAAAATCAGCCGTTTTTGCTCGAACATTAAATGCCTCCAAATGGTATTTATTTCACTTCCCGAGCCCCTGGAAGCATGAAAATCACTTTAAACATGCTAATTTTAGCTCTAACACTGATGATCCACCTACAAATGTGAACTGACATTCAAAAATAAAACATTTGAAAACGGACCATTTTCCACATTTCTGAAGCATGACGTAATGGGGGGGTGTTATCTCTTTTGTCGAAAATCAGATGTTTTTGCTCGAACATTAAATGCCTCCAAATGGTATTTATTTCACTTCCCGAGCCCCTGGAAGCATGAAAATTACTTTAAACATGCTAATTTTAGCTCTAACACTGATGATCCACCTACAAATGTGAACTGACGTTCAAAAATAAAACATTTGAAAACGGACCATTTTCCACATTTCTGAAGCATGACGTAATGGGGGGGTGTTATCTCTTTTGTCGAAAATCAGCCGTTTTTGCTGGAACATTAAATGCCTCCAAATGGTATTTATTTCACTTCCCGAGCCCCTGGAAGCATGAAAATCACTTTAAACATGCTAATTTTAGCTCTAACACTGATGATCCACCTACAAATGTGAGCTGACGTTCAAAAATAAAACATTTGAAAACGGACCATTTTCCACATTTCTGAAGCATGACGTAATGGGGGGGTGTTATCTCTTTTGTCGAAAATCAGCCGTTTTTGCTCGAACATTAAATGCCTCCAAATGGTATTTAATTAACTTCCCGGGGTGAAGAAACCCTTTTTGAGAACTCAGAGTGAGTAAATTGGCCATTTTCATGCACTTTTAACCATTCCATAAATCTTGTGTTTTGGGCCCCTGGAAGCATGAAAATCACTTTAAACATGCTTATTTTAGCTCTAACACTGATGATCCACCTACAAATGTGAACTGACGTTCAAAAATAAAACATTTGAAAACGGACCATTTTCCACATTTCTGAAGCATGACGTAATGGGGGGGTGTTATCTCTTTTGTCGAAAATCAGCCGTTTTTGCTCGAACATTAAATGCCTCCAAATGGTATTTAATTAACTTCCCGGGGTGAAGAAACCCTTTTTGAGAACTCAGAGTGAGTAAATTGGCCATTTTCATGCACTTTTAACCATTCCATAAATCTTGTGTTTTGGGCCCCTGGAAGCATGAAAATCACTTTAAACATGCTAATTTTAGCTCTAACACTGATGATCCACCTACAAATGTGAACTGACGTTCAAAAATAAAACATTTGAAAACGGACCATTTTCCACATTTCTGAAGCATGACGTAATGGGGGGGTGTTATCTCTTTTGTCGAAAATCAGCCGTTTTTGCTCGAACATTAAATGCCTCCAAATGGTATTTAATTAACTTCCCGAGCCCCTGGAAGCATGAAAATCACTTTAAACATGCTAATTTTAGCTCTAACACTGATGATCCACCTACAAATGTGAACTGACGTTCAAAAATAAAACATTTGAAAACGGATCATTTTCCACATTTCTGAAGCATGACGTAATGGGGGGGTGTTATCTCTTTTGTCGAAAATCAGCCGTTTTTGCTCGAACATTAAATGCCTCCAAATGGTATTTATTTCACTTCCCGAGCCCCTGGAAGCATGAAAATCACTTTAAACATGCTAATTTTAGCTCTAACACTGATGATCCACCTACAAATGTGAACTGACGTTCAAAAATAAAACATTTGAAAACGGACCATTTTCCACATTTCTGAAGCATGACGTAATGGGGGGGTGTTATCTCTTTTGTCGAAAATCAGCCGTTTTTGCTCGAACATTAAATGCCTCCAAATGGTATTTATTTCACTTCCCGAGCCCCTGGAAGCATGAAAATCACTTTAAACATGCTAATTTTAGCTCTAACACTGATGATCCACCTACAAATGTGAACTGACGTTCAAAAATAAAACATTTGAAAACGGACCATTTTCCACATTTCTGAAGCATGACGTACTGGGGGGGTGTTATCTCTTTTGTCGAAAATAATCCGTTTTTGCTCGAACATTAAATGCCTCCAAATGGTATTTAATTAACTTCCCGGGGTGAAGAAACCCTTTTTGAGAACTCAGAGTGAGTAAATTGGCCATTTTCATGCACTTTTAACCATTCCATAAATCTTGTGTTTTGGGCCCCTGGAAGCATGAAAATCAGTTTAAACATGCTAATTTTAGCTCTAACACTGATGATCCACCTACAAATGTGAACTGACGTTCAAAAATAAAACATTTGAAAACGGACCATTTTCCACATTTCTGAAGCATGACGTAATGGGGGGGTGTTATCTCTTTTGTCGAAAATCAGCCGTTTTTGCTCGAACATTAAATGCCTCCAAATGGTATTTAATTAACTTCCCGGGGTGAAGAAACCCTTTTTGAGAACTCAGAGTGAGTAAATTGGCCATTTTCATGCACTTTTAACCATTCCATAAATCTTGTGTTTTGGGCCCCTGGAAGCATGAAAATCACTTTAAACATGCTAATTTTAGCTCTAACACTGATGATCCACCTACAAATGTGAACTGACGTTCAAAAATAAAACATTTAAAAACGGATCATTTTCCACATTTCTGAAGCATGACGTAATGGGGGGGTGTTATCTCTTTTGTCGAAAATCAGCCGTTTTTGCTCGAACATTAAATGCCTCCAAATGGTATTTATTTCACTTCCCGAGCCCCTGGAAGCATGAAAATCACTTTAAACATGCTAATTTTAGCTCTAACACTGATGATCCACCTACAAATGTGAACTGACGTTCAAAAATAAAACATTTGAAAACGGACCATTTTCCACATTTCTGAAGCATGACGTAATGGGGGGTGTTATCTCTTTTGTCGAAAATCAGCCGTTTTTGCTCGAACATTAAATGCCTCCAAATGGTATTTATTTCACTTCCCGAGCCCCTGGAAGCATGAAAATCACTTTAAACATGCTAATTTTAGCTCTAACACTGATGATCCACCTACAAATGTGAACTGACGTTCAAAAATAAAACATTTGAAAACGGACCATTTTCCACATTTCTGAAGCATGACGTAATGGGGGGGTGTTATCTCTTTTGTCGAAAATCAGCCGTTTTTGCTGGAACATTAAATGCCCCCAAATGGTATTTATTTCACTTCCCGAGCCCCTGGAAGCATGAAAATCACTTTAAACATGCTAATTTTAGCTCTAACACTGATGATCCACCTACAAATGTGAACTGACGTTCAAAAATAAAACATTTGAAAACGGATCATTTTCCACATTTCTGAAGCATGACGTAATGGGGGGGTGTTATCTCTTTTGTCGAAAATCAGCCGTTTTTGCTCGAACATTAAATGCCTCCAAATGGTATTTATTTCACTTCCCGAGCCCCTGGAAGCATGAAAATCACTTTAAACATGCTAATTTTAGCTCTAACACTGATGATCCACCTACAAATGTGAACTGACGTTCAAAAATAAAACATTTGAAAACGGACCATTTTCCACATTTCTGAAGCATGACGTAATGGGGGGTGTTATCTCTTTTGTCGAAAATCAGCCGTTTTTGCTCGAACATTAAATGCCTCCAAATGGTATTTATTTCACTTCCCGAGCCCCTGGAAGCATGAAAATCACTTTAAACATGCTAATTTTAGCTCTAACACTGATGATCCACCTACAAATGTGAACTGACGTTCAAAAATAAAACATTTGAAAACGGACCATTTTCCACATTTCTGAAGCATGACGTAATGGGGGGGTGTTATCTCTTTTGTCGAAAATCAGCCGTTTTTGCTGGAACATTAAATGCCCCCAAATGGTATTTATTTCACTTCCCGAGCCCCTGGAAGCATGAAAATCACTTTAAACATGCTAATTTTAGCTCTAACACTGATGATCCACCTACAAATGTGAACTGACGTTCAAAAATAAAAAATTTGAAAACGGACCATTTTCCACATTTCTGAAGCATGACGTAATGGGGGGGTGTTATCTCTTTTGTCGAAAATCAGCCGTTTTTGCTGGAACATTAAATGCCTCCAAATGGTATTTAATTAACTTCCCGGGGTGAAGAAACCCTTTTTGAGAACTCAGAGTGAGTAAATTGGCCATTTTCATGCACTTTTAACCATTCCATAAATCTTGTGTTTTGGGCCCCTGGAAGCATGAAAATCACTTTAAACATGCTAATTTTAGCTCTAACACTGATGTGAACTGACGTTCAAAAATAAAACATTTGAAAACGGACCATTTTCCACATTTCTGAAGCATGACGTAATGAGGGGGTGTTATCTCTTTTGTCGAAAATCAGCCGTTTTTGCTCGAACATTAAATGCCTCCAAATGGTATTTATTTCACTTCCCGAGCCCCTGGAAGCATGAAAATTACTTTAAACATGCTAATTTTAGCTCTAACACTGATGATCCACCTACAAATGTGAACTGACGTTCAAAAATAAAACATTTGAAAACGGACCATTTTCCACATTTCTGAAGCATGACGTAATGGGGGGGTGTTATCTCTTTTGTCGAAAATCAGCCGTTTTTGCTGGAACATTAAATGCCTCCAAATGGTATTTATTTCACTTCCCGAGCCCCTGGAAGCATGAAAATCACTTTAAACATGCTAATTTTAGCTCTAACACTGATGATCCACCTACAAATGTGAACTGACGTTCAAAAATAAAACATTTGAAAACGGACCATTTTCCACATTTCTGAAGCATGACGTAATGGGGGGGGTGTTATCTCTTTTGTCGAAAATCAGCCGTTTTTGCTCGAACATTAAATGCCTCCAAATGGTATTTAATTAACTTCCCGGGGTGAAGAAACCCTTTTTGAGAACTCAGAGTGAGTAAATTGGCCATTTTCATGCACTTTTAACCATTCCATAAATCTTGTGTTTAGGGCCCCTGGAAGCATGAAAATCACTTTAAACATGCTAATTTTAGCTCTAACACTGATGATCCACCTACAAATGTGAACTGACGTTCAAAAATAAAACATTTGAAAACGGACCATTTTCCACATTTCTGAAGCATGACGTAATGGGGGGGTGTTATCTCTTTTGTCCAAAATCAGCCGTTTTTGCTCGAACATTAAATGCCTCCAAATGGTATTTATTTCACTTCCCGAGCCCCTGGAAGCATGAAAATCACTTTAAACATGCTTATTTTAGCTCTAACACTGATGATCCACCTACAAATGTGAACTGACGTTCAAAAATAAAACATTTGAAAACGGACCATTTTCCACATTTCTGAAGCATGACGTAATGGGGGGGTGTTATCTCTTTTGTCGAAAATCAGCCGTTTTTGCTCGAACATTAAATGCCTACAAATGGTATTTAATTGACTTCCCGAGCCCCTGGAAGCATGAAAATCACTTTAAACATGCTAATTTTAGCTCTAACACTGATGATCCACCTACAAATGTGAACTGACGTTCAAAAATAAAACATTTGAAAACGGACCATTTTCCACATTTCTGAAGCATGACGTAAAGGGGGGGTGTTATCTCTTTTGTCGAAAATCAGCCGTTTTTGCTGGAACATTAAATGCCTCCAAATGGTATTTATTTCACTTCCCGAGCCCCTGGAAGCATGAAAATCACTTTAAACATGCTAATTTTAGCTCTAACACTGATGATCCACCTACAAATGTGAACTGACGTTCAAAAATAAAACATTTGAAAACGGACCATTTTCCACATTTCTGAAGCATGACGTAATGGGGGGGTGTTATCTCTTTTGTCGAAAATCAGCCGTTTTTGCTGGAACATTAAATGCCTCCAAATGGTATTTATTTCACTTCCCGAGCCCCTGGAAGCATGAAAATCACTTTAAACATGCTAATTTTAGCTCTAACACTGATGATCCACCTACAAATGTGAACTGACGTTCAAAAATAAAACATTTGAAAACGGACCATTTTCCACATTTCTGAAGCATGACGTAATGGGGGGGTGTTATCTCTTTTGTCGAAAATCAGCCGTTTTTGCTGGAACATTAAATGCCTCCAAATGGTATTTAATTAACTTCCCGGGGTGAAGAAACCCTTTTTGAGAACTCAGAGTGAGTAAATTGGCCATTTTCATGCACTTTTAACCATTCCATAAATCTTGTGTTTAGGGCCCCTGAAAGCATGAAAATCACTTTAAACATGCTAATGTTAGCTCTAACACTGATGATCCACCTACAAATGTGAACTGACGTTCAAAAATAAAACATTTGAAAACGGACCATTTTCCACATTTCTGAAGCATGACGTAATGGGGGGGTGTTATCTCTTTTGTCGAAAATCAGCCGTTTTTGCTCGAACATTAAATGCCTCCAAATGGTATTTATTTCACTTCCCGAGCCCCTGGAAGCATGAAAATCACTTTAAACATGCTAATTTTAGCTCTAACACTGATGATCCACCTACAAATGTGAACTGACGTTCAAAAATAAAACATTTGAAAACGGACCATTTTCCACATTTCTGAAGCATGACGTAATGGGGGGGTGTTATCTCTTTTGTCGAAAATCAGCCGTTTTTGCTCGAACATTAAATGCCTCCAAATGGTATTTATTTCACTTCCCGAGCCCCTGGAAGCATGAAAATCACTTTAAACATGCTAATTTTAGCTCTAACACTGATGATCCACCTACAAATGTGAACTGACGTTCAAAAATAAAACATTTGAAAACGGACCATTTTCCACATTTCTGAAGCATGACATACTGGGGGGGGTGTTATCTCTTTTGTCGAAAATAAGCCGTTTTTGCTCGAACATTAAATGCCTCCAAATGGTATTTAATTAACTTCCCGGGGTGAAGAAACCCTTTTTGAGAACTCAGAGTGAGTAAATTGGCCATTTTCATGCACTTTTAACCATTCCATAAATCTTGTGTTTTGGGCCCCTGGAAGCATGAAAATCAGTTTAAACATGCTAATTTTAGCTCTAACACTGATGATCCACCTACAAATGTGAACTGACGTTCAAAAATAAAACATTTGAAAACGGACCATTTTCCACATTTCTGAAGCATGACGTAATGGGGGGGTGTTATCTCTTTTGTCGAAAATCAGCCATTTTTGCTCGAACATTAAATGCCTCCAAATGGTATTTAATTAACTTCCCGGGGTGAAGAAACCCTTTTTGAGAACTCAGAGTGAGTAAATTGGCCATTTTCATGCACTTTTAACCATTCCATAAATCTTGTGTTTTGGGCCCCTGGAAGCATGAAAATCACTTTAAACATGCTAATTTTAGCTCTAACACTGATGATCCACCTACAAATGTGAACTGACGTTCAAAAATAAAACATTTGAAAACGGACCATTTTCCACATTTCTGAAGCATGACGTAATGGGGGGGTGTTATCTCTTTTGTCGAAAATCAGCCGTTTTTGCTCGAACATTAAATGCCTCCAAATGGTATTTATTTCACTTCCCGAGCCCCTGGAAGCATGAAAATCACTTTAAACATGCTAATTTTAGCTCTAACACTGATGATCCACCTACAAATGTGAACTGACGTTCAAAAATAAAACATTTGAAAAAGGACCATTTTCCACATTTCTGAATCATGACGTAATGGGGGGGTGTTATCTCTTTTGTCGAAAATCAGCCGTTTTTGCTCGAACATTAAATGCCTCCAAATGGTATTTAATTAACTTCCCGGGGTGAAGAAACCCTTTTTGAGAACTCAGAGTGAGTAAATTGGCCATTTTCATGCACTTTTAACCATTCCATAAATCTTGTGTTTTGGGCCCCTGGAAGCATGAAAATCACTTTAAACATGCTAATTTTAGCTCTAACACTGATGATCCACCTACAAATGTGAACTGACGTTCAAAAATAAAACATTTGAAAACGGACCATTTTCCACATTTCTGAAGCATGACGTAATGGGGGGGTGTTATCTCTTTTGTCGAAAATCAGCCGTTTTTGCTCGAACATTAAATGCCTCCAAATGGTATTTAATTAACTTCCCGGGGTGAAGAAACCCTTTTTGAGAACTCAGAGTGAGTAAATTGGCCATTTTCATGCACTTTTAACCATTCCATAAATCTTGTGTTTTGGGCCCCTGGAAGCATGAAAATCACTTTAAACATGCTAATTTTAGCTCTAACACTGATGATCCACCTACAAATGTGAACTGACGTTCAAAAATAAAACATTTAAAAACGGATCATTTTCCACATTTCTGAAGCATGACGTAATGGGGGGGTGTTATCTCTTTTGTCGAAAATCAGCCGTTTTTGCTCGAACATTAAATGCCTCCAAATGGTATTTATTTCACTTCCCGAGCCCCTGGAAGCATGAAAATCACTTTAAACATGCTAATTTTAGCTCTAACACTGATGATCCACCTACAAATGTGAACTGACGTTCAAAAATAAAACATTTGAAAACGGACCATTTTCCACATTTCTGAAGCATGACGTAATGGGGGGGGTGTTATCTCTTTTGTCGAAAATCAGCCGTTTTTGCTCGAACATTAAATGCCTCCAAATGGTATTTATTTCACTTCCCGAGCCCCTGGAAGCATGAAAATCACTTTAAACATGCTAATTTTAGCTCTAACACTGATGATCCACCTACAAATGTGAACTGACGTTCAAAAATAAAACATTTGAAAACGGACCATTTTCCACATTTCTGAAGCATGACGTAATGGGGGGGTGTTATCTCTTTTGTCGAAAATCAGCCGTTTTTGCTGGAACATTAAATGCCCCCAAATGGTATTTATTTCACTTCCCGAGCCCCTGGAAGCATGAAAATCACTTTAAACATGCTAATTTTAGCTCTAACACTGATGATCCACCTACAAATGTGAACTGACGTTCAAAAATAAAACATTTGAAAACGGATCATTTTCCACATTTCTGAAGCATGACGTAATGGGGGGGTGTTATCTCTTTTGTCGAAAATCAGCCGTTTTTGCTCGAACATTAAATGCCTCCAAATGGTATTTATTTCACTTCCCGAGCCCCTGGAAGCATGAAAATCACTTTAAACATGCTAATTTTAGCTCTAACACTGATGATCCACCTACAAATGTGAACTGACGTTCAAAAATAAAACATTTGAAAACGGACCATTTTCCACATTTCTGAAGCATGACGTAATGGGGGGTGTTATCTCTTTTGTCGAAAATCAGCCGTTTTTGCTCGAACATTAAATGCCTCCAAATGGTATTTATTTCACTTCCCGAGCCCCTGGAAGCATGAAAATCACTTTAAACATGCTAATTTTAGCTCTAACACTGATGATCCACCTACAAATGTGAACTGACGTTCAAAAATAAAACATTTGAAAACGGACCATTTTCCACATTTCTGAAGCATGACGTAATGGGGGGGTGTTATCTCTTTTGTCGAAAATCAGCCGTTTTTGCTGGAACATTAAATGCCCCCAAATGGTATTTATTTCACTTCCCGAGCCCCTGGAAGCATGAAAATCACTTTAAACATGCTAATTTTAGCTCTAACACTGATGATCCACCTACAAATGTGAACTGACGTTCAAAAATAAAACATTTGAAAACGGACCATTTTCCACATTTCTGAAGCATGACGTAATGGGGGGGTGTTATCTCTTTTGTCGAAAATCAGCCGTTTTTGCTGGAACATTAAATGCCTCCAAATGGTATTTATTTCACTTCCCGAGCCCCTGGAAGCATGAAAATCACTTTAAACATGCTAATTTTAGCTCTAACACTGATGATCCACCTACAAATGTGAACTGACGTTCAAAAATAAAACATTTGAAAACGGACCATTTTCCACATTTCTGAAGCATGACGTAATGGGGGGGTGTTATCTCTTTTGTCGAAAATCAGCCGTTTTTGCTCGAACATTAAATGCCTCCAAATGGTATTTAATTAACTTCCCGGGGTGAAGAAACCCTTTTTGAGAACTCAGAGTGAGTAAATTGGCCATTTTCATGCACTTTTAACCATTCCATAAATCTTGTGTTTTGGGCCCCTGGAAGCATGAAAATCACTTTAAACATGCTAATTTTAGCTCTAACACTGATGATCCACCTACAAATGTGAACTGACGTTCAAAAATAAAACATTTGAAAACGGACCATTTTCCACATTTCTGAAGCATGACGTAATGAGGGGGTGTTATCTCTTTTGTCGAAAATCAGCCGTTTTTGCTCGAACATTAAATGCCTCCAAATGGTATTTATTTCACTTCCCGAGCCCCTGGAAGCATGAAAATCACTTTAAACATGCTAATTTTAGCTCTAACACTGATGATCCACCTACAAATGTGAACTGACATTCAAAAATAAAACATTTGAAAACGGACCATTTTCCACATTTCTGAAGCATGACGTAATGGGGGGGTGTTATCTCTTTTGTCGAAAATCAGATGTTTTTGCTCGAACATTAAATGCCTCCAAATGGTATTTATTTCACTTCCCGAGCCCCTGGAAGCATGAAAATTACTTTAAACATGCTAATTTTAGCTCTAACACTGATGATCCACCTACAAATGTGAACTGACGTTCAAAAATAAAACATTTGAAAACGGACCATTTTCCACATTTCTGAAGCATGACGTAATGGGGGGGTGTTATCTCTTTTGTCGAAAATCAGCCGTTTTTGCTGGAACATTAAATGCCTCCAAATGGTATTTATTTCACTTCCCGAGCCCCTGGAAGCATGAAAATCACTTTAAACATGCTAATTTTAGCTCTAACACTGATGATCCACCTACAAATGTGAGCTGACGTTCAAAAATAAAACATTTGAAAACGGACCATTTTCCACATTTCTGAAGCATGACGTAATGGGGGGGTGTTATCTCTTTTGTCGAAAATCAGCCGTTTTTGCTCGAACATTAAATGCCTCCAAATGGTATTTAATTAACTTCCCGGGGTGAAGAAACCCTTTTTGAGAACTCAGAGTGAGTAAATTGGCCATTTTCATGCACTTTTAACCATTCCATAAATCTTGTGTTTTGGGCCCCTGGAAGCATGAAAATCACTTTAAACATGCTTATTTTAGCTCTAACACTGATGATCCACCTACAAATGTGAACTGACGTTCAAAAATAAAACATTTGAAAACGGACCATTTTCCACATTTCTGAAGCATGACGTAATGGGGGGGTGTTATCTCTTTTGTCGAAAATCAGCCGTTTTTGCTCGAACATTAAATGCCTCCAAATGGTATTTAATTAACTTCCCGGGGTGAAGAAACCCTTTTTGAGAACTCAGAGTGAGTAAATTGGCCATTTTCATGCACTTTTAACCATTCCATAAATCTTGTGTTTTGGGCCCCTGGAAGCATGAAAATCACTTTAAACATGCTAATTTTAGCTCTAACACTGATGATCCACCTACAAATGTGAACTGACGTTCAAAAATAAAACATTTGAAAACGGACCATTTTCCACATTTCTGAAGCATGACGTAATGGGGGGGTGTTATCTCTTTTGTCGAAAATCAGCCGTTTTTGCTCGAACATTAAATGCCTCCAAATGGTATTTAATTAACTTCCCGAGCCCCTGGAAGCATGAAAATCACTTTAAACATGCTAATTTTAGCTCTAACACTGATGATCCACCTACAAATGTGAACTGACGTTCAAAAATAAAACATTTGAAAACGGATCATTTTCCACATTTCTGAAGCATGACGTAATGGGGGGGTGTTATCTCTTTTGTCGAAAATCAGCCGTTTTTGCTCGAACATTAAATGCCTCCAAATGGTATTTATTTCACTTCCCGAGCCCCTGGAAGCATGAAAATCACTTTAAACATGCTAATTTTAGCTCTAACACTGATGATCCACCTACAAATGTGAACTGACGTTCAAAAATAAAACATTTGAAAACGGACCATTTTCCACATTTCTGAAGCATGACGTAATGGGGGGGTGTTATCTCTTTTGTCGAAAATCAGCCGTTTTTGCTCGAACATTAAATGCCTCCAAATGGTATTTATTTCACTTCCCGAGCCCCTGGAAGCATGAAAATCACTTTAAACATGCTAATTTTAGCTCTAACACTGATGATCCACCTACAAATGTGAACTGACGTTCAAAAATAAAACATTTGAAAACGGACCATTTTCCACATTTCTGAAGCATGACGTACTGGGGGGGTGTTATCTCTTTTGTCGAAAATAATCCGTTTTTGCTCGAACATTAAATGCCTCCAAATGGTATTTAATTAACTTCCCGGGGTGAAGAAACCCTTTTTGAGAACTCAGAGTGAGTAAATTGGCCATTTTCATGCACTTTTAACCATTCCATAAATCTTGTGTTTTGGGCCCCTGGAAGCATGAAAATCAGTTTAAACATGCTAATTTTAGCTCTAACACTGATGATCCACCTACAAATGTGAACTGACGTTCAAAAATAAAACATTTGAAAACGGACCATTTTCCACATTTCTGAAGCATGACGTAATGGGGGGGTGTTATCTCTTTTGTCGAAAATCAGCCGTTTTTGCTCGAACATTAAATGCCTCCAAATGGTATTTAATTAACTTCCCGGGGTGAAGAAACCCTTTTTGAGAACTCAGAGTGAGTAAATTGGCCATTTTCATGCACTTTTAACCATTCCATAAATCTTGTGTTTTGGGCCCCTGGAAGCATGAAAATCACTTTAAACATGCTAATTTTAGCTCTAACACTGATGATCCACCTACAAATGTGAACTGACGTTCAAAAATAAAACATTTAAAAACGGATCATTTTCCACATTTCTGAAGCATGACGTAATGGGGGGGTGTTATCTCTTTTGTCGAAAATCAGCCGTTTTTGCTCGAACATTAAATGCCTCCAAATGGTATTTATTTCACTTCCCGAGCCCCTGGAAGCATGAAAATCACTTTAAACATGCTAATTTTAGCTCTAACACTGATGATCCACCTACAAATGTGAACTGACGTTCAAAAATAAAACATTTGAAAACGGACCATTTTCCACATTTCTGAAGCATGACGTAATGGGGGGTGTTATCTCTTTTGTCGAAAATCAGCCGTTTTTGCTCGAACATTAAATGCCTCCAAATGGTATTTATTTCACTTCCCGAGCCCCTGGAAGCATGAAAATCACTTTAAACATGCTAATTTTAGCTCTAACACTGATGATCCACCTACAAATGTGAACTGACGTTCAAAAATAAAACATTTGAAAACGGACCATTTTCCACATTTCTGAAGCATGACGTAATGGGGGGGTGTTATCTCTTTTGTCGAAAATCAGCCGTTTTTGCTCGAACATTAAATGCCTCCAAATGGTATTTATTTCACTTCCCGAGCCCCTGGAAGCATGAAAATCACTTTAAACATGCTAATTTTAGCTCTAACACTGATGATCCACCTACAAATGTGAACTGACGTTCAAAAATAAAACATTTGAAAACGGACCATTTTCCACATTTCTGAAGCATGACGTAATGGGGGGTGTTATCTCTTTTGTCGAAAATCAGCCGTTTTTGCTCGAAC
Organism: Lissotriton vulgaris; assembly: GCF_964263255.1. Taxonomy (NCBI): domain Eukaryota; kingdom Metazoa; phylum Chordata; class Amphibia; order Caudata; family Salamandridae; genus Lissotriton; species Lissotriton vulgaris. The sequence goes on along the minus strand of NW_028247774.1, from coordinate 465,419 downwards.
ATTAAATGCCTCCAAATGGTATTTATTTCACTTCCCGAGCCCCTGGAAGCATGAAAATCACTTTAAACATGCTAATTTTAGCTCTAACACTGATGATCCACCTACAAATGTGAACTGACGTTCAAAAATAAAACATTTGAAAACGGACCATTTTCCACATTTCTGAAGCATGACGTAATGGGGGGGGTGTTATCTCTTTTGTCGAAAATCAGCCGTTTTTGCTGGAACATTAAATGCCCCCAAATGGTATTTATTTCACTTCCTGAGCCCCTGGAAGCATGAAAATCACTTTAAACATGCTAATTTTAGCTCTAACACTGATGATCCACCTACAAATGTGAACTGACGTTCAAAAATAAAACATTTGAAAACGGACCATTTTCCACATTTCTGAAGCATGACGTAATGGGGGGGTGTTATCTCTTTTGTCGAAAATCAGCCGTTTTTGCTGGAACATTAAATGCCTCCAAATGGTATTTAATTAACTTCCCGGGGTGAAGAAACCCTTTTTGAGAACTCAGAGTGAGTAAATTGGCCATTTTCATGCACTTTTAACCATTCCATAAATCTTGTGTTTTGGGCCCCTGGAAGCATGAAAATCACTTTAAACATGCTAATTTTAGCTCTAACACTGATGTGAACTGACGTTCAAAAATAAAACATTTGAAAACGGACCATTTTCCACATTTCTGAAGCATGACGTAATGAGGGGGTGTTATCTCTTTTGTCGAAAATCAGCCGTTTTTGCTCGAACATTAAATGCCTCCAAATGGTATTTATTTCACTTCCCGAGCCCCTGGAAGCATGAAAATTACTTTAAACATGCTAATTTTAGCTCTAACACTGATGATCCACCTACAAATGTGAACTGACGTTCAAAAATAAAACATTTGAAAACGGACCATTTTCCACATTTCTGAAGCATGACGTAATGGGGGGGTGTTATCTCTTTTGTCGAAAATCAGCCGTTTTTGCTCGAACATTAAATGCCTCCAAATGGTATTTATTTCACTTCCCGAGCCCCTGGAAGCATGAAAATCACTTTAAACATGCTAATTTTAGCTCTAACACTGATGATCCACCTACAAATGTGAACTGACGTTCAAAAATAAAACATTTGAAAACGGACCATTTTCCACATTTCTGAAGCATGACGTAATGGGGGGTGTTATCTCTTTTGTCGAAAATCAGCCGTTTTTGCTCGAACATTAAATGCCTCCAAATGGTATTTATTTCACTTCCCGAGCCCCTGGAAGCATGAAAATCACTTTAAACATGCTAATTTTAGCTCTAACACTGATGATCCACCTACAAATGTGAACTGACGTTCAAAAATAAAACATTTGAAAACGGACCATTTTCCACATTTCTGAAGCATGACGTAATGGGGGGGGTGTTATCTCTTTTGTCGAAAATCAGCCGTTTTTGCTGGAACATTAAATGCCCCCAAATGGTATTTATTTCACTTCCTGAGCCCCTGGAAGCATGAAAATCACTTTAAACATGCTAATTTTAGCTCTAACACTGATGATCCACCTACAAATGTGAACTGACGTTCAAAAATAAAACATTTGAAAACGGACCATTTTCCACATTTCTGAAGCATGACGTAATGGGGGGGGTGTTATCTCTTTTGTCGAAAATCAGCCGTTTTTGCTGGAACATTAAATGCCTCCAAATGGTATTTAATTAACTTCCCGGGGTGAAGAAACCCTTTTTGAGAACTCAGAGTGAGTAAATTGGCCATTTTCATGCACTTTTAACCATTCCATAAATCTTGTGTTTTGGGCCCCTGGAAGCATGAAAATCACTTTAAACATGCTAATTTTAGCTCTAACACTGATGTGAACTGACGTTCAAAAATAAAACATTTGAAAACGGACCATTTTCCACATTTCTGAAGCATGACGTAATGAGGGGGTGTTATCTCTTTTGTCGAAAATCAGCCGTTTTTGCTCGAACATTAAATGCCTCCAAATGGTATTTATTTCACTTCCCGAGCCCCTGGAAGCATGAAAATTACTTTAAACATGCTAATTTTAGCTCTAACACTGATGATCCACCTACAAATGTGAACTGACGTTCAAAAATAAAACATTTGAAAACGGACCATTTTCCACATTTCTGAAGCATGACGTAATGGGGGGGTGTTATCTCTTTTGTCGAAAATCAGCCGTTTTTGCTGGAACATTAAATGCCTCCAAATGGTATTTATTTCACTTCCCGAGCCCCTGGAAGCATGAAAATCACTTTAAACATGCTAATTTTAGCTCTAACACTGATGATCCACCTACAAATGTGAACTGACGTTCAAAAATAAAACATTTGAAAACGGACCATTTTCCACATTTCTGAAGCATGACGTAATGGGGGGGTGCTATCTCTTTTGTCGAAAATCAGCCGTTTTTGCTCGAACATTAAATGCCTCCAAATGGTATTTAATTAACTTCCCGGGGTGAAGAAACCCTTTTTGAGAACTCAGAGTGAGTAAATTGGCCATTTTCATGCACTTTTAACCATTCCATAAATCTTGTGTTTAGGGCCCCTGGAAGCATGAAAATCACTTTAAACATGCTAATTTTAGCTCTAACACTGATGATCCACCTACAAATGTGAACTGACGTTCAAAAATAAAACATTTGAAAACGGACCATTTTCCACATTTCTGAAGCATGACGTAATGGGGGGGTGTTATCTCTTTTGTCCAAAATCAGCCGTTTTTGCTCGAACATTAAATGCCTCCAAATGGTATTTATTTCACTTCCCGAGCCCCTGGAAGCATGAAAATCACTTTAAACATGCTTATTTTAGCTCTAACACTGATGATCCACCTACAAATGTGAACTGACGTTCAAAAATAAAACATTTGAAAACGGACCATTTTCCACATTTCTGAAGCATGACGTAATGGGGGGGTGTTATCTCTTTTGTCGAAAATCAGCCGTTTTTGCTCGAACATTAAATGCCTACAAATGGTATTTAATTGACTTCCCGAGCCCCTGGAAGCATGAAAATCACTTTAAACATGCTAATTTTAGCTCTAACACTGATGATCCACCTACAAATGTGAACTGACGTTCAAAAATAAAACATTTGAAAACGGACCATTTTCCACATTTCTGAAGCATGACGTAAAGGGGGGGTGTTATCTCTTTTGTCGAAAATCAGCCGTTTTTGCTGGAACATTAAATGCCTCCAAATGGTATTTATTTCACTTCCCGAGCCCCTGGAAGCATGAAAATCACTTTAAACATGCTAATTTTAGCTCTAACACTGATGATCCACCTACAAATGTGAACTGACGTTCAAAAATAAAACATTTGAAAACGGACCATTTTCCACATTTCTGAAGCATGACGTAATGGGGGGGTGTTATCTCTTTTGTCGAAAATCAGCCGTTTTTGCTCGAACATTAAATGCCTCCAAATGGTATTTATTTCACTTCCCGAGCCCCTGGAAGCATGAAAATCACTTTAAACATGCTAATTTTAGCTCTAACACTGATGATCCACCTACAAATGTGAACTGACGTTCAAAAATAAAACATTTGAAAACGGACCATTTTCCACATTTCTGAAGCATGACGTAATGGGGGGGTGTTATCTCTTTTGTCGAAAATCAGCCGTTTTTGCTCGAACATTAAATGCCTCCAAATGGTATTTATTTCACTTCCCGAGCCCCTGGAAGCATGAAAATCACTTTAAACATGCTAATTTTAGCTCTAACACTGATGATCCACCTACAAATGTGAACTGACGTTCAAAAATAAAACATTTGAAAACGGACCATTTTCCACATTTCTGAAGCATGACGTACTGGGGGGGGTGTTATCTCTTTTGTCGAAAATAAGCCGTTTTTGCTCGAACATTAAATGCCTCCAAATGGTATTTAATTAACTTCCCGGGGTGAAGAAACCCTTTTTGAGAACTCAGAGTGAGTAAATTGGCCATTTTCATGCACTTTTAACCATTCCATAAATCTTGTGTTTTGGGCCCCTGGAAGCATGAAAATCAGTTTAAACATGCTAATTTTAGCTCTAACACTGATGATCCACCTACAAATGTGAACTGACGTTCAAAAATAAAACATTTGAAAACGGACCATTTTCCACATTTCTGAAGCATGACGTAATGGGGGGGTGTTATCTCTTTTGTCGAAAATCAGCCATTTTTGCTCGAACATTAAATGCCTCCAAATGGTATTTAATTAACTTCCCGGGGTGAAGAAACCCTTTTTGAGAACTCAGAGTGAGTAAATTGGCCATTTTCATGCACTTTTAACCATTCCATAAATCTTGTGTTTTGGGCCCCTGGAAGCATGAAAATCACTTTAAACATGCTAATTTTAGCTCTAACACTGATGATCCACCTACAAATGTGAACTGACGTTCAAAAATAAAACATTTGAAAACGGATCATTTTCCACATTTCTGAAGCATGACGTAATGGGGGGGTGTTATCTCTTTTGTCGAAAATCAGCCGTTTTTGCTCGAACATTAAATGCCTCCAAATGGTATTTATTTCACTTCCCGAGCCCCTGGAAGCATGAAAATCACTTTAAACATGCTAATTTTAGCTCTAACACTGATGATCCACCTACAAATGTGAACTGACGTTCAAAAATAAAACATTTGAAAACGGACCATTTTCCACATTTCTGAAGCATGACGTAATGGGGGGGTGTTATCTCTTTTGTCGAAAATCAGCCGTTTTTGCTCGAACATTAAATGCCTCCAAATGGTATTTATTTCACTTCCCGAGCCCCTGGAAGCATGAAAATCACTTTAAACATGCTAATTTTAGCTCTAACACTGATGATCCACCTACAAATGTGAACTGACGTTCAAAAATAAAACATTTGAAAACGGACCATTTTCCACATTTCTGAAGCATGACGTAATGGGGGGGTGTTATCTCTTTTGTCGAAAATCAGCCGTTTTTGCTGGAACATTAAATGCCCCCAAATGGTATTTATTTCACTTCCCGAGCCCCTGGAAGCATGAAAATCACTTTAAACATGCTAATTTTAGCTCTAACACTGATGATCCACCTACAAATGTGAACTGACGTTCAAAAATAAAACATTTGAAAACGGATCATTTTCCACATTTCTGAAGCATGACGTAATGGGGGGGTGTTATCTCTTTTGTCGAAAATCAGCCGTTTTTGCTCGAACATTAAATGCCTCCAAATGGTATTTATTTCACTTCCCGAGCCCCTGGAAGCATGAAAATCACTTTAAACATGCTAATTTTAGCTCTAACACTGATGATCCACCTACAAATGTGAACTGACGTTCAAAAATAAAACATTTGAAAACGGACCATTTTCCACATTTCTGAAGCATGACGTAATGGGGGGTGTTATCTCTTTTGTCGAAAATCAGCCGTTTTTGCTCGAACATTAAATGCCTCCAAATGGTATTTATTTCACTTCCCGAGCCCCTGGAAGCATGAAAATCACTTTAAACATGCTAATTTTAGCTCTAACACTGATGATCCACCTACAAATGTGAACTGACGTTCAAAAATAAAACATTTGAAAACGGACCATTTTCCACATTTCTGAAGCATGACGTAATGGGGGGGTGTTATCTCTTTTGTCGAAAATCAGCCGTTTTTGCTGGAACATTAAATGCCCCCAAATGGTATTTATTTCACTTCCCGAGCCCCTGGAAGCATGAAAATCACTTTAAACATGCTAATTTTAGCTCTAACACTGATGATCCACCTACAAATGTGAACTGACGTTCAAAAATAAAACATTTGAAAACGGACCATTTTCCACATTTCTGAAGCATGACGTAATGGGGGGGTGTTATCTCTTTTGTCGAAAATCAGCCGTTTTTGCTGGAACATTAAATGCCTCCAAATGGTATTTATTTCACTTCCCGAGCCCCTGGAAGCATGAAAATCACTTTAAACATGCTAATTTTAGCTCTAACACTGATGATCCACCTACAAATGTGAACTGACGTTCAAAAATAAAACATTTGAAAACGGACCATTTTCCACATTTCTGAAGCATGACGTAATGGGGGGTGTTATCTCTTTTGTCGAAAATCAGCCGTTTTTGCTCGAACATTAAATGCCTCCAAATGGTATTTAATTAACTTCTCGGGGTGAAGAAACCCTTTTTGAGAACTCAGAGTGAGTAAATTGGCCATTTTCATGCACTTTTAACCATTCCATAAATCTTGTGTTTTGGGCCCCTGGAAGCATGAAAATCACTTTAAACATGCTAATTTTAGCTCTAACACTGATGATCCACCTACAAATGTGAACTGACGTTCAAAAATAAAACATTTGAAAACGGACCATTTTCCACATTTCTGAAGCATGACGTAATGGGGGGGTGTTATCTCTTTTGTCGAAAATCAGCCGTTTTTGCTCGAACATTAAATGCCTCCAAATGGTATTTATTTCACTTCCCGAGCCCCTGGAAGCATGAAAATCACTTTAAACATGCTAATTTTAGCTCTAACACTGATGATCCACCTACAAATGTGAACTGACGTTCAAAAATAAAACATTTGAAAACGGACCATTTTCCACATTTCTGAAGCATGACGTAATGGGGGGGTGTTATCTCTTTTGTCGAAAATCAGCCGTTTTTGCTCGAACATTAAATGCCTCCAAATGGTATTTATTTCACTTCCCGAGCCCCTGGAAGCATGAAAATCACTTTAAACATGCTAATTTTAGCTCTAACACTGATGATCCACCTACAAATGTGAACTGACGTTCAAAAATAAAACATTTGAAAACTGACCATTTTCCACATTTCTGAAGCATGACGTAATGGGGGGGTGTTATCTCTTTTGTCGAAAATCAGCCGTTTTTGCTGGAACATTAAATGCCTCCAAATGGTATTTATTTCACTTCCCGAGCCCCTGGAAGCATGAAAATCACTTTAAACATGCTAATTTTAGCTCTAACACTGATGATCCACCTACAAATGTGAACTGACGTTCAAAAATAAAACATTTGAAAACGGACCATTTTCCACATTTCTGAAGCATGACGTAATGGGGGGTGTTATCTCTTTTGTCGAAAATCAGCCGTTTTTGCTCGAACATTAAATGCCTCCAAATGGTATTTAATTAACTTCCCGGGGTGAAGAAACCCTTTTTGAGAACTCAGAGTGAGTAAATTGGCCATTTTCATGCACTTTTAACCATTCCATAAATCTTGTGTTTTGGGCCCCTGGAAGCATGAAAATCACTTTAAACATGCTAATTTTAGCTCTAACACTGATGATCCACCTACAAATGTGAACTGACGTTCAAAAATAAAACATTTGAAAACGGACCATTTTCCACATTTCTGAAGCATGACGTAATGGGGGGGTGTTATCTCTTTTGTCGAAAATCAGCCGTTTTTGCTCGAACATTAAATGCCTCCAAATGGTATTTATTTCACTTCCCGAGCCCCTGGAAGCATGAAAATCACTTTAAACATGCTAATTTTAGCTCTAACACTGATGATCCACCTACAAATGTGAACTGACGTTCAAAAATAAAACATTTGAAAACGGACCATTTTCCACATTTCTGAAGCATGACGTAATGGGGGGGTGTTATCTCTTTTGTCGAAAATCAGCCGTTTTTGCTGGAACATTAAATGCCTCCAAATGGTATTTATTTCACTTCCCGAGCCCCTGGAAGCATGAAAATCACTTTAAACATGCTAATTTTAGCTCTAACACTGATGATCCACCTACAAATGTGAACTGACGTTCAAAAATAAAACATTTGAAAACGGACCATTTTCCACATTTCTGAAGCATGACGTAATGGGGGGGTGTTATCTCTTTTGTCGAAAATCAGCCGTTTTTGCTGGAACATTAAATGCCTCCAAATGGTATTTATTTCACTTCCCGAGCCCCTGGAAGCATGAAAATCACTTTAAACATGCTAATTTTAGCTCTAACACTGATGATCCACCTACAAATGTGAACTGACGTTCAAAAATAAAACATTTGAAAACGGACCATTTTCCACATTTCTGAAGCATGACGTAATGGGGGGGTGTTATCTCTTTTGTCGAAAATCAGCCGTTTTTGCTTGAACATTAAATGCCTCCAAATGGTATTTAATTAACTTCCCGGGGTGAAGAAACCCTTTTTGAGAACTCAGAGTGAGTAAATTGGCCATTTTCATGCACTTTTAACCATTCCATAAATCTTGTGTTTAGGGCCCCTGGAAGCATGAAAATCACTTTAAACATGCTAATTTTAGCTCTAACACTGATGATCCACCTACAAATGTGAACTGACGTTCAAAAAAAAAACATTTGAAAACGGACCATTTTCCACATTTCTGAAGCATGACGTAATGGGGGGGTGTTATCTCTTTTGTCGAAAATCAACCGTTTTTGCTCGAACATTAAATGCCTCCAAATGGTATTTATTTCACTTCCCGAGCCCCTGGAAGCATGAAAATCACTTTAAACATGCTAATTTTAGCTCTAACACTGATGATCCACCTACAAATGTGAACTGACGTTCAAAAATAAAACATTTGAAAACGGACCATTTTCCACATTTCTGAAGCATGACGTAATGGGGGGGTGTTATCTCTTTTGTCGAAAATCAGCCGTTTTTGCTCGAACATTAAATGCCTCCAAATGGTATTTAATTAACTTCCCGGGGTGAAGAAACCCTTTTTGAGAACTCAGAGTGAGTAAATTGGCCATTTTCATGCACTTTTAACCATTCCATAAATCTTGTGTTTTGGGCCCCTGGAAGCATGAAAATCACTTTAAACATGCTAATTTTAGCTCTAACACTGATGATCCACCTACAAATGTGAACTGACGTTCAAAAATAAAACATTTGAAAACGGACCATTTTCCACATTTCTGAAGCATGACGTAATGGGGGGGTGTTATCTCTTTTGTCGAAAATCAGCCGTTTTTGCTCGAACATTAAATGCCTCCAAATGGTATTTATTTCACTTCCCGAGCCCCTGGAAGCATGAAAATCACTTTAAACATGCTAATTTTAGCTCTAACACTGATGATCCACCTACAAATGTGAACTGACATTCAAAAATAAAACATTTGAAAACGGACCATTTTCCACATTTCTGAAGCATGACGTAATGGGGGGGTGTTATCTCTTTTGTCGAAAATCAGATGTTTTTGCTCGAACATTAAATGCCTCCAAATGGTATTTATTTCACTTCCCGAGCCCCTGGAAGCATGAAAATTACTTTAAACATGCAAATTTTAGCTCTAACACTGATGATCCACCTACAAATGTGAACTGACGTTCAAAAATAAAACATTTGAAAACGGACCATTTTCCACATTTCTGAAGCATGACGTAATGGGGGGGTGTTATCTCTTTTGTCGAAAATCAGCCGTTTTTGCTGGAACATTAAATGCCTCCAAATGGTATTTATTTCACTTCCCGAGCCCCTGGAAGCATGAAAATCACTTTAAACATGCTAATTTTAGCTCTAACACTGATGATCCACCTACAAATGTGAACTGACGTTCAAAAATAAAACATTTGAAAACGGACCATTTTCCACATTTCTGAAGCATGACGTAATGGGGGGGTGTTATCTCTTTTGTCGAAAATCAGCCGTTTTTGCTCGAACATTAAATGCCTCCAAATGGTATTTAATTAACTTCCCGGGGTGAAGAAACCCTTTTTGAGAACTCAGAGTGAGTAAATTGGCCATTTTCATGCACTTTTAACCATTCCATAAATCTTGTGTTTAGGGCCCCTGGAAGCATGAAAATCACTTTAAACATGCTAATTTTAGCTCTAACACTGATGATCCACCTACAAATGTGAACTGACGTTCAAAAATAAAACATTTGAAAACGGACCATTTTCCACATTTCTGAAGCATGACGTAATGGGGGGGTGTTATCTCTTTTGTCCAAAATCAGCCGTTTTTGCTCGAACATTAAATGCCTCCAGATGGTATTTATTTCACTTCCCGAGCCCCTGGAAGCATGAAAATCACTCTAAACATGCTTATTTTAGCTCTAACACTGATGATCCACCTACAAATGTGAACTGACGTTCAAAAATAAAACATTTGAAAACGGACCATTTTCCACATTTCTGAAGCATGACGTAATGGGGGGGTGTTATCTCTTTTGTCGAAAATCAGCCGTTTTTGCTCGAACATTAAATGCCTACAAATGGTATTTAATTGACTTCCCGAGCCCCTGGAAGCATGAAAATCACTTTAAACATGCTAATTTTAGCTCTAACACTGATGATCCACCTACAAATGTGAACTGACGTTCAAAAATAAAACATTTGAAAATGGACCATTTTCCACATTTCTGAAGCATGACGTAATGGGGGGGTGTTATCTCTTTTGTCGAAAATCAGCCGTTTTTGCTGGAACATTAAATGCCTCCAAATGGTATTTATTTCACTTCCCGAGCCCCTGGAAGCATGAAAATCACTTTAAACATGCTAATTTTAGCTCTAACACTGATGATCCACCTACAAATGTGAACTGACGTTCAAAAATAAAACATTTGAAAACGGACCATTTTCCACATTTCTGAAGCATGACGTAATGGGGGGGTGTTATCTCTTTTGTCGAAAATCAGCCGTTTTTGCTGGAACATTAAATGCCTCCAAATGGTATTTATTTCACTTCCCGAGCCCCTGGAAGCATGAAAATCACTTTAAACATGCTAATTTTAGCTCTAACACTGATGATCCACCTACAAATGTGAACTGACGTTCAAAAATAAAACATTTGAAAACGGACCATTTTCCACATTTCTGAAGCATGACGTAATGGGGGGGGTGTTATCGCTTTTGTCGAAAATCAGCCGTTTTTGCTCGAACATTAAATGCCTCCAAATGGTATTTAATTAACTTCCCGGGGTGAAGAAACCCTTTTTGAGAACTCAGAGTGAGTAAATTGGCCATTTTCATGCACTTTTAACCATTCCATAAATCTTGTGTTTAGGGCCCCTGAAAGCATGAAAATCACTTTAAACATGCTAATGTTAGCTCTAACACTGATGATCCACCTACAAATGTGAACTGACGTTCAAAAATAAAACATTTGAAAACGGACCATTTTCCACATTTCTGAAGCATGACGTAATGGGGGGGTGTTATCTCTTTTGTCGAAAATCAGCCGTTTTTGCTCGAACATTAAATGCCTCCAAATGGTATTTATTTCACTTCCCGAGTCCCTGGAAGCATGAAAATCACTTTAAACATGCTAATTTTAGCTCTAACACTGATGATCCACCTACAAATGTGAACTGACGTTCAAAAATAAAACATTTGAAAACGGACCATTTTCCACATTTCTGAAGCATGACGTAATGGGGGGGGTGTTATCTATTTTGTCGAAAATCAGCCGTTTTTTCTCGAACATTAAATGCCTCCAAATGGTATTTATTTTACTTCCCGAGCCCCTGGAAGCATAAAAATCACTTTAAACATGCTAATTTTAGCTCTAACACTGATGATCCACCTACAAATGTGAACTGACGTTCAAAAATAAAACATTTGAAAAAGGACCATTTTCCACATTTCTGAAGCATGACGTAATGGGGGGGTGTTATCTCTTTTGTCGAAAATCAGCCGTTTTTGCTCGAACATTAAATGCCTCCAAATGGTATTTAATTAACTTCCCGGGGTGAAGAAACCCTTTTTGAGAACTCAGAGTGAGTAAATTGGCCATTTTCATGCACTTTTAACCATTCCATAAATCTTGTGTTTTGGGCCCCTGGAAGCATGAAAATCACTTTAAACATGCTAATTTTAGCTCTAACACTGATGATCCACCTACAAATGTGAACTGACGTTCAAAAATAAAACATTTGAAAATGGACCATTTTCCACATTTCTGAAGCATGACGTAATGGGGGGGTGTTATCTCTTTTGTCGAAAATCAGCCGTTTTTGCTCGAACATTAAATGCCTCCAAATGGTATTTAATTAACTTCCCGGGGTGAAGAAACCCTTTTTGAGAACTCAGAGTGAGTAAATTGGCCATTTTCATGCACTTTTAACCATTCCATAAATCTTGTGTTTTGGGCCCCTGGAAGCATGAAAATCACTTTAAACATGCTAATTTTAGCTCTAACACTGATGATCCACCTACAAATGTGAACTGACGTTCAAAAATAAAACATTTGAAAACGGACCATTTTCCACATTTCTGAAGCATGACGTAATGGGGGGGTGTTATCTCTTTTGTCGAAAATCAGCCGTTTTTGCTCGAACATTAAATGCCTCCAAATGGTATTTAATTAACTTCCCGAGCCCCTGGAAGCATGAAAATCACTTTAAACTTGCTAATTTTAGCTCTAACACTGATGATCCACCTACAAATGTGAACTGACGTTCAAAAATAAAACATTTGAAAACGGATCATTTTCCACATTTCTGAAGCATGACGTAATGGGGGGGTGTTATCTCTTTTGTCGAAAATCAGCCGTTTTTGCTCGAACATTAAATGACTCCAAATGGTATTTATTTCACTTCCCGAGCCCCTGGAAGCATGAAAATCACTTTAAACATGCTAATTTTAGCTCTAACACTGATGATCCACCTACAAATGTGAACTGACGTTCAAAAATAAAACATTTGAAAACGGACCATTTTCCACATTTCTGAAGCATGACGTAATGGGGGGGTGTTATCTCTTTTGTCGAAAATCAGCCGTTTTTGCTCGAACATTAAATGCCTCCAAATGGTATTTATTTCACTTCCCGAGCCCCTGGAAGCATGAAAATCACTTTAAACATGCTAATTTTCGCTCTAACACTGATGATCCACCTACAAATGTGAACTGACGTTCAAAAATAAAACATTTGAAAACGGACCATTTTCCACATTTCTGAAGCATGACGTAATGGGGGGGTGTTATCTCTTTTGTCGAAAATCAGCCGTTTTTGCTCGAACAATAAATGCCTCCAAATTGTATTTATTTCACTTCCCGAGCCCCTGGAAGCATGAAAATCACTTTAAACATGCTAATTTTAGCTCTAACACTGATGATCCACCTACAAATGTGAACTGACGTTCAAAAATAAAACATTTGAAAACGGACCATTTTCCACATTTCTGAAGCATGACGTAATGGGGGGGTGTTATCTCTTTTGTCGAAAATCAGCCGTTTTTGCTCGAACATTAAATGCCTCCAAATGGTATTTAATTAACTTCCCGAGCCCCTGGAAGCATGAAAATCACTTTAAACATGCTAATTTTAGCTCTAACACTGATGACCCACCTACAAATGTGAACTGACGTTCAAAAATAAAACATTTGAAAACGGACCATTTTCCACATTTCTGAAGCATGACGTAATGGGGGGGTGTTATCTCTTTTGGCGAAAATCAGCCGTTTTTGCTGGAACATTAAATGCCTCCAAATGGTATTTATTTCACTTCCCGAGCCCCTGGAAGCATGAAAATTACTTTAAACATGCTAATTTTACCTCTAACACTGATGATCCACCTACAAATGTGAACTGACGTTCAAAAATAAAACATTTGAAAACGGACCATTTTCCACATTTCTGAAGCATGACGTAATGGGGGGGTGTTATCTCTTTTGTCGAAAATCAGCCGTTTTTGCTGGAACATTAAATGCCTCCAAATGGTATTTATTTCACTTCCCGAGCCCCTGGAAGCATGAAAATCACTTTAAACATGCTAATTTTAGCTCTAAAACTGATGATCCACCTACAAATGTGAACTGACGTTCAAAAATAAAACATTTGAAAACGGACCATTTTCCACATTTCTGAAGCATGACGTAATGGGGGGGTGTTATCTCTTTTGTCGAAAATCAGCCGTTTTTGCTCGAACATTAAATGCCTCCAAATGGTATTTAATTAACTTCCCGGGGTGAAGAAACCCTTTTTGAGAACTCAGAGTGAGTAAATTTTCCATTTTCATGCACTTTTAACCATTCCATAAATCTTGTGTTTAGGGCCCCTGGAAGCATGAAAATCACTTTAAACATGCTAATTTTAGCTCTAACACTGATGATCCACCTACAAATGTGAACTGACGTTCAAAAATAAAACATTTGAAAACGGACCATTTTCCACCTTTCTGAAGCATGACGTAATGGGGGGGGTGTTATCTCTTTTGTCGAAAATCAGCCGTTTTTGCTCGAACATTAAATGCCTCCAAATGGTATTTATTTCACTTCCCGAGCCCCTGGAAGCATGAAAATCACTTTAAACATGCTAATTTTAGCTCTAACACTGATGATCCACCTACAAATGTGAACTGACGTTCAAAAATAAAACATTTGAAAAAGGACCATTTTCCACATTTCTGAAGCATGACGTAATGGGGGGGTGTTATCTCTTTTGTCGAAAATCAGCCGTTTTTGCTCGAACATTAAATGCCTCCAAATGGTATTTAATTAACTTCCCGGGGTGAAGAAACCCTTTTTGAGAACTCAGAGTGAGTAAATTGGCCATTTTCATGCACTTTTAACCATTCCATAAATCTTGTGTTTTGGGCCCCTGGAAGCATGAAAATCACTTTAAACATGCTAATTTTAGCTCTAACACTGATGATCCACCTACAAATGTGAACTGACGTTCAAAAATAAAACATTTGAAAACGGACCATTTTCCACATTTCTGAAGCATGACGTAATGGGGGGGTGTTATCTCTTTTGTCGAAAATCAGCCGTTTTTGCTCGAACATTAAATGCCTCCAAATGGTATTTAATTAACTTCCCGAGCCCCTGGAAGCATGAAAATCACTTTAAACATGCTAATTTTAGCTCTAACACTGATGATCCACCTACAAATGTGAACTGACGTTCAAAAATAAAACATTTGAAAACGGATCATTTTCCACATTTCTGAAGCATGACGTAATGGGGGGGTGTTATCTCTTTTGTCGAAAAATCAGCCGTTTTTGCTCGAACATTAAATGCCTCCAAATGGTATTTATTTCACTTCCCGAGCCCCTGGAAGCATGAAAATCACTTTAAACATGCTAATTTTAGCTCTAACACTGATGATCCACCTACAAATGTGAACTGACGTTCAAAAATAAAACATTTGAAAACGGACCATTTTCCACATTTCTGAAGCATGACGTAATGGGGGGGTGTTATCTCTTTTGTCGAAAATCAGCCGTTTTTGCTCGAACATTAAATGCCTCCAAATGGTATTTATTTCACTTCCCGAGCCCCTGGAAGCATGAAAATCACTTTAAACATGCTAATTTTAGCTCTAACACTGATGATCCACCTACAAATGTGAACTGACGTTCAAAAATAAAACATTTGAAAAAGGACCATTTTCCACATTTCTGAAGCATGACGTAATGGGGGGGTGTTATCTCTTTTGTCGAAAATCAGCCGTTTTTGCTCGAACATTAAATGCCTCCAAATGGTATTTAATTAACTTCCCGGGGTGAAGAAACCCTTTTTGAGAACTCAGAGTGAGTAAATTGGCCATTTTCATGCACTTTTAACCATTCCATAAATCTTGTGTTTTGGGCCCCTGGAAGCATGAAAATCACTTTAAACATGCTAATTTTAGCTCTAACACTGATGATCCACCTACAAATGTGAACTGACGTTCAAAAATAAAACATTTGAAAACGGACCATTTTCCACATTTCTGAAGCATGACGTAATGGGGGGGTGTTATCTCTTTTGTCGAAAATCAGCCGTTTTTGCTCGAACATTAAATGCCTCCAAATGGTATTTAATTAACTTCCTGGGGTGAAGAAACCCTTTTTGAGAACTCAGAGTGAGTAAATTGGCCATTTTCATGCACTTTTAACCATTCCATAAATCTTGTGTTTTGGGCCCCTGGAAGCATGAAAATCACTTTAAACATGCTAATTTTAGCTCTAACACTGATGGTCCACCTACAAATGTGAACTGACGTTCAAAAATAAAACATTTGAAAACGGACCATTTTCCACATTTCTGAAGCATGACGTAATGGGGGGGTGTTATCTCTTTTGTCGAAAATCAGCCGTTTTTGCTCGAACATTAAATGCCTCCAAATGGTATTTAATTAACTTCCCGAGCCCCTGGAAGCATGAAAATCACTTTAAACATGCTAATTTTAGCTCTAACACTGATGATCCACCTACAAATGTGAACTGACGTTCAAAAATAAAACATTTGAAAACGGATCATTTTCCACATTTCTGAAGCATGACGTAATGGGGGGGTTTTATCTCTTTTGTCGAAAATCAGCCGTTTTTGCTCGAACATTAAATGCCTCCAAATGGTATTTATTTCACTTCCCGAGCCCCTGGAAGCATGAAAATCACTTTAAACATGCTAATTTTAGCTCTAACACTGATGATCCACCTACAAATGTGAACTGACGTTCAAAAATAAAACATTTGAAAACGGACCATTTTCCACATTTCTGAAGCATGACGTAATGGGGGGTGTTATCTCTTTTGTCGAAAATCAGCCGTTTTTGCTCGAACATTAAATGCCTCCAAATGGTATTTATTTCACTTCCCGAGCCCCTGGAAGCATGAAAATCACTTTAAACATGCTAATTTTAGCTCTAACACTGATGATCCACCTACAAATGTGAACTGACGTTCAAAAATAAAACATTTGAAAACGGACCATTTTCCACATTTCTGAAGCATGACGTAATGGGGGGGTGTTATCTCTTTTGTCGAAAATCAGCCGTTTTTGCTGGAACATTAAATGCCTCCAAATGGTATTTATTTCACTTCCTGAGCCCCTGGAAGCATGAAAATCACTTTAAACATGCTAATTTTAGCTCTAACACTGATGATCCACCTACAAATGTGAACTGACGTTCAAAAATAAAACATTTGAAAACGGACCATTTTCCACATTTCTGAAGCATGACGTAATGGGGGGGTGTTATCTCTTTTGTCGAAAATCAGCCGTTTTTGCTGGAACATTAAATGCCTCCAAATGGTATTTATTTCACTTCCCGAGCCCCTGGAAGCATGAAAATCACTTTAAACATGCTAATTTTAGCTCTAACACTGATGATCCACCTACAAATGTGAACTGACGTTCAAAAATAAAACATTTGAAAACGGACCATTTTCCACATTTCTGAAGCATGACGTAATGGGGGGGTGTTATCTCTTTTGTCGAAAATCAGCCGTTTTTGCTTGAACATTAAATGCCTCCAAATGGTATTTAATTAACTTCCCGGGGTGAAGAAACCCTTTTTGAGAACTCAGAGTGAGTAAATTGGCCATTTTCATGCACTTTTAACCATTCCATAAATCTTGTGTTTAGGGCCCCTGGAAGCATGAAAATCACTTTAAACATGCTAATTTTAGCTCTAACACTGATGATCCACCTACAAATGTGAACTGATGTTCAAAAATAAAACATTTGAAAACGGACCATTTTCCACATTTCTGAAGCATGACGTAATGGGGGGGTGTTATCTCTTTTGTCGAAAATCAACCGTTTTTGCTCGAACATTAAATGCCTCCAAATGGTATTTATTTCACTTCCCGAGCCCCTGGAAGCATGAAAATCACTTTAAACATGCTAATTTTAGCTCTAACACTGATGATCCACCTACAAATGTGAACTGACGTTCAAAAATAAAACATTTGAAAACGGACCATTTTCCACATTTCTGAAGCATGACGTAATGGGGGGGTGTTATCTCTTTTGTCGAAAATCAGCCGTTTTTGCTCGAACATTAAATGCCTCCAAATGGTATTTAATTAACTTCCCGGGGTGAAGAAACCCTTTTTGAGAACTCAGAGTGAGTAAATTGGCCATTTTCATGCACTTTTAACCATTCCATAAATCTTGTGTTTTGGGCCCCTGGAAGCATGAAAATCACTTTAAACATGCTAATTTTAGCTCTAACACTGATGATCCACCTACAAATGTGAACTGACGTTCAAAAATAAAACATTTGAAAACGGACCATTTTCCACATTTCTGAAGCATGACGTAATGGGGGGGTGTTATCTCTTTTGTCGAAAATCAGCCGTTTTTGCTCGAACATTAAATGCCTCCAAATGGTATTTATTTCACTTCCCGAGCCCCTGGAAGCATGAAAATCACTTTAAACATGCTAATTTTAGCTCTAACACTGATGATCCACCTACAAATGTGAACTGACGTTCAAAAATAAAACATTTGAAAACGGACCATTTTCCACATTTCTGAAGCATGACGTAATGGGGGGGTGTTATCTCTTTTGTCGAAAATCAGCCGTTTTTGCTCGAACATTAAATGCCTCCAAATGGTATTTATTTTACTTCCCGAGCCCCTGGAAGCATAAAAATCACTTTAAACATGCTAATTTTAGCTCTAACACTGATGATCCACATACAAATGTGAACTGACGTTCAAAAATAAAACATTTGAAAAAGGACCATTTTCCACATTTCTGAAGCATGACGTAATGGGGGGGTGTTATCTCTTTTGTCGAAAATCAGCCGTTTTTGCTCGAACATTAAATGCCTCCAAATGGTATTTAATTAACTTCCCGGGGTGAAGAAACCCTTTTTGAGAACTCAGAGTGAGTAAATTGGCCATTTTCATGCACTTTTAACCATTCCATAAATCTTGTGTTTTGGGCCCCTGGAAGCATGAAAATCACTTTAAACATGCTAATTTTAGCTCTAACACTGATGATCCACCTACAAATGTGAACTGATGTTCAAAAATAAAACATTTGAAAACGGACCATTTTCCACATTTCTGAAGCATGACGTAATGGGGGGGTGTTATCTCTTTTGTCGAAAATCAGCCGTTTTTGCTCGAACATTAAATGCCTCCAAATGGTATTTAATTAACTTCCCGGGGTGAAGAAACCCTTTTTGAGAACTCAGAGTGAGTAAATTGGCCATTTTCATGCACTTTTAACCATTCCATAAATCTTGTGTTTTGGGCCCCTGGAAGCATGAAAATCACTTTAAACATGCTAATTTTAGCTCTAACACTGATGGTCCACCTACAAATGTGAACTGACGTTCAAAAATAAAACATTTGAAAACGGACCATTTTCCACATTTCTGAAGCATGACGTAATGGGGGGGTGTTATCTCTTTTGTCGAAAATCAGCCGTTTTTGCTCGAACATTAAATGCCTCCAAATGGTATTTAATTAACTTCCCGAGCCCCTGGAAGCATGAAAATCACTTTAAACATGCTAATTTTAGCTCTAACACTGATGATCCACCTACAAATGTGAACTGACGTTCAAAAATAAAACATTTGAAAACGGATCATTTTCCACATTTCTGAAGCATGACGTAATGGGGGGGTGTTATCTCTTTTGTCGAAAATCAGCCGTTTTTGCTCGAACATTAAATGCCTCCAAATGGTATTTATTTCACTTCCCGAGCCCCTGGAAGCATGAAAATCACTTTAAACATGCTAATTTTAGCTCTAACACTGATGATCCACCTACAAATGTGAACTGACGTTCAAAAATAAAACATTTGAAAACGGACCATTTTCCACATTTCTGAAGCATGACGTAATGGGGGGGTGTTATCTCTTTTGTCGAAAATCAGCCGTTTTTGCTCGAACATTAAATGCCTCCAAATGGTATTTATTTCACTTCCCGAGCCCCTGGAAGCATGAAAATCACTTTAAACATGCTAATTTTAGCTCTAACACTGATGATCCACCTACAAATGTGAACTGACGTTCAAAAATAAAACATTTGAAAACGGACCATTTTCCACATTTCTGAAGCATGACGTAATGGGGGGGTGTTATCTCTTTTGTCGAAAATCAGCCGTTTTTGCTGGAACATTAAATGCCTCCAAATGGTATTTATTTCACTTCCCGAGCCCCTGGAAGCATGAAAATCACTTTAAACATGCTAATTTTAGCTCTAACACTGATGATCCACCTACAAATGTGAACTGACGTTCAAAAATAAAACATTTGAAAACGGACCATTTTCCACATTTCTGAAGCATGACGTAATGGGGGGGTGTTATCTCTTTTGTCGAAAATCAGCCGTTTTTGCTCGAACATTAAATGCCTCCAAATGGTATTTATTTCACTTCCCGAGCCCCTGGAAGCATGAAAATCACTTTAAACATGCTAATTTTAGCTCTAACACTGATGATCCACCTACAAATGTGAACTGACGTTCAAAAATAAAACATTTGAAAACGGACCATTTTCCACATTTCTGAAGCATGACGTAATGGGGGGGTGTTATCTCTTTTGTCGAAAATCAGCCGTTTTTGCTTGAACATTAAATGCCTCCAAATGGTATTTAATTAACTTCCCGGGGTGAAGAAACCCTTTTTGAGAACTCAGAGTGAGTAAATTGGCCATTTTCATGCACTTTTAACCATTCCATAAATCTTGTGTTTAGGGCCCCTGGAAGCATGAAAATCACTTTAAACATGCTAATTTTAGCTCTAACACTGATGATCCACCTACAAATGTGAACTGATGTTCAAAAATAAAACATTTGAAAACGGACCATTTTCCACATTTCTGAAGCATGACGTAATGGGGGGGTGTTATCTCTTTTGTCGAAAATCAACCGTTTTTGCTCGAACATTAAATGCCTCCAAATGGTATTTATTTCACTTCCCGAGCCCCTGGAAGCATGAAAATCACTTTAAACATGCTAATTTTAGCTCTAACACTGATGATCCACCTACAAATGTGAACTGACGTTCAAAAATAAAACATTTGAAAACGGACCATTTTCCACATTTCTGAAGCATGACGTAATGGGGGGGTGTTATCTCTTTTGTCGAAAATCAGCCGTTTTTGCTCGAACATTAAATGCCTCCAAATGGTATTTATTTCACTTCCCAAGCCCCTGGAAGCATGAAAATCACTTTAAACATGCTAATTTTAGCTCTAACACTGATGATCCACCTACAAATGTGAACTGACGTTCAAAAATAAAACATTTGAAAACGGACCATTTTCCACATTTCTGAAGCATGACGTAATGGGGGGGTGTTATCTCTTTTGTCGAAAATCAGCCGTTTTTGCTCGAACATTAAATGCCTCCAAATGGTATTTATTTTACTTCCCGAGCCCCTGGAAGCATAAAAATCACTTTAAACATGCTAATTTTAGCTCTAACACTGATGATCCACATACAAATGTGAACTGACGTTCAAAAATAAAACATTTGAAAAAGGACCATTTTCCACATTTCTGAAGCATGACGTAATGGGGGGGTGTTATCTCTTTTGTCGAAAATCAGCCGTTTTTGCTCGAACATTAAATGCCTCCAAATGGTATTTAATTAACTTCCCGGGGTGAAGAAACCCTTTTTGAGAACTCAGAGTGAGTAAATTGGCCATTTTCATGCACTTTTAACCATTCCATAAATCTTGTGTTTTGGGCCCCTGGAAGCATGAAAATCACTTTAAACATGCTAATTTTAGCTCTAACACTGATGATCCACCTACAAATGTGAACTGACGTTCAAAAATAAAACATTTGAAAACGGACCATTTTCCACATTTCTGAAGCATGACGTAATGGGGGGGTGTTATCTCTTTTGTCGAAAATCAGCCGTTTTTGCTCGAACATTAAATGCCTCCAAATGGTATTTAATTAACTTCCCGGGGTGAAGAAACCCTTTTTGAGAACTCAGAGTGAGTAAATTGGCCATTTTCATGCACTTTTAACCATTCCATAAATCTTGTGTTTTGGGCCCCTGGAAGCATGAAAATCACTTTAAACATGCTAATTTTAGCTCTAACACTGATGGTCCACCTACAAATGTGAACTGACGTTCAAAAATAAAACATTTGAAAACGGACCATTTTCCACATTTCTGAAGCATGACGTAATGGGGGGGTGTTATCTCTTTTGTCGAAAATCAGCCGTTTTTGCTCGAACATTAAATGCCTCCAAATGGTATTTAATTAACTTCCCGAGCCCCTGGAAGCATGAAAATCACTTTAAACATGCTAATTTTAGCTCTAACACTGATGATCCACCTACAAATGTGAACTGACGTTCAAAAATAAAACATTTGAAAACGGATCATTTTCCACATTTCTGAAGCATGACGTAATGGGGGGGTGTTATCTCTTTTGTCGAAAATCAGCCGTTTTTGCTCGAACATTAAATGCCTCCAAATGGTATTTATTTCACTTCCCGAGCCCCTGGAAGCATGAAAATCACTTTAAACATGCTAATTTTAGCTCTAACACTGATGATCCACCTACAAATGTGAACTGACGTTCAAAAATAAAACATTTGAAAACGGACCATTTTCCACATTTCTGAAGCATGACGTAATGGGGGGGTGTTATCTCTTTTGTCGAAAATCAGCCGTTTTTGCTCGAACATTAAATGCCTCCAAATGGTATTTATTTCACTTCCCGAGCCCCTGGAAGCATGAAAATCACTTTAAACATGCTAATTTTAGCTCTAACACTGATGATCCACCTACAAATGTGAACTGACGTTCAAAAATAAAACATTTGAAAACGGACCATTTTCCACATTTCTGAAGCATGACGTAATGGGGGGGTGTTATCTCTTTTGTCGAAAATCAGCCGTTTTTGCTCGAACATTAAATGCCTCCAAATGGTATTTATTTTACTTCCCGAGCCCCTGGAAGCATAAAAATCACTTTAAACATGCTAATTTTAGCTCTAACACTGATGATCCACATACAAATGTGAACTGACGTTCAAAAATAAAACATTTGAAAAAGGACCATTTTCCACATTTCTGAAGCATGACGTAATGGGGGGGTGTTATCTCTTTTGTCGAAAATCAGCCGTTTTTGCTCGAACATTAAATGCCTCCAAATGGTATTTAATTAACTTCCCGGGGTGAAGAAACCCTTTTTGAGAACTCAGAGTGAGTAAATTGGCCATTTTCATGCACTTTTAACCATTCCATAAATCTTGTGTTTTGGGCCCCTGGAAGCATGAAAATCACTTTAAACATGCTAATTTTAGCTCTAACACTGATGATCCACCTACAAATGTGAACTGACGTTCAAAAATAAAACATTTGAAAACGGACCATTTTCCACATTTCTGAAGCATGACGTAATGGGGGGGTGTTATCTCTTTTGTCGAAAATCAGCCGTTTTTGCTCGAACATTAAATGCCTCCAAATGGTATTTAATTAACTTCCCGGGGTGAAGAAACCCTTTTTGAGAACTCAGAGTGAGTAAATTGGCCATTTTCATGCACTTTTAACCATTCCATAAATCTTGTGTTTTGGGCCCCTGGAAGCATGAAAATCACTTTAAACATGCTAATTTTAGCTCTAACACTGATGGTCCACCTACAAATGTGAACTGACGTTCAAAAATAAAACATTTGAAAACGGACCATTTTCCACATTTCTGAAGCATGACGTAATGGGGGGGTGTTATCTCTTTTGTCGAAAATCAGCCGTTTTTGCTCGAACATTAAATGCCTCCAAATGGTATTTAATTAACTTCCCGAGCCCCTGGAAGCATGAAAATCACTTTAAACATGCTAATTTTAGCTCTAACACTGATGATCCACCTACAAATGTGAACTGACGTTCAAAAATAAAACATTTGAAAACGGATCATTTTCCACATTTCTGAAGCATGACGTAATGGGGGGGTGTTATCTCTTTTGTCGAAAATCAGCCGTTTTTGCTCGAACATTAAATGCCTCCAAATGGTATTTATTTCACTTCCCGAGCCCCTGGAAGCATGAAAATCACTTTAAACATGCTAATTTTAGCTCTAACACTGATGATCCACCTACAAATGTGAACTGACGTTCAAAAATAAAACATTTGAAAACGGACCATTTTCCACATTTCTGAAGCATGACGTAATGGGGGGGTGTTATCTCTTTTGTTGAAAATCAGCCGTTTTTGCTCGAACATTAAATGCCTCCAAATGGTATTTATTTCACTTCCCGAGCCCCTGGAAGCATGAAAATCACTTTAAACATGCTAATTTTAGCTCTAACACTGATGATCCACCTACAAATGTGAACTGACGTTCAAAAATAAAACATTTAAAAACGGACCATTTTCCACATTTCTGAAGCATGACGTAATGGGGGGGTGTTATCTCTTTTGTCGAAAATCAGCCGTTTTTGCTGGAACATTAAATGCCTCCAAATGGTATTTATTTCACTTCCCGAGCCCCTGGAAGCATGAAAATCACTTTAAACATGCTAATTTTAGCTCTAACACTGATGATCCACCTACAAATGTGAACTGACGTTCAAAAATAAAACATTTGAAAACGGACCATTTTCCACATTTCTGAAGCATGACGTAATGGGGGGGTGTTATCTCTTTTGTCGAAAATCAGCCGTTTTTGCTCGAACATTAAATGCCTCCAAATGGTATTTATTTCACTTCCCGAGCCCCTGGAAGCATGAAAATCACTTTAAACATGCTAATTTTAGCTCTAACACTGATGATCCACCTACAAATGTGAACTGACGTTCAAAAATAAAACATTTGAAAACGGACCATTTTCCACATTTCTGAAGCATGACGTAATGGGGGGGTGTTATCTCTTTTGTCGAAAATCAGCCGTTTTTGCTTGAACATTAAATGCCTCCAAATGGTATTTAATTAACTTCCCGGGGTGAAGAAACCCTTTTTGAGAACTCAGAGTGAGTAAATTGGCCATTTTCATGCACTTTTAACCATTCCATAAATCTTGTGTTTAGGGCCCCTGGAAGCATGAAAATCACTTTAAACATGCTAATTTTAGCTCTAACACTGATGATCCACCTACAAATGTGAACTGATGTTCAAAAATAAAACATTTGAAAACGGACCATTTTCCACATTTCTGAAGCATGACGTAATGGGGGGGTGTTATCTCTTTTGTCGAAAATCAACCGTTTTTGCTCGAACATTAAATGCCTCCAAATGGTATTTATTTCACTTCCCGAGCCCCTGGAAGCATGAAAATCACTTTAAACATGCTAATTTTAGCTCTAACACTGATGATCCACCTACAAATGTGAACTGACGTTCAAAAATAAAACATTTGAAAACGGACCATTTTCCACATTTCTGAAGCATGACGTAATGGGGGGGTGTTATCTCTTTTGTCGAAAATCAGCCGTTTTTGCTCGAACATTAAATGCCTCCAAATGGTATTTAATTAACTTCCCGGGGTGAAGAAACCCTTTTTGAGAACTCAGAGTGAGTAAATTGGCCATTTTCATGCACTTTTAACCATTCCATAAATCTTGTGTTTTGGGCCCCTGGAAGCATGAAAATCACTTTAAACATGCTAATTTTAGCTCTAACACTGATGATCCACCTACAAATGTGAACTGACGTTCAAAAATAAAACATTTGAAAACGGACCATTTTCCACATTTCTGAAGCATGACGTAATGGGGGGGTGTTATCTCTTTTGTCGAAAATCAGCCGTTTTTGCTCGAACATTAAATGCCTCCAAATGGTATTTATTTCACTTCCCGAGCCCCTGGAAGCATGAAAATCACTTTAAACATGCTAATTTTAGCTCTAACACTGATGATCCACCTACAAATGTGAACTGACGTTCAAAAATAAAACATTTGAAAACGGACCATTTTCCACATTTCTGAAGCATGACGTAATGGGGGGGTGTTATCTCTTTTGTCGAAAATCAGCCGTTTTTGCTCGAACATTAAATGCCTCCAAATGGTATTTATTTTACTTCCCGAGCCCCTGGAAGCATAAAAATCACTTTAAACATGCTAATTTTAGCTCTAACACTGATGATCCACCTACAAATGTGAACTGACGTTCAAAAATAAAACATTTGAAAAAGGACCATTTTCCACATTTCTGAAGCATGACGTAATGGGGGGGTGTTATCTCTTTTGTCGAAAATCAGCCGTTTTTGCTCGAACATTAAATGCCTCCAAATGGTATTTAATTAACTTCCCGGGGTGAAGAAACCCTTTTTGAGAACTCAGAGTGAGTAAATTGGCCATTTTCATGCACTTTTAACCATTCCATAAATCTTGTGTTTTGGGCCCCTGGAAGCATGAAAATCACTTTAAACATGCTAATTTTAGCTCTAACACTGATGATCCACCTACAAATGTGAACTGACGTTCAAAAATAAAACATTTGAAAACGGACCATTTTCCACATTTCTGAAGCATGACGTAATGGGGGGGTGTTATCTCTTTTGTCGAAAATCAGCCGTTTTTGCTCGAACATTAAATGCCTCCAAATGGTATTTAATTAACTTCCCGGGGTGAAGAAACCCTTTTTGAGAACTCAGAGTGAGTAAATTGGCCATTTTCATGCACTTTTAACCATTCCATAAATCTTGTGTTTTGGGCCCCTGGAAGCATGAAAATCACTTTAAACATGCTAATTTTAGCTCTAACACTGATGATCCACCTACAAATGTGAACTGACGTTCAAAAATAAAACATTTGAAAACGGACCATTTTCCACATTTCTGAAGCATGACGTAATGGGGGGGTGTTATCTCTTTTGTCGAAAATCAGCCGTTTTTGCTCGAACAATAAATGCCTCCAAATGGTATTTAATTAACTTCCCGAGCCCCTGGAAGCATGAAAATCACTTTAAACATGCTAATTTTAGCTCTAACACTGATGATCCACCTACAAATGTGAACTGACGTTCAAAAATAAAACATTTGAAAACGGATCATTTTCCACATTTCTGAAGCATGACGTAATGGGGGGGTGTTATCTCTTTTGTCGAAAATCAGCCGTTTTTGCTCGAACATTAAATGCCTCCAAATGGTATTTATTTCACTTCCCGAGCCCCTGGAAGCATGAAAATCACTTTAAACATGCTAATTTTAGCTCTAACACTGATGATCCACCTACAAATGTGAACTGACGTTCAAAAATAAAACATTTGAAAACGGACCATTTTCCACATTTCTGAAGCATGACGTAATGGGGGGGTGTTATCTCTTTTGTCGAAAATCAGCCGTTTTTGCTCGAACATTAAATGCCTCCAAATGGTATTTATTTCACTTCCCGAGCCCCTGGAAGCATGAAAATCACTTTAAACATGCTAATTTTAGCTCTAACACTGATGATCCACCTACAAATGTGAACTGACGTTCAAAAATAAAACATTTGAAAACGGACCATTTTCCACATTTCTGAAGCATGACGTAATGGGGGGGTGTTATCTCTTTTGTCGAAAATCAGCCGTTTTTGCTCGAACAATAAATGCCTCCAAATTGTATTTATTTCACTTCCCGAGCCCCTGGAAGCATGAAAATCACTTTAAACATGCTAATTTTAGCTCTAACACTGATGATCCACCTACAAATGTGAACTGACGTTCAAAAATAAAACATTTGAAAACGGACCATTTTCCGCATTTCTGAAGCATGACGTAATGGGGGGGCGTTATCTCTTTTGTCGAAAATCAGCCGTTTTTGCTCGAACATTAAATGCCTCCAAATGGTATTTAATTAACTTCCCGAGCCCCTGGAAGCATGAAAATCACTTTAAACATGCTAATTTTAGCTCTAACACTGATGACCCACCTACAAATGTGAACTGACGTTCAAAAATAAAACATTTGAAAACGGACCATTTTCCACATTTCTGAAGCATGACGTAATGGGGGGGTGTTATCTCTTTTGTCGAAAATCAGCCGTTTTTGCTGGAACATTAAATGCCTCCAAATGGTATTTATTTCACTTCCCGAGCCCCTGGAAGCATGAAAATCACTTTAAACATGCTAATTTTACCTCTAACACTGATGATCCACCTACAAATGTGAACTGACGTTCAAAAATAAAACATTTGAAAACGGACCATTTTCCACATTTCTGAAGCATGACGTAATGGGGGGGTGTTATCTCTTTTGTCGAAAATCAGCCGTTTTTGCTGGAACATTAAATGCCTCCAAATGGTATTTATTCCACTTCCCGAGCCCCTGGAAGCATGAAAATCACTTTAAACATGCTAATTTTAGCTCTAACACTGATGATCCACCTACAAATGTGAACTGACGTTCAAAAATAAAACATTTGAAAACGGACCATTTTCCACATTTCTGAAGCATGACGTAATGGGGGGGTGTTATCTCTTTTGTCGAAAATCAGCCGTTTTTGCTCGAACATTAAATGCCTCCAAATGGTATTTAATTAACTTCCCGGGGTGAAGAAACCCTTTTTGAGAACTCAGAGTGAATACATTTTCCATTTTCATGCACTTTTAACCATTCCATAAATCTTGTGTTTAGGGCCCCTGGAAGCATGAAAATCACTTTAAACATGCTAATTTTAGCTCTAACACTGATGATCCACCTACAAATGTGAACTGACGTTCAAAAATAAAACATTTGAAAACGGACCATTTTCCACATTTCTGAAGCATGACGTAATGGTGTTATCTCTTTTGTCGAAAATCAGCCGTTTTTGCTCGAACATTAAATGCCTCCAAATGGTATTTATTTCACTTCCCGAGCCCCTGGAAGCATGAAAATCACTTTAAACATGCTAATTTTAGCTCTAACACTGATGATCCACCTACAAATGTGAACTGACGTTCAAAAATAAAACATTTGAAAAAGGACCATTTTCCACATTTCTGAAGCATGACGTAATGGGGGGGTGTTATCTCTTTTGTCGAAAATCAGCCGTTTTTTGCTCGAACATTAAATGCCTCCAAATGGTATTTAATTAACTTCCCGGGGTGAAGAAACCCTTTTTGAGAACTCAGAGTGAGTAAATTGGCCATTTTCATGCACTTTTAACCATTCCATAAATCTTGTGTTTTGGGCCCCTGGAAGCATGAAAATCATTTTAAACATGCTAATTTTAGCTCTAACACTGATGATCCACCTACAAATGTGAACTGACGTTCAAAAATAAAACATTTGAAAACGGACCATTTTCCACATTTCTGAAGCATGACGTAATGGGGGGGTGTTATCTCTTTTGTCGAAAATCAGCCGTTTTTGCTCGAACATTAAATGCCTCCAAATGGTATTTAATTAACTTCCCGGGGTGAAGAAACCCTTTTTGAGAACTCAGAGTGAGTAAATTGGCCATTTTCATGCACTTTTAACCATTCCATAAATCTTGTGTTTTGGGCCCCTGGAAGCATGAAAATCACTTTAACATGCTAATTTTAGCTCTAACACTGATGATCCACCTACAAATGTGAACTGACGTTCAAAAATAAAACATTTGAAAACGGACCATTTTCCACATTTCTGAAGCATGACGTAATGGGGGGGTGTTATCTCTTTTGTCGAAAATCAGCCGTTTTTGCTCGAACATTAAATGCCTCCAAATGGTATTTAATTAACTTCCTGAGCCCCTGGAAGCATGAAAATCACTTTAAACATGCTAATTTTAGCTCTAACACTGATGATCCACCTACAAATGTGAACTGACGTTCAAAAATAAAACATTTGAAAACGGATCATTTTCCACATTTCTGAAGCATGACGTAATGGGGGGGTGTTATCTCTTTTGTCGAAAAATCAGCCGTTTTTGCTCGAACATTAAATGCCTCCAAATGGTATTTATTTCACTTCCCGAGCCCCTGGAAGCATGAAAATCACTTTAAACATGCTAATTTTAGCTCTAACACTGATGATCCACCTACAAATGTGAACTGACGTTCAAAAATAAAACATTTGAAAACGGACCATTTTCCACATTTCTGAAGCATGACGTAATGGTGTTATCTCTTTTGTCGAAAATCAGCCGTTTTTGCTCGAACATTAAATGCCTCCAAATGGTATTTATTTCACTTCCCGAGCCCCTGGAAGCATGAAAATCACTTTAAACATGCTAATTTTAGCTCTAACACTGATGATCCACCTACAAATGTGAACTGACGTTCAAAAATAAAACATTTGAAAAAGGACCATTTTCCACATTTCTGAAGCATGACGTAATGGGGGGGTGTTATCTCTTTTGTCGAAAATCAGCCGTTTTTTGCTCGAACATTAAATGCCTCCAAATGGTATTTAATTAACTTCCCGGGGTGAAGAAACCCTTTTTGAGAACTCAGAGTGAGTAAATTGGCCATTTTCATGCACTTTTAACCATTCCATAAAT
Source organism: Lissotriton vulgaris (assembly GCF_964263255.1). NCBI lineage: Eukaryota > Metazoa > Chordata > Amphibia > Caudata > Salamandridae > Lissotriton > Lissotriton vulgaris. The sequence goes on along the minus strand of NW_028247774.1, from coordinate 435,457 downwards.
CTTGTGTTTTGGGCCCCTGGAAGCATGAAAATCATTTTAAACATGCTAATTTTAGCTCTAACACTGATGATCCACCTACAAATGTGAACTGACGTTCAAAAATAAAACATTTGAAAACGGACCATTTTCCACATTTCTGAAGCATGACGTAATGGGGGGGTGTTATCTCTTTTGTCGAAAATCAGCCGTTTTTGCTCGAACATTAAATGCCTCCAAATGGTATTTAATTAACTTCCCGGGGTGAAGAAACCCTTTTTGAGAACTCAGAGTGAGTAAATTGGCCATTTTCATGCACTTTTAACCATTCCATAAATCTTGTGTTTTGGGCCCCTGGAAGCATGAAAATCACTTTAACATGCTAATTTTAGCTCTAACACTGATGATCCACCTACAAATGTGAACTGACGTTCAAAAATAAAACATTTGAAAACGGACCATTTTCCACATTTCTGAAGCATGACGTAATGGGGGGGTGTTATCTCTTTTGTCGAAAATCAGCCGTTTTTGCTCGAACATTAAATGCCTCCAAATGGTATTTAATTAACTTCCTGAGCCCCTGGAAGCATGAAAATCACTTTAAACATGCTAATTTTAGCTCTAACACTGATGATCCACCTACAAATGTGAACTGACGTTCAAAAATAAAACATTTGAAAACGGATCATTTTCCACATTTCTGAAGCATGACGTAATGGGGGGGTGTTATCTCTTTTGTCGAAAAATCAGCCGTTTTTGCTCGAACATTAAATGCCTCCAAATGGTATTTATTTCACTTCCCGAGCCCCTGGAAGCATGAAAATCACTTTAAACATGCTAATTTTAGCTCTAACACTGATGATCCACCTACAAATGTGAACTGACGTTCAAAAATAAAACATTTGAAAACGGACCATTTTCCACATTTCTGAAGCATGACGTAATGGGGGGGTGTTATCTCTTTTGTCGAAAATCAGCCGTTTTTGCTCGAACATTAAATGCCTCCAAATGGTATTTATTTCACTTCCCGAGCCCCTGGAAGCATGAAAATCACTTTAAACATGCTAATTTTAGCTCTAACACTGATGATCCACCTACAAATGTGAACTGACGTTCAAAAATAAAACATTTGAAAACGGACCATTTTCCACATTTCTGAAGCATGACGTAATGGGGGGGGTGTTATCTCTTTTGTCGAAAATCAGCCGTTTTTGCTCGAACATTAAATGCCTCCAAATGGTATTTAATTAACTTCCCGGGGTGAAGAAACCCTTTTTGAGAACTCAGAGTGAGTAAATTGGCCATTTTCATGCACTTTTAACCATTCCATAAATCTTGTGTTTTGGGCCCCTGGAAGCATGAAAATCAGTTTAAACATGCTAATTTTAGCTCTAACACTGATGATCCACCTACAAATGTGAACTGACGTTCAAAAATAAAACATTTGAAAACGGACCATTTTCCACATTTCTGAAGCATGACGTAATGGGGGGGTTTTATCTCTTTTGTCGAAAATCAGCCGTTTTTGCTCGAACATTAAATGCCTCCAAATGGTATTTAATTAACTTCCCGGGGTGAAGAAACCCTTTTTGAGAACTCAGAGTGAGTAAATTGGCCATTTTCATGCACTTTTAACCATTCCATAAATCTTGTGTTTTGGGCCCCTGGAAGCATGAAAATCACTTTAAACATGCTAATTTTAGCTCTAACACTGATGATCCACCTACAAATGTGAACTGACGTTCAAAAATAAAACATTTGAAAACGGACCATTTTCCACATTTCTGAAGCATGACGTAATGGGGGGGTGTTATCTCTTTTGTCGAAAATCAGCCGTTTTTGCTCGAACATTAAATGCCTCCAAATGGTATTTAATTAACTTCCCGAGCCCCTGGAAATATGAAAATCACTTTAAACATGCTAATTTTAGCTCTAACACTGATGATCCACCTACAAATGTGAACTGACGTTCAAAAATAAAACATTTGAAAACGGATCATTTTCCACATTTCTGAAGCATGACGTAATGGGGGGGTGTTATCTCTTTTGTCGAAAATCAGCCGTTTTTGCTCGAACATTAAATGCCTCCAAATGGTATTTATTTCACTTCCCGAGCCCCTGGAAGCATGAAAATCACTTTAAACATGCTAATTTTAGCTCTAACACTGATGATCCACCTACAAATGTGAACTGACGTTCAAAAATAAAACATTTGAAAACGGACCATTTTCCACATTTCTGAAGCATGACGTAATGGGGGGGTGTTATCTCTTTTGTCGAAAATCAGCCGTTTTTGCTCGAACATTAAATGCCTCCAAATGGTATTTATTTCACTTCCCGAGCCCCTGGAAGCATGAAAATCACTTTAAACATGCTAATTTTAGCTCTAACACTGATGATCCACCTACAAATGTGAACTGACGTTCAAAAATAAAACATTTGAAAACGGACCATTTTCCACATTTCTGAAGCATGACGTAATGGGGGGGTGTTATCTCTTTTGTCGAAAATCAGCCGTTTTTGCTGGAACATTAAATGCCTCCAAATGGTATTTATTTCACTTCCCGAGCCCCTGGAAGCATGAAAATCACTTTAAACATGCTAATTTTAGCTCTAACACTGATGATCCACCTACAAATGTGAACTGACGTTCAAAAATAAAACATTTGAAAACGGACCATTTTTCACATTTCTGAAGCATGACGTAATGGGGGGGTGTTATCTCTTTTGTCGAAAATCAGCCGTTTTTGCTGGAACATTAAATGCCTCCAAATGGTATTTATTTCACTTCCCGAGCCCCTGGAAGCATGAAAATCACTTTAAACATGCTAATTTTAGCTCTAACACTGATGATCCACCTACAAATGTGAACTGACGTTCAAAAATAAAACATTTGAAAACGGACCATTTTCCACATTTCTGAAGCATGACGTAATGGGGGGGTGTTATCTCTTTTGTCGAAAATCAGCCGTTTTTGCTTGAACATTAAATGCCTCCAAATGGTATTTAATTAACTTCCCGGGGTGAAGAAACCCTTTTTGAGAACTCAGAGTGAGTAAATTGGCCATTTTCATGCACTTTTAACCATTCCATAAATCTTGTGTTTAGGGCCCCTGGAAGCATGAAAATCACTTTAAACATGCTAATTTTAGCTCTAACACTGATGATCCACCTACAAATGTGAACTGATGTTCAAAAATAAAACATTTGAAAACGGACCATTTTCCACATTTCTGAAGCATGACGTAATGGGGGGGTGTTATCTCTTTTGTCGAAAATCAACCGTTTTTGCTCGAACATTAAATGCCTCCAAATGGTATTTATTTCACTTCCCGAGCCCCTGGAAGCATGAAAATCACTTTAAACATGCTAATTTTAGCTCTAACACTGATGATCCACCTACAAATGTGAACTGACGTTCAAAAATAAAACATTTGAAAACGGACCATTTTCCACATTTCTGAAGCATGACGTAATGGGGGGGTGTTATCTCTTTTGTCGAAAATCAGCCGTTTTTGCTCGAACATTAAATGCCTCCAAATGGTATTTAATTAACTTCCCGGGGTGAAGAAACCCTTTTTGAGAACTCAGAGTGAGTAAATTGGCCATTTTCATGCACTTTTAACCATTCCATAAATCTTGTGTTTTGGGCCCCTGGAAGCATGAAAATCACTTTAAACATGCTAATTTTAGCTCTAACACTGATGATCCACCTACAAATGTGAACTGACGTTCAAAAATAAAACATTTGAAAACGGACCATTTTCCACATTTCTGAAGCATGACGTAATGGGGGGGTGTTATCTCTTTTGTCGAAAATCAGCCGTTTTTGCTCGAACATTAAATGCCTCCAAATGGTATTTAATTAACTTCCCGAGCCCCTGGAAATATGAAAATCACTTTAAACATGCTAATTTTAGCTCTAACACTGATGATCCACCTACAAATGTGAACTGACGTTCAAAAATAAAACATTTGAAAACGGACCATTTTCCACATTTCTGAAGCATGACGTAATGGGGGGGTGTTATCTCTTTTGTCGAAAATCAGCCGTTTTTGCTCGAACATTAAATGCCTCCAAATGGTATTTATTTCACTTCCCGAGCCCCTGGAAGCATGAAAATCACTTTAAACATGCTAATTTTAGCTCTAACACTGATGATCCACCTACAAATGTGAACTGACGTTCAAAAATAAAACATTTGAAAACGGACCATTTTCCACATTTCTGAAGCATGACGTAATGGGGGGGTGTTATCTCTTTTGTCGAAAATCAGCCGTTTTTGCTCGAACATTAAATGCCTCCAAATGGTATTTATTTCACTTCCCGAGCCCCTGGAAGCATGAAAATCACTTTAAACATGCTAATTTTAGCTCTAACACTGATGATCCACCTACAAATGTGAACTGACGTTCAAAAATAAAACATTTGAAAACGGACCATTTTCCACATTTCTGAAGCATGACGTAATGGGGGGGTGTTATCTCTTTTGTCGAAAATCAGCCGTTTTTGCTGGAACATTAAATGCCTCCAAATGGTATTTATTTCACTTCCCGAGCCCCTGGAAGCATGAAAATCACTTTAAACATGCTAATTTTAGCTCTAACACTGATGATCCACCTACAAATGTGAACTGACGTTCAAAAATAAAACATTTGAAAACGGACCATTTTTCACATTTCTGAAGCATGACGTAATGGGGGGGTGTTATCTCTTTTGTCGAAAATCAGCCGTTTTTGCTGGAACATTAAATGCCTCCAAATGGTATTTATTTCACTTCCCGAGCCCCTGGAAGCATGAAAATCACTTTAAACATGCTAATTTTAGCTCTAACACTGATGATCCACCTACAAATGTGAACTGACGTTCAAAAATAAAACATTTGAAAACGGACCATTTTCCACATTTCTGAAGCATGACGTAATGGGGGGGTGTTATCTCTTTTGTCGAAAATCAGCCGTTTTTGCTTGAACATTAAATGCCTCCAAATGGTATTTAATTAACTTCCCGGGGTGAAGAAACCCTTTTTGAGAACTCAGAGTGAGTAAATTGGCCATTTTCATGCACTTTTAACCATTCCATAAATCTTGTGTTTAGGGCCCCTGGAAGCATGAAAATCACTTTAAACATGCTAATTTTAGCTCTAACACTGATGATCCACCTACAAATGTGAACTGATGTTCAAAAATAAAACATTTGAAAACGGACCATTTTCCACATTTCTGAAGCATGACGTAATGGGGGGGTGTTATCTCTTTTGTCGAAAATCAACCGTTTTTGCTCGAACATTAAATGCCTCCAAATGGTATTTATTTCACTTCCCGAGCCCCTGGAAGCATGAAAATCACTTTAAACATGCTAATTTTAGCTCTAACACTGATGATCCACCTACAAATGTGAACTGACGTTCAAAAATAAAACATTTGAAAACGGACCATTTTCCACATTTCTGAAGCATGACGTAATGGGGGGGTGTTATCTCTTTTGTCGAAAATCAGCCGTTTTTGCTCGAACATTAAATGCCTCCAAATGGTATTTATTTCACTTCCCGAGCCCCTGGAAGCATGAAAATCACTTTAAACATGCAAATTTTAGCTCTAACACTGATGATCCACCTACAAATGTGAACTGACGTTCAAAAATAAAACATTTGAAAACGGACCATTTTCCACATTTCTGAAGCATGACGTAATGGGGGGGTGTTATCTCTTTTGTCGAAAATCAGCCGTTTTTGCTGGAACATTAAATGCCTCCAAATGGTATTTATTTCACTTCCCGAGCCCCTGGAAGCATGAAAATCACTTTAAACATGCTAATTTTAGCTCTAACACTGATGATCCACCTACAAATGTGAACTGACGTTCAAAAATAAAACATTTGAAAACGGACCATTTTCCACATTTCTGAAGCATGACGTAATGGGGGGGTGTTATCTCTTTTGTCGAAAATCAGCCGTTTTTGCTGGAACATTAAATGCCTCCAAATGGTATTTATTTCACTTCCCGAGCACCTGGAAGCATGAAAATCACTTTAAACATGCTAATTTTAGCTCTAACACTGATGATCCAGCTACAAATGTGAACTGACGTTCAAAAATAAAACATTTGAAAACGGACCATTTTCCACATTTCTGAAGCATGACGTAATGGGGGGGGTGTTATCTCTTTTGTCAAAAATCAGCCGTTTTTGCTCGAACATTAAATGCCTCCAAATGGTATTTATTTCACTTCCCGAGCCCCTGGAAGCATGAAAATCACTTTAAACATGCTAATTTTAGCTCTAACACTGATGATCCACCTACAAATGTGAACTGACGTTCAAAAATAAAACATTTGAAAACGGACCATTTTCCACATTTCTGAAGCATGACGTAATGGGGGGGTGTTATCTCTTTTGTCGAAAATCAGCCGTTTTTGCTCGAACATTAAATGCCTCCAAATGGTATTTATTTCACTTCCTGAGCCCCAGGAAGCATGAAAATTACTTTAAACATGCTAATTTTAGCTCTAACACTGATGATCCACCTACAAATGTGAACTGACATTCAAAAATAAAACATTTGAAAACGGACCATTTTCCACATTTCTGAAGCATGACGTAATGGGGGGGTGTTATCTCTTTTGTCGAAAATCCGCAGTTTTTGCTCGAACATTAAATGCCTCCAAATGGTATTTATTTCACTTCCCGAGCCCCTGGAAGCATGAAAATCACTTTAAACATGCTAATTTTAGCTCTAACACTGATGATCCACCTACAAATGTGAACTGACGTTCAAAAATAAAACATTTGAAAACGGACCATTTTCCACATTTCTGAAGCATGACGTAATGGGGGGGTGTTATCTCTTTTGTCGAAAATCAGCCGTTTTTGCTCGAACATTAAATGCCTCCAAATGGTATTTATTTCACTTCCCGAGCCCCTGGAAGCATGAAAATCACTTTAAACATGCTAATTTTAGCTCTAACACTGATGATCCACCTACAAATGTGAACTGACGTTCAAAAATAAAACATTTGAAAACGGACCATTTTCCACATTTCTGAAGCATGACGTAATGGGGGGGTGTTATCTCTTTTGTCGAAAATCAGCCGTTTTTGCTCGAACATTAAATGCCTCCAAATGGTATTTAATTAACTTCCCGAGCCCCTGGAAGCATGAAAATCACTTTAAACATGCTAATTTTAGCTCTAACACTGATGATCCACCTACAAATGTGAACTGACATTCAAAAATAAAACATTTGAAAACGGACCATTTTCCACATTTCTGAAGCATGACGTAATGGGGGGGGGTGTTATCTCTTTTGTCGAAAATCAGCCGTTTTTGCTCGAACATTAAATGCCTCCAAATGGTATTTAATTAACTTCCCGGGGTGAAGAAACCCTTTTTGAGAACTCAGAGTGAGTAAATTGGCCATTTTCATGCACTTTTAACCATTCCATAAATCTTGTGTTTAGGGCCCCTGGAAGCATGAAAATCACTTTAAACATGCTAATTTTAGCTCTAACACTGATGATCCACCTACAAATGTGAACTGACGTTCAAAAATAAAACATTTGAAAACGGACCATTTTCCACATTTCTGAAGCATGACGTAATGGGGGGGTGTTATCAATTTTGTCCAAAATCAGCCGTTTTTGCTCGAACATTAAATGCCTCCAAATGGTATTTATTTCACTTCCCGAGCCCCTGGAAGCATGAAAATCACTTTAAACATGCTAATTTTAGCTCTAACACTGATGATCCACCTACAAATGTGAACTGACGTTCAAAAATAAAACATTTGAAAACGGACCATTTTCCACATTTCTGAAGCATGACGTAATGGGGGGGTGTTATCTCTTTTGTCGAAAATCAGCCGTTTTTGCTCGAACATTAAATGCCTCCAAATGGTATTTAATTGACTTCCCGAGCCCCTGGAAGCATGAAAATCACTTTAAACATGCTAATTTTAGCTCTAACACTGATGATCCACCTACAAATATGAACTGACGTTCAAAAATAAAACATTTGAAAACGGACCATTTTCCACATTTCTGAAGCATGACGTAATGGGGGGGTGTTATCTCTTTTGTCGAAAATCAGCCGTTTTTGCTGGAACATTAAATGCCTCAAATGGTATTTATTTCACTTCCCGAGCCCCTGGAAGCATGAAAATCACTTTAAACATGCTAATTTTAGCTCTAACACTGATGATCCACCTACAAATGTGAACTGACGTTCAAAAATAAAACATTTGAAAACGGACCATTTTCCACATTTCTGAAGCATGACGTAATGGGGGGGTGTTATCTCTTTTGTCGAAAATCAGCCGTTTTTGCTCGAACATTAAATGCCTCCAAATGGTATTTATTTCACTTCCCGAGCCCCTGGAAGCATGAAAATCACTTTAAACATGCTAATTTTAGCTCTAACACTGATGATCCACCTACAAATGTGAACTGACGTTCAAAAATAAAACATTTGAAAACGGACCATTTTCCACATTTCTGAAGCATGACGTAATGGGGGGGTGTTATCTCTTTTGTCGAAAATCAGCCGTTTTTGCTCGAACATTAAATGCCTCCAAATGGTATTTATTTTACTTTCCGAGCCCCTGGAAGCATGAAAATCACTTTAAACATGCTAATTTTAGCTCAAACACTGATGATCCACCTACAAATGTGAACTGACGTTCAAAAATAAAACATTTGAAAAAGGACCATTTTCCACATTTCTGAAGCATGACGTAATGGGGGGGTGTTATCTCTTTTGTCGAAAATCAGCCGTTTTTGCTCGAACATTAAATGCCTCCAAATGGTATTTAATTAACTTCCCGGGGTGAAGAAACCCTTTTTGAGAACTCAGAGTGAGTAAATTGGCCATTTTCATGCACTTTTAACCATTCCATAAATCTTGTGTTTTGGGCCCCTGGAAGCATTAAAATCACTTTAAACATGCTAATTTTAGCTCTAACACTGATGATCCACCTACAAATGTGAACTGACGTTCAAAAATAAAACATTTGAAAACGGACCATTTTCCACATTTCTGAAGCATGACGTAATGGGGGGGTGTTATCTCTTTTGTCGAAAATCAGCCGTTTTTGCTCGAACATTAAATGCCTCCAAATGGTATTTAATTAACTTCCCGGGGTGAAGAAACCCTTTTTGAGAACTCAGAGTGAGTAAATTGGCCATTTTCATGCACTTTTAACCATTCCATAAATCTTGTGTTTTGGGCCCCTGGAAGCATGAAAATCACTTTAAACATGCTAATTTTAGCTCTAACACTGATGATCCACCTACAAATGTGAACTGACGTTCAAAAATAAAACATTTGAAAACGGACCATTTTCCACATTTCTGAAGCATGACGTAATGGGGGGTGTTATCTCTTTTGTCGAAAATCAGCCGTTTTTGCTCGAACATTAAATGCCTCCAAATGGTATTTATTTCACTTCCCGAGCCCCTGGAAGCATGAAAATCACTTTAAACATGCTAATTTTAGCTCTAACACTGATGATCCACCTACAAATGTGAACTGACGTTCAAAAATAAAACATTTGAAAACGGACCATTTTCCACATTTCTGAAGCATGACGTAATGGGGGGGTGTTATCTCTTTTGTCGAAAATCAGCCGTTTTTGCTCGAACATTAAATGCCTCCAAATGGTATTTATTTCACTTCCCGAGCCCCTGGAAGCATGAAAATCACTTTAAACATGCTAATTTTAGCTCTAACACTGATGATCCACCTACAAATGTGAACTGACGTTCAAAAATAAAACATTTGAAAACGGACCATTTTCCACATTTCTGAAGCATGACGTAATGGGGGGGTGTTATCTCTTTTGTCGAAAATCAGCCGTTTTTGCTCGAACATTAAATGCCTCCAAATGGTATTTATTTCACTTCCCGAGCCCCTGGAAGCATGAAAATCACTTTAAACATGCTAATTTTAGCTCTAACACTGATGATCCACCTACAAATGTGAACTGACGTTCAAAAATAAAACATTTGAAAACGGACCATTTTCCACATTTCTGAAGCATGACGTAATGGGGGGGTGTTATCTCTTTTGTCGAAAATCAGCCGTTTTTGCTCGAACATTAAATGCCTCCAAATGGTATTTATTTCACTTCCCGAGCCCCTGGAAGCATGAAAATCACTTTAAACATGCTAATTTTAGCTCTAACACTGATGATCCACCTACAAATGTGAACTGACGTTCTAAAATAAAACATTTGAAAACGGACCATTTTCCACATTTCTGAAGCATGACGTAATGGGGGGGTGTTATCTCTTTTGTCGAAAATCAGCCGTTTTTGCTCGAACATTAAATGCCTCCAAATGGTATTTATTTCACTTCACAAGCCCCTGGAAGCATGAAAATCACTTTAAACATGCTAATTTTAGCTCTAACACTGATGATCCACCTACAAATGTGAACTGACGTTCAAAAATAAAACATTTGAAAACGGACCATTTTCCACATTTCTGAAGCATGACGTAATGGGGGGGTGTTATCTCTTTTGTCGAAAATCAGCCGTTTTTGCTCGAACATTAAATGCCTCCAAATGGTATTTAATTAACTTCCCGAGCCCCTGGAAGCATGAAAATCACTTTAAACATGCTAATTTTAGCTCTAACACTGATGATCCACCTACAAATGTGAACTGACGTTCAAAAATAAAACATTTGAAAACGGACCATTTTCCACATTTCTGAAGCATGACGTAATGGGGGGGTGTTATCTCTTTTGTCGAAAATCAGCCGTTTTTGCTCGAACATTAAATGCCTCCAAATGGTATTTAATTAACTTCCCGGGGTGAAGAAACCCTTTTTGAGAACTCAGAGTGAGTAAATTGGCCATTTTCATGCACTTTTAACCATTCCATAAATCTAGTGTTTTGGGCCCCTGGAAGCATGAAAATCAGTTTAAACATGCTAATTTTAGCTCTAACACTGATGATCCACCTACAAATGTGAACTGACGTTCAAAAATAAAACATTTGAAAACGGACCATTTTCCACATTTCTGAAGCATGACATAATGGGGGGGTGTTATCTCTTTTTTCGAAAATCAGCCGTTTTTGCTCGAACATTAAATGCCTCCAAATGGTATTTATTTCACTTCCCGAGCCCCTGGAAGCATGAAAATCAATTTAAACATGCTAATTTTAGCTCTAACACTGATGATCCACCTACAAATGTGAACTGACGTTCAAAAAAATAACATTTGAAAACGGACCATTTTCCACATTTCTGAAGCATGACGTAATGGGGGGGTGTTATCTCTTTTGTCGAAAATCAGCCGTTTTTGCTCGAACATTAAATGCCTCCAAATGGTATTTATTTCACTTCCCGAGCCCCTGGAAGCATGAAAATCACTTTAAAAATGCTAATTTTAGCTCTAACACTGATGATCCACCTACAAATGTGAACTGACGTTCAAAAATAAAACATTTGAAAACGGACCATTTTCCACATTTCTGAAGCATGACGTAATGGGGGGGTGTTATCTCTTTTGTCGAAAATCAGCCGTTTTTGCTCGAACATTAAATGCCTCCAAATGGTATTTATTTCACTTCCCGAGCCCCTGGAAGCATGAAAATCACTTTAAACATGCTAATTTTAGCTCTAACACTGATGATCCACCTACAAATGTGAACTGACGTTCAAAAATAAAACATTTGAAAACGGACCATTTTCCACATTTCTGAAGCATGACGTAATGGGGGGGTGTTATCTCTTTTGTCGAAAATCAGCCGTTTTTGCTCGAACATTAAATGCCTCCAAATGGTATTTATTTCACTTCCCGAGCCCCTGGAAGCATGAAAATCACTTTAAACATGCTAATTTTTGCTCTAACACTGATGATCCACCTACAAATGTGAACTGACGTTCAAAAATAAAACATTTGAAAACGGACCATTTTCCAGATTTCTGAAGCATGACGTAATGGGGGGTGTTATCTCTTTTGTCGAAAATCAGCCATTTTTGCTCGAACATTAAATGCCTCCAAATGGTATTTAATTAACTTCCCGAGCCCCTGGAAGCATGAAAATCACTTTAATCATGCTAATTTTAGCTCTAACACTGATGATCCACCTACAAATGTGAACTGACGTTCAAAAATAAAACATTTGAAAACGGACCATTTTCCACATTTCTGAAGCATGACGTAATGGGGGGGTGTTATCTCTTTTGTCGAAAATCAGCCGTTTTTGCTTGAACATTAAATGCCTCCAAATGGTATTTAATTAACTTCCCGGGGTGAGGAAACCCTTTTTGAGAACTCAGAGTGAGTAAATTGGCCATTTTCATGCACTTTTAACCATTCCATAAATCTAGTGTTTTGGGCCCCTGGAAGCATGAAAATCAGTTTAAACATGCTAATTTTAGCTCTAACACTGATGATCCACCTACAAATGTGAACTGACGTTCAAAAATAAAACATTTGAAAACGGACCATTTTCCACATTTCTGAAGCATGACGTAATGGGGGGGTTTTATCTCTTTTGTCGAAAATCAGCCGTTTTTGCTCGAACATTAAATGCCTCCAAATGGTATTTAATTAACTTCCCGGGGTGAAGAAACCCTTTTTGAGAACTCAGAGTGAGTAAATTGGCCATTTTCATGCACTTTTAACCATTCCATAAATCTTGTGTTTTGGGCCCCTGGAAGCATGAAAATCACTTTAAACATGCTAATTTTAGCTCTAACACTGATGATCCACCTACAAATGTGAACTGACGTTCAAAAATAAAACATTTGAAAACGGACCATTTTCCACATTTCTGAAGCATGACGTAATGGGGGGTGTTATCTCTTTTGTCGAAAATCAGCCGTTTTTGCTCGAACATTAAATGCCTCCAAATGGTATTTAATTAACTTCCCGAGCCCCTGGAAGCATGAAAATCACTTTAAACATGCTAATTTTAGCTCTAACACTGATGATCCACCTACAAATGTGAACTGACGTTCAAAAATAAAACATTTGAAAACGGATCATTTTCCACATTTCTGAAGCATGACGTAATGGGGGGGTGTTATCTCTTTTGTCGAAAATCAGCCGTTTTTGCTCGAACATTAAATGCCTCCAAATGGTATTTATTTCACTTCCCGAGCCCCTGGAAGCATGAAAATCACTTTAAACATGCTCATTTTAGCTCTAACACTGATGATCCACCTACAAATGTGAACTGACGTTCAAAAATAAAACATTTGAAAACGGACCATTTTCCACATTTCTGAAGCATGACGTAATGGGGGGGTGTTATCTCTTTTGTCGAAAATCAGCCGTTTTTGCTCGAACATTAAATGCCTCCAAATGGTATTTATTTCACTTCCCGAGCCCCTGGAAGCATGAAAATCACTTTAAACATGCTAATTTTAGCTCTAACACTGATGATCCACCTACAAATGTGAACTGACGTTCAAAAATAAAACATTTGAAAACGGACCATTTTCCACATTTCTGAAGCATGACGTAATGGGGGGGTGTTATCTCTTTTGTCGAAAATCAGCTGTTTTTGCTGGAACATTAAATGCCTCCAAATGGTATTTATTTCACTTCCAGAGCCCCTGGAAGCATGAAAATCACTTTAAACATGCTAATTTTAGCTCTAACACTGATGATCCACCTACAAATGTGAACTGACGTTCAAAAATAAAACATTTGAAAACGGACCATTTTCCACATTTCTGAAGCATGACGTAATGGGGGGGTGTTATCTCTTTTGTCGAAAATCAGCCGTTTTTGCTGGAACATTAAATGCCTCCAAATGGTATTTATTTCACTTCCCGAGCCCCTGGAAGCATGAAAATCACTTTAAACATGCTAATTTTAGCTCTAACACTGATGATCCACCTACAAATGTGAACTGACGTTCAAAAATAAAACATTTGAAAACGGACCATTTTCCACATTTCTGAAGCATGACGTAATGGGGGGGTGTTATCTCTTTTGTCGAAAATCAGCCGTTTTTGCTTGAACATTAAATGCCTCCAAATGGTATTTAATTAACTTCCCGGGGTGAAGAAACCCTTTTTGAGAACTCAGAGTGAGTAAATTGGCCATTTTCATGCACTTTTAACCATTCCATAAATCTTGTGTTTAGGGCCCCTGGAAGCATGAAAATCACTTTAAACATGCTAATTTTAGCTCTAACACTGATGATCCACCTACAAATGTGAACTGACGTTCAAAAATAAAACATTTGAAAACGGACCATTTTCCACATTTCTGAAGCATGACGTAATGGGGGGGTGTTATCTCTTTTGTCGAAAATCAGCCGTTTTTGCTCGAACATTAAATGCCTCCAAATGGTATTTATTTCACTTCCCGAGCCCCTGGAAGCATGAAAATCACTTTAAACATGCTCATTTTAGCTCTAACACTGATGATCCACCTACAAATGTGAACTGACGTTCAAAAATAAAACATTTGAAAACGGACCATTTTCCACATTTCTGAAGCATGACGTAATGGGGGGGTGTTATCTCTTTTGTCGAAAATCAGCCGTTTTTGCTCGAACATTAAATGCCTCCAAATGGTATTTATTTCACTTCCCGAGCCCCTGGAAGCATGAAAATCACTTTAAACATGCTAATTTTAGCTCTAACACTGATGATCCACCTACAAATGTGAACTGACGTTCAAAAATAAAACATTTGAAAACGGACCATTTTCCACATTTCTGAAGCATGACGTAATTGGGGGGTGTTATCTCTTTTGTCGAAAATCAGCCGTTTTTGCTCGAACATTAAATGCCTCCAAATGGTATTTAATTAACTTCCCGGGGTGAAGAAACCCTTTTTGAGAACTCAGAGTGAGTAAATTGGCCATTTTCATGCACTTTTAACCATTCCATAAATCTTGTGTTTTGGGCCCCTGGAAGCATGAAAATCAGTTTAAACATGCTAATTTTAGCTCTAACACTGATGATCCACCTACAAATGTGAACTGACGTTCAAAAATAAAACATTTGAAAACAGACCATTTTCCACATTTCTGAAGCATGACGTAATGGGGGGGTGTTATCTCTTTTGTCGAAAATCAGCCGTTTTTGCTCGAACATTAAATGCCTCCAAATGGTATTTAATTAACTTCCCGGGGTGAAGAAACCCTTTTTGAGAACTCAGAGTGAGTAAATTGGCCATTTTCATGCACTTTTAACCATTCCATAAATCTTGTGTTTTGGGCCCCTGGAAGCATGAAAATCACTTTAAACATGCTAATTTTAGCTCTAACACTGATGATCCACCTACAAATGTGAACTGACGTTCAAAAATAAAACATTTGAAAACGGACCATTTTCCACATTTCTGAAGCATGACAAAATGGGGGGGTGTTATCTCTTTTGTCGAAAATCAGCCGTTTTTGCTCGAACATTAAATGCCTCCAAATGGTATTTAATTAACTTCCCGAGCCCCTGGAAGCATGAAAATCACTTTAAACATGCTAATTTTAGCTCTAACACTGATGATCCACCTACAAATGTGAACTGACGTTCAAAAATAAAACATTTGAAAACGGATCATTTTCCACATTTCTGAAGCATGACGTAATGGGGGGGTGTTATCTCTTTTGTCGAAAATCAGCCGTTTTTGCTCGAACATTAAATGCCTCCAAATGGTATTTATTTCACTTCCCGAGCCCCTTGAAGCATGAAAATCACTTTAAACATGCTAATTTTAGCTCTAACACTGATGATCCACCTACAAATGTGAACTGACGTTCAAAAATAAAACATTTGAAAACGGACCATTTTCCACATTTCTGAAGCATGACGTAATGGGGGGGTGTTATCTCTTTTGTCGAAAATCAGCCGTTTTTGCTCGAACATTAAATGCCTCCAAATGGTATTTATTTCACTTCCAGAGCCCCTGGAAGCATGAAAATCACTTTAAACATGCAAATTTTAGCTCTAACACTGATGATCCACCTACAAATGTGAACTGACGTTCAAAAATAAAACATTTGAAAACGGACCATTTTCCACATTTCTGAAGCATGACGTAATGGGGGGGTGTTATCTCTTTTGTCGAAAATCAGCCGTTTTTGCTGGAACATTAAATGCCTCCAAATGGTATTTATTTCACTTCCCGAGCCCCTGGAAGCATGAAAATCACTTTAAACATGCTAATTTTAGCTCTAACACTGATGATCCACCTACAAATGTGAACTGACGTTCAAAAATAAAACATTTGAAAACGGACCATTTTCCACATTTCTGAAGCATGACGTAATGGGGGGGTGTTATCTCTTTTGTCGAAAATCAGCCGTTTTTGCTGGAACATTAAATGCCTCCAAATGGTATTTATTTCACTTCCCGAGCACCTGGAAGCATGAAAATCACTTTAAACATGCTAATTTTAGCTCTAACACTGATGATCCACCTACAAATGTGAACTGACGTTCAAAAATAAAACATTTGAAAACGGACCATTTTCCACATTTCTGAAGCATGACGTAATGGGGGGGTGTTATCTCTTTTGTCGAAAATCAGCCGTTTTTGCTCGAACATTAAATGCCTCCAAATGGTATTTATTTCACTTCCCGAGCCCCTGGAAGCATGAAAATCACTTTAAACATGCTAATTTTAGCTCTAACACTGATGATCCACCTACAAATGTGAACTGACGTTCAAAAATAAATCATTTGAAAACGGACCATTTTCCACATTTCTGAAGCATGACGTAATGGGGGGTGTTATCTCTTTTGTCGAAAATCAGCCGTTTTTGCTCGAACATTAAATGCCTCCAAATGGTATTTATTTCACTTCCCGAGCCCCTGGAAGCATGAAAATCACTTTAAACATGCTAATTTTAGCTCTAACACTGATGATCCACCTACAAATGTGAACTGACGTTCAAAAATAAAACATTTGAAAACGGACCATTTTCCACATTTCTGAAGCATGACGTAATGGGGGGGTGTTATCTCTTTTGTCGAAAATCAGCCGTTTTTGCTCGAACATTAAATGCCTCCAAATGGTATTTATTTCACTTCCCGAGCCCCTGGAAGCATGAAAATCACTTTAAACATGCTAATTTTAGCTCTAACACTGATGATCCACCTACAAATGTGAACTGACGTTCAAAAATAAAACATTTGAAAACGGACCATTTTCCACATTTCTGAAGCATGACGTAATGGGGGGGTGTTATCTCTTTTGTCGAAAATCAGCCGTTTTTGCTCGAACATTAAATGCCTCCAAATGGTATTTATTTCACTTCCCGAGCCCCTGGAAGCATGAAAATCACTTTAAACATGCTAATTTTAGCTCTAACACTGATGATCCACCTACAAATGTGAACTGACGTTCAAAAATAAAACATTTGAAAACGGACCATTTTCCACATTTCTGAAGCATGACGTAATGGGGGGGTGTTATCTCTTTTGTCGAAAATCAGCCGTTTTTGCTCGAACATTAAATGCCTCCAAATGGTATTTATTTCACTTCCCGAGCCCCTGGAAGCATGAAAATCACTTTAAACATGCTAATTTTAGCTCTAACACTGATGATCCACCTACAAATGTGAACTGACGTTCAAAAATAAATCATTTGAAAACGGACCATTTTCCACATTTCTGAAGCATGACGTAATGGGGGGTGTTATCTCTTTTGTCGAAAATCAGCCGTTTTTGCTCGAACATTAAATGCCTCCAAATGGTATTTATTTCACTTCCCGAGCCCCTGGAAGCATGAAAATCACTTTAAACATGCTAATTTTAGCTCTAACACTGATGATCCACCTACAAATGTGAACTGACGTTCAAAAATAAAACATTTGAAAACGGACCATTTTCCACATTTCTGAAGCATGACGTAATGGGGGGGTGTTATCTCTTTTGTCGAAAATCAGCCGTTTTTGCTCGAACATTAAATGCCTCCAAATGGTATTTATTTCACTTCCCGAGCCCCTGGAAGCATGAAAATCACTTTAAACATGCTAATTTTAGCTCTAACACTGATGATCCACCTACAAATGTGAACTGACGTTCAAAAGTAAAACATTTGAAAACGGACCATTTTCCACATTTCTGAAGCATGACGTAATGGGGGGGTGTTATCTCTTTTGTCGAAAATCAGCCGTTTTTGCTCGAACATTAAATGCCTCCAAATGGTATTTATTTCACTTCCCGAGCCCCTGGAAGCATGAAAATCACTTTAAACATGCTAATTTTAGCTCTAACACTGATGATCCACCTACAAATGTGAACTGACGTTCAAAAATAAAACATTTGAAAACGGACCATTTTCCACATTTCTGAAGCATGACGTAATGGGGGGGTGTTATCTCTTTTGTCGAAAATCAGCCGTTTTTGCTCAAACATTAAATGCCTCCAAATGGTATTTAATTAACTTCCCGAGCCCCTGGAAGCATGAAAATCACTTTAAACATGCTAATTTTAGCTCTAACACTGATGATCCACCTACAAATGTGAACTGACATTCAAAAATAAAACATTTGAAAACGGACCATTTTCCACATTTCTGAAGCATGACGTAATGGGGGGGGTGTTATCTCTTTTGTCGAAAATCAGCCGTTTTTGCTCGAACATTAAATGCCTCCAAATGGTATTTAATTAACTTACCGGGGTGAAGAAACCCTTTTTGAGAACTCAGAGTGAGTAAATTGGCCATTTTCATGCACTTTTAACCATTCCATAAATCTTGTGTTTAGGGCCCCTGGAAGCATGAAAATCACTTTAAACATGCTAATTTTAGCTCTAACACTGATGATCCACCTACAAATGTGAACTGACGTTCAAAAATAAAACATTTGAAAACGGACCATTTTCCACATTTCTGAAGCATGACGTAATGGGGGGGTGTTATCACTTTTGTCCAAAATCAGCCGTTTTTGCTCGAACATTAAATGCCTCCAAATGGTATTTATTTCACTTCCCGAGCCCCTGGAAGCATGAAAATCACTTTAAACATGCTAATTTTAGCTCTAATACTGATGATCCACCTACAAATGTGAACTGACGTTCAAAAATAAAACATTTGAAAACGGACCATTTTCCACATTTCTGAAGCATGACGTAATGGGGGGGTGTTATCTCTTTTGTCGAAAATCAGCCGTTTTTGCTCGAACATTAAATGCCTCCAAATGGTATTTAATTGACTTCCCGAGCCCCTGGAAGCATGAAAATCACTTTAAACATGCTAATTTTAGCTCTAACACTGATGATCCACCTACAAATATGAACTGACGTTCAAAAATAAAACATTTGAAAACGGACCATTTTCCACATTTCTGAAGCATGACGTAATGGGGGGGTTTTATCTCTTTTGTCGAAAATCAGCCGTTTTTGCTCGAACATTAAATGCCTCCAAATGGTATTTAATTAACTTCCCGGGGTGAAGAAACCCTTTTTGAGAACTCAGAGTGAGTAAATTGGCCATTTTCATGCACTTTTAACCATTCCATAAATCTTGTGTTTTGGGCCCCTGGAAGCATGAAAATCACTTTAAACATGCTAATTTTAGCTCTAACACTGATGATCCACCTACAAATGTGAACTGACGTTCAAAAATAAAACATTTGAAAACGGACCATTTTCCACATTTCTGAAGCATGACGTAATGGGGGGGTGTTATCTCTTTTGTCGAAAATCAGCCGTTTTTGCTCGAACATTAAATGCCTCCAAATGGTATTTAATTAACTTCCCGAGCCCCTGGAAATATGAAAATCACTTTAAACATGCTAATTTTAGCTCTAACACTGATGATCCACCTACAAATGTGAACTGACGTTCAAAAATAAAACATTTGAAAACGGATCATTTTCCACATTTCTGAAGCATGACGTAATGGGGGGGTGTTATCTCTTTTGTCGAAAATCAGCCGTTTTTGCTCGAACATTAAATGCCTCCAAATGGTATTTATTTCACTTCCCGAGCCCCTGGAAGCATGAAAATCACTTTAAACATGCTAATTTTAGCTCTAACACTGATGATCCACCTACAAATGTGAACTGACGTTCAAAAATAAAACATTTGAAAACGGACCATTTTCCACATTTCTGAAGCATGACGTAATGGGGGGGTGTTATCTCTTTTGTCGAAAATCAGCCGTTTTTGCTCGAACATTAAATGCCTCCAAATGGTATTTATTTCACTTCCCGAGCCCCTGGAAGCATGAAAATCACTTTAAACATGCTAATTTTAGCTCTAACACTGATGATCCACCTACAAATGTGAACTGACGTTCAAAAATAAAACATTTGAAAACGGACCATTTTCCACATTTCTGAAGCATGACGTAATGGGGGGGTGTTATCTCTTTTGTCGAAAATCAGCCGTTTTTGCTGGAACATTAAATGCCTCCAAATGGTATTTATTTCACTTCCCGAGCCCCTGGAAGCATGAAAATCACTTTAAACATGCTAATTTTAGCTCTAACACTGATGATCCACCTACAAATGTGAACTGACGTTCAAAAATAAAACATTTGAAAACGGACCATTTTTCACATTTCTGAAGCATGACGTAATGGGGGGGTGTTATCTCTTTTGTCGAAAATCAGCCGTTTTTGCTGGAACATTAAATGCCTCCAAATGGTATTTATTTCACTTCCCGAGCCCCTGGAAGCATGAAAATCACTTTAAACATGCTAATTTTAGCTCTAACACTGATGATCCACCTACAAATGTGAACTGACGTTCAAAAATAAAACATTTGAAAACGGACCATTTTCCACATTTCTGAAGCATGAGGTAATGGGGGGGTGTTATCTCTTTTGTCGAAAATCAGCCGTTTTTGCTTGAACATTAAATGCCTCCAAATGGTATTTAATTAACTTCCCGGGGTGAAGAAACCCTTTTTGAGAACTCAGAGTGAGTAAATTGGCCATTTTCATGCACTTTTAACCATTCCATAAATCTTGTGTTTAGGGCCCCTGGAAGCATGAAAATCACTTTAAACATGCTAATTTTAGCTCTAACACTGATGATCCACCTACAAATGTGAACTGATGTTCAAAAATAAAACATTTGAAAACGGACCATTTTCCACATTTCTGAAGCATGACGTAATGGGGGGGTGTTATCTCTTTTGTCGAAAATCAACCGTTTTTGCTCGAACATTAAATGCCTCCAAATGGTATTTATTTCACTTCCCGAGCCCCTGGAAGCATGAAAATCACTTTAAACATGCTAATTTTAGCTCTAACACTGATGATCCACCTACAAATGTGAACTGACGTTCAAAAATAAAACATTTGAAAACGGACCATTTTCCACATTTCTGAAGCATGACGTAATGGGGGGGTGTTATCTCTTTTGTCGAAAATCAGCCGTTTTTGCTCGAACATTAAATGCCTCCAAATGGTATTTAATTAACTTCCCGGGGTGAAGAAACCCTTTTTGAGAACTCAGAGTGAGTAAATTGGCCATTTTCATGCACTTTTAACCATTCCATAAATCTTGTGTTTTGGGCCCCTGGAAGCATGAAAATCACTTTAAACATGCTAATTTTAGCTCTAACACTGATGATCCACCTACAAATGTGAACTGACGTTCAAAAATAAAACATTTGAAAACGGACCATTTTCCACATTTCTGAAGCATGACGTAATGGGGGGGTGTTATCTCTTTTGTCGAAAATCAGCCGTTTTTGCTCGAACATTAAATGCCTCCAAATGGTATTTAATTAACTTCCCGAGCCCCTGGAAATATGAAAATCACTTTAAACATGCTAATTTTAGCTCTAACACTGATGATCCACCTACAAATGTGAACTGACGTTCAAAAATAAAACATTTGAAAACGGACCATTTTCCACATTTCTGAAGCATGACGTAATGGGGGGGTGTTATCTCTTTTGTCGAAAATCAGCCGTTTTTGCTCGAACATTAAATGCCTCCAAATGGTATTTATTTCACTTCCCGAGCCCCTGGAAGCATGAAAATCACTTTAAACATGCTAATTTTAGCTCTAACACTGATGATCCACCTACAAATGTGAACTGACGTTCAAAAATAAAACATTTGAAAACGGACCATTTTCCACATTTCTGAAGCATGACGTAATGGGGGGGTGTTATCTCTTTTGTCGAAAATCAGCCGTTTTTGCTCGAACATTAAATGCCTCCAAATGGTATTTATTTCACTTCCCGAGCCCCTGGAAGCATGAAAATCACTTTAAACATGCTAATTTTAGCTCTAACACTGATGATCCACCTACAAATGTGAACTGACGTTCAAAAATAAAACATTTGAAAACGGACCATTTTCCACATTTCTGAAGCATGACGTAATGGGGGGGTGTTATCTCTTTTGTCGAAAATCAGCCGTTTTTGCTGGAACATTAAATGCCTCCAAATGGTATTTATTTCACTTCCCGAGCCCCTGGAAGCATGAAAATCACTTTAAACATGCTAATTTTAGCTCTAACACTGATGATCCACCTACAAATGTGAACTGACGTTCAAAAATAAAACATTTGAAAACGGACCATTTTTCACATTTCTGAAGCATGACGTAATGGGGGGGTGTTATCTCTTTTGTCGAAAATCAGCCGTTTTTGCTGGAACATTAAATGCCTCCAAATGGTATTTATTTCACTTCCCGAGCCCCTGGAAGCATGAAAATCACTTTAAACATGCTAATTTTAGCTCTAACACTGATGATCCACCTACAAATGTGAACTGACGTTCAAAAATAAAACATTTGAAAACGGACCATTTTCCACATTTCTGAAGCATGACGTAATGGGGGGGTGTTATCTCTTTTGTCGAAAATCAGCCGTTTTTGCTTGAACATTAAATGCCTCCAAATGGTATTTAATTAACTTCCCGGGGTGAAGAAACCCTTTTTGAGAACTCAGAGTGAGTAAATTGGCCATTTTCATGCACTTTTAACCATTCCATAAATCTTGTGTTTAGGGCCCCTGGAAGCATGAAAATCACTTTAAACATGCTAATTTTAGCTCTAACACTGATGATCCACCTACAAATGTGAACTGATGTTCAAAAATAAAACATTTGAAAACGGACCATTTTCCACATTTCTGAAGCATGACGTAATGGGGGGGTGTTATCTCTTTTGTCGAAAATCAACCGTTTTTGCTCGAACATTAAATGCCTCCAAATGGTATTTATTTCACTTCCCGAGCCCCTGGAAGCATGAAAATCACTTTAAACATGCTAATTTTAGCTCTAACACTGATGATCCACCTACAAATGTGAACTGACGTTCAAAAATAAAACATTTGAAAACGGACCATTTTCCACATTTCTGAAGCATGACGTAATGGGGGGGTGTTATCTCTTTTGTCGAAAATCAGCCGTTTTTGCTCGAACATTAAATGCCTCCAAATGGTATTTATTTCACTTCCCGAGCCCCTGGAAGCATGAAAATCACTTTAAACATGCAAATTTTAGCTCTAACACTGATGATCCACCTACAAATGTGAACTGACGTTCAAAAATAAAACATTTGAAAACGGACCATTTTCCACATTTCTGAAGCATGACGTAATGGGGGGGTGTTATCTCTTTTGTCGAAAATCAGCCGTTTTTGCTGGAACATTAAATGCCTCCAAATGGTATTTATTTCACTTCCCGAGCCCCTGGAAGCATGAAAATCACTTTAAACATGCTAATTTTAGCTCTAACACTGATGATCCACCTACAAATGTGAACTGACGTTCAAAAATAAAACATTTGAAAACGGACCATTTTCCACATTTCTGAAGCATGACGTAATGGGGGGGTGTTATCTCTTTTGTCGAAAATCAGCCGTTTTTGCTGGAACATTAAATGCCTCCAAATGGTATTTATTTCACTTCCCGAGCACCTGGAAGCATGAAAATCACTTTAAACATGCTAATTTTAGCTCTAACACTGATGATCCAGCTACAAATGTGAACTGACGTTCAAAAATAAAACATTTGAAAACGGACCATTTTCCACATTTCTGAAGCATGACGTAATGGGGGGGGTGTTATCTCTTTTGTCAAAAATCAGCCGTTTTTGCTCGAACATTAAATGCCTCCAAATGGTATTTATTTCACTTCCCGAGCCCCTGGAAGCATGAAAATCACTTTAAACATGCTAATTTTAGCTCTAACACTGATGATCCACCTACAAATGTGAACTGACGTTCAAAAATAAAACATTTGAAAACGGACCATTTTCCACATTTCTGAAGCATGACGTAATGGGGGGGTGTTATCTCTTTTGTCGAAAATCAGCCGTTTTTGCTCGAACATTAAATGCCTCCAAATGGTATTTATTTCACTTCCTGAGCCCCAGGAAGCATGAAAATTACTTTAAACATGCTAATTTTAGCTCTAACACTGATGATCCACCTACAAATGTGAACTGACATTCAAAAATAAAACATTTGAAAACGGACCATTTTCCACATTTCTGAAGCATGACGTAATGGGGGGGTGTTATCTCTTTTGTCGAAAATCCGCAGTTTTTGCTCGAACATTAAATGCCTCCAAATGGTATTTATTTCACTTCCCGAGCCCCTGGAAGCATGAAAATCACTTTAAACATGCTAATTTTAGCTCTAACACTGATGATCCACCTACAAATGTGAACTGACGTTCAAAAATAAAACATTTGAAAACGGACCATTTTCCACATTTCTGAAGCATGACGTAATGGGGGGGTGTTATCTCTTTTGTCGAAAATCAGCCGTTTTTGCTCGAACATTAAATGCCTCCAAATGGTATTTATTTCACTTCCCGAGCCCCTGGAAGCATGAAAATCACTTTAAACATGCTAATTTTAGCTCTAACACTGATGATCCACCTACAAATGTGAACTGACGTTCAAAAATAAAACATTTGAAAACGGACCATTTTCCACATTTCTGAAGCATGACGTAATGGGGGGGTGTTATCTCTTTTGTCGAAAATCAGCCGTTTTTGCTCGAACATTAAATGCCTCCAAATGGTATTTAATTAACTTCCCGAGCCCCTGGAAGCATGAAAATCACTTTAAACATGCTAATTTTAGCTCTAACACTGATGATCCACCTACAAATGTGAACTGACATTCAAAAATAAAACATTTGAAAACGGACCATTTTCCACATTTCTGAAGCATGACGTAATGGGGGGGGGTGTTATCTCTTTTGTCGAAAATCAGCCGTTTTTGCTCGAACATTAAATGCCTCCAAATGGTATTTAATTAACTTCCCGGGGTGAAGAAACCCTTTTTGAGAACTCAGAGTGAGTAAATTGGCCATTTTCATGCACTTTTAACCATTCCATAAATCTTGTGTTTAGGGCCCCTGGAAGCATGAAAATCACTTTAAACATGCTAATTTTAGCTCTAACACTGATGATCCACCTACAAATGTGAACTGACGTTCAAAAATAAAACATTTGAAAACGGACCATTTTCCACATTTCTGAAGCATGACGTAATGGGGGGGTGTTATCAATTTTGTCCAAAATCAGCCGTTTTTGCTCGAACATTAAATGCCTCCAAATGGTATTTATTTCACTTCCCGAGCCCCTGGAAGCATGAAAATCACTTTAAACATGCTAATTTTAGCTCTAACACTGATGATCCACCTACAAATGTGAACTGACGTTCAAAAATAAAACATTTGAAAACGGACCATTTTCCACATTTCTGAAGCATGACGTAATGGGGGGGTGTTATCTCTTTTGTCGAAAATCAGCCGTTTTTGCTCGAACATTAAATGCCTCCAAATGGTATTTAATTGACTTCCCGAGCCCCTGGAAGCATGAAAATCACTTTAAACATGCTAATTTTAGCTCTAACACTGATGATCCACCTACAAATATGAACTGACGTTCAAAAATAAAACATTTGAAAACGGACCATTTTCCACATTTCTGAAGCATGACGTAATGGGGGGGTGTTATCTCTTTTGTCGAAAATCAGCCGTTTTTGCTGGAACATTAAATGCCTCAAATGGTATTTATTTCACTTCCCGAGCCCCTGGAAGCATGAAAATCACTTTAAACATGCTAATTTTAGCTCTAACACTGATGATCCACCTACAAATGTGAACTGACGTTCAAAAATAAAACATTTGAAAACGGACCATTTTCCACATTTCTGAAGCATGACGTAATGGGGGGGTGTTATCTCTTTTGTCGAAAATCAGCCGTTTTTGCTCGAACATTAAATGCCTCCAAATGGTATTTATTTCACTTCCCGAGCACCTGGAAGCATGAAAATCACTTTAAACATGCTAATTTTAGCTCTAACACTGATGATCCAGCTACAAATGTGAACTGACGTTCAAAAATAAAACATTTGAAAACGGACCATTTTCCACATTTCTGAAGCATGACGTAATGGGGGGGGTGTTATCTCTTTTGTCAAAAATCAGCCGTTTTTGCTCGAACATTAAATGCCTCCAAATGGTATTTATTTCACTTCCCGAGCCCCTGGAAGCATGAAAATCACTTTAAACATGCTAATTTTAGCTCTAACACTGATGATCCACCTACAAATGTGAACTGACGTTCAAAAATAAAACATTTGAAAACGGACCATTTTCCACATTTCTGAAGCATGACGTAATGGGGGGGTGTTATCTCTTTTGTCGAAAATCAGCCGTTTTTGCTCGAACATTAAATGCCTCCAAATGGTATTTATTTCACTTCCTGAGCCCCAGGAAGCATGAAAATTACTTTAAACATGCTAATTTTAGCTCTAACACTGATGATCCACCTACAAATGTGAACTGACATTCAAAAATAAAACATTTGAAAACGGACCATTTTCCACATTTCTGAAGCATGACGTAATGGGGGGGTGTTATCTCTTTTGTCGAAAATCCGCAGTTTTTGCTCGAACATTAAATCCCTCCAAATGGTATTTAATTAACTTCCCGAGCCCCTGGAAGCATGAAAATCACTTTAAACATGCTAATTTTAGCTCTAACACTGATGATCCACCTACAAATATGAACTGACGTTCAAAAATAAAACATTTGAAAACGGACCATTTTCCACATTTCTGAAGCATGACGTAATGGGGGGGTGTTATCTCTTTTGTCGAAAATCAGCCGTTTTTGCTGGAACATTAAATGCCTCAAATGGTATTTATTTCACTTCCCGAGCCCCTGGAAGCATGAAAATCACTTTAAACATGCTAATTTTAGCTCTAACACTGATGATCCACCTACAAATGTGAACTGACGTTCAAAAATAAAACATTTGAAAACGGACCATTTTCCACATTTCTGAAGCATGACGTAATGGGGGGGTGTTATCTCTTTTGTCGAAAATCAGCCGTTTTTGCTCGAACATTAAATGCCTCCAAATGGTATTTATTTCACTTCCCGAGCCCCTGGAAGCATGAAAATCACTTTAAACATGCTAATTTTAGCTCTAACACTGATGATCCACCTACAAATGTGAACTGACGTTCAAAAATAAAACATTTGAAAACGGACCATTTTCCACATTTCTGAAGCATGACGTAATGGGGGGGTGTTATCTCTTTTGTCGAAAATCAGCCGTTTTTGCTCGAACATTAAATGCCTCCAAATGGTATTTATTTTACTTTCCGAGCCCCTGGAAGCATGAAAATCACTTTAAACATGCTAATTTTAGCTCAAACACTGATGATCCACCTACAAATGTGAACTGACGTTCAAAAATAAAACATTTGAAAAAGGACCATTTTCCACATTTCTGAAGCATGACGTAATGGGGGGGTGTTATCTCTTTTGTCGAAAATCAGCCGTTTTTGCTCGAACATTAAATGCCTCCAAATGGTATTTAATTAACTTCCCGGGGTGAAGAAACCCTTTTTGAGAACTCAGAGTGAGTAAATTGGCCATTTTCATGCACTTTTAACCATTCCATAAATCTTGTGTTTTGGGCCCCTGGAAGCATTAAAATCACTTTAAACATGCTAATTTTAGCTCTAACACTGATGATCCACCTACAAATGTGAACTGACGTTCAAAAATAAAACATTTGAAAACGGACCATTTTCCACATTTCTGAAGCATGACGTAATGGGGGGGTGTTATCTCTTTTGTCGAAAATCAGCCGTTTTTGCTCGAACATTAAATGCCTCCAAATGGTATTTAATTAACTTCCCGGGGTGAAGAAACCCTTTTTGAGAACTCAGAGTGAGTAAATTGGCCATTTTCATGCACTTTTAACCATTCCATAAATCTTGTGTTTTGGGCCCCTGGAAGCATGAAAATCACTTTAAACATGCTAATTTTAGCTCTAACACTGATGATCCACCTACAAATGTGAACTGACGTTCAAAAATAAAACATTTGAAAACGGACCATTTTCCACATTTCTGAAGCATGACGTAATGGGGGGTGTTATCTCTTTTGTCGAAAATCAGCCGTTTTTGCTCGAACATTAAATGCCTCCAAATGGTATTTATTTCACTTCCCGAGCCCCTGGAAGCATGAAAATCACTTTAAACATGCTAATTTTAGCTCTAACACTGATGATCCACCTACAAATGTGAACTGACGTTCAAAAATAAAACATTTGAAAACGGACCATTTTCCACATTTCTGAAGCATGACGTAATGGGGGGGTGTTATCTCTTTTGTCGAAAATCAGCCGTTTTTGCTCGAACATTAAATGCCTCCAAATGGTATTTATTTCACTTCCCGAGCCCCTGGAAGCATGAAAATCACTTTAAACATGCTAATTTTAGCTCTAACACTGATGATCCACCTACAAATGTGAACTGACGTTCAAAAATAAAACATTTGAAAACGGACCATTTTCCACATTTCTGAAGCATGACGTAATGGGGGGGTGTTATCTCTTTTGTCGAAAATCAGCCGTTTTTGCTCGAACATTAAATGCCTCCAAATGGTATTTATTTCACTTCCCGAGCCCCTGGAAGCATGAAAATCACTTTAAACATGCTAATTTTAGCTCTAACACTGATGATCCACCTACAAATGTGAACTGACGTTCAAAAATAAAACATTTGAAAACGGACCATTTTCCACATTTCTGAAGCATGACGTAATGGGGGGGTGTTATCTCTTTTGTCGAAAATCAGCCGTTTTTGCTCGAACATTAAATGCCTCCAAATGGTATTTATTTCACTTCCCGAGCCCCTGGAAGCATGAAAATCACTTTAAACATGCTAATTTTAGCTCTAACACTGATGATCCACCTACAAATGTGAACTGACGTTCTAAAATAAAACATTTGAAAACGGACCATTTTCCACATTTCTGAAGCATGACGTAATGGGGGGGTGTTATCTCTTTTGTCGAAAATCAGCCGTTTTTGCTCGAACATTAAATGCCTCCAAATGGTATTTATTTCACTTCACAAGCCCCTGGAAGCATGAAAATCACTTTAAACATGCTAATTTTAGCTCTAACACTGATGATCCACCTACAAATGTGAACTGACGTTCAAAAATAAAACATTTGAAAACGGACCATTTTCCACATTTCTGAAGCATGACGTAATGGGGGGGTGTTATCTCTTTTGTCGAAAATCAGCCGTTTTTGCTCGAACATTAAATGCCTCCAAATGGTATTTAATTAACTTCCCGAGCCCCTGGAAGCATGAAAATCACTTTAAACATGCTAATTTTAGCTCTAACACTGATGATCCACCTACAAATGTGAACTGACGTTCAAAAATAAAACATTTGAAAACGGACCATTTTCCACATTTCTGAAGCATGACGTAATGGGGGGGTGTTATCTCTTTTGTCGAAAATCAGCCGTTTTTGCTCGAACATTAAATGCCTCCAAATGGTATTTAATTAACTTCCCGGGGTGAAGAAACCCTTTTTGAGAACTCAGAGTGAGTAAATTGGCCATTTTCATGCACTTTTAACCATTCCATAAATCTAGTGTTTTGGGCCCCTGGAAGCATGAAAATCAGTTTAAACATGCTAATTTTAGCTCTAACACTGATGATCCACCTACAAATGTGAACTGACGTTCAAAAATAAAACATTTGAAAACGGACCATTTTCCACATTTCTGAAGCATGACATAATGGGGGGGTGTTATCTCTTTTTTCGAAAATCAGCCGTTTTTGCTCGAACATTAAATGCCTCCAAATGGTATTTATTTCACTTCCCGAGCCCCTGGAAGCATGAAAATCAATTTAAACATGCTAATTTTAGCTCTAACACTGATGATCCACCTACAAATGTGAACTGACGTTCAAAAAAATAACATTTGAAAACGGACCATTTTCCACATTTCTGAAGCATGACGTAATGGGGGGGTGTTATCTCTTTTGTCGAAAATCAGCCGTTTTTGCTCGAACATTAAATGCCTCCAAATGGTATTTATTTCACTTCCCGAGCCCCTGGAAGCATGAAAATCACTTTAAAAATGCTAATTTTAGCTCTAACACTGATGATCCACCTACAAATGTGAACTGACGTTCAAAAATAAAACATTTGAAAACGGACCATTTTCCACATTTCTGAAGCATGACGTAATGGGGGGGTGTTATCTCTTTTGTCGAAAATCAGCCGTTTTTGCTCGAACATTAAATGCCTCCAAATGGTATTTATTTCACTTCCCGAGCCCCTGGAAGCATGAAAATCACTTTAAACATGCTAATTTTAGCTCTAACACTGATGATCCACCTACAAATGTGAACTGACGTTCAAAAATAAAACATTTGAAAACGGACCATTTTCCACATTTCTGAAGCATGACGTAATGGGGGGGTGTTATCTCTTTTGTCGAAAATCAGCCGTTTTTGCTCGAACATTAAATGCCTCCAAATGGTATTTATTTCACTTCCCGAGCCCCTGGAAGCATGAAAATCACTTTAAACATGCTAATTTTTGCTCTAACACTGATGATCCACCTACAAATGTGAACTGACGTTCAAAAATAAAACATTTGAAAACGGACCATTTTCCAGATTTCTGAAGCATGACGTAATGGGGGGTGTTATCTCTTTTGTCGAAAATCAGCCATTTTTGCTCGAACATTAAATGCCTCCAAATGGTATTTAATTAACTTCCCGAGCCCCTGGAAGCATGAAAATCACTTTAATCATGCTAATTTTAGCTCTAACACTGATGATCCACCTACAAATGTGAACTGACGTTCAAAAATAAAACATTTGAAAACGGACCATTTTCCACATTTCTGAAGCATGACGTAATGGGGGGGTGTTATCTCTTTTGTCGAAAATCAGCCGTTTTTGCTTGAACATTAAATGCCTCCAAATGGTATTTAATTAACTTCCCGGGGTGAGGAAACCCTTTTTGAGAACTCAGAGTGAGTAAATTGGCCATTTTCATGCACTTTTAACCATTCCATAAATCTAGTGTTTTGGGCCCCTGGAAGCATGAAAATCAGTTTAAACATGCTAATTTTAGCTCTAACACTGATGATCCACCTACAAATGTGAACTGACGTTCAAAAATAAAACATTTGAAAACGGACCATTTTCCACATTTCTGAAGCATGACGTAATGGGGGGGTTTTATCTCTTTTGTCGAAAATCAGCCGTTTTTGCTCGAACATTAAATGCCTCCAAATGGTATTTAATTAACTTCCCGGGGTGAAGAAACCCTTTTTGAGAACTCAGAGTGAGTAAATTGGCCATTTTCATGCACTTTTAACCATTCCATAAATCTTGTGTTTTGGGCCCCTGGAAGCATGAAAATCACTTTAAACATGCTAATTTTAGCTCTAACACTGATGATCCACCTACAAATGTGAACTGACGTTCAAAAATAAAACATTTGAAAACGGACCATTTTCCACATTTCTGAAGCATGACGTAATGGGGGGTGTTATCTCTTTTGTCGAAAATCAGCCGTTTTTGCTCGAACATTAAATGCCTCCAAATGGTATTTAATTAACTTCCCGAGCCCCTGGAAGCATGAAAATCACTTTAAACATGCTAATTTTAGCTCTAACACTGATGATCCACCTACAAATGTGAACTGACGTTCAAAAATAAAACATTTGAAAACGGATCATTTTCCACATTTCTGAAGCATGACGTAATGGGGGGGTGTTATCTCTTTTGTCGAAAATCAGCCGTTTTTGCTCGAACATTAAATGCCTCCAAATGGTATTTATTTCACTTCCCGAGCCCCTGGAAGCATGAAAATCACTTTAAACATGCTCATTTTAGCTCTAACACTGATGATCCACCTACAAATGTGAACTGACGTTCAAAAATAAAACATTTGAAAACGGACCATTTTCCACATTTCTGAAGCATGACGTAATGGGGGGGTGTTATCTCTTTTGTCGAAAATCAGCCGTTTTTGCTCGAACATTAAATGCCTCCAAATGGTATTTATTTCACTTCCCGAGCCCCTGGAAGCATGAAAATCACTTTAAACATGCTAATTTTAGCTCTAACACTGATGATCCACCTACAAATGTGAACTGACGTTCAAAAATAAAACATTTGAAAACGGACCATTTTCCACATTTCTGAAGCATGACGTAATGGGGGGGTGTTATCTCTTTTGTCGAAAATCAGCTGTTTTTGCTGGAACATTAAATGCCTCCAAATGGTATTTATTTCACTTCCAGAGCCCCTGGAAGCATGAAAATCACTTTAAACATGCTAATTTTAGCTCTAACACTGATGATCCACCTACAAATGTGAACTGACGTTCAAAAATAAAACATTTGAAAACGGACCATTTTCCACATTTCTGAAGCATGACGTAATGGGGGGGTGTTATCTCTTTTGTCGAAAATCAGCCGTTTTTGCTGGAACATTAAATGCCTCCAAATGGTATTTATTTCACTTCCCGAGCCCCTGGAAGCATGAAAATCACTTTAAACATGCTAATTTTAGCTCTAACACTGATGATCCACCTACAAATGTGAACTGACGTTCAAAAATAAAACATTTGAAAACGGACCATTTTCCACATTTCTGAAGCATGACGTAATGGGGGGGTGTTATCTCTTTTGTCGAAAATCAGCCGTTTTTGCTTGAACATTAAATGCCTCCAAATGGTATTTAATTAACTTCCCGGGGTGAAGAAACCCTTTTTGAGAACTCAGAGTGAGTAAATTGGCCATTTTCATGCACTTTTAACCATTCCATAAATCTTGTGTTTAGGGCCCCTGGAAGCATGAAAATCACTTTAAACATGCTAATTTTAGCTCTAACACTGATGATCCACCTACAAATGTGAACTGACGTTCAAAAATAAAACATTTGAAAACGGACCATTTTCCACATTTCTGAAGCATGACGTAATGGGGGGGTGTTATCTCTTTTGTCGAAAATCAGCCGTTTTTGCTCGAACATTAAATGCCTCCAAATGGTATTTATTTCACTTCCCGAGCCCCTGGAAGCATGAAAATCACTTTAAACATGCTCATTTTAGCTCTAACACTGATGATCCACCTACAAATGTGAACTGACGTTCAAAAATAAAACATTTGAAAACGGACCATTTTCCACATTTCTGAAGCATGACGTAATGGGGGGGTGTTATCTCTTTTGTCGAAAATCAGCCGTTTTTGCTCGAACATTAAATGCCTCCAAATGGTATTTATTTCACTTCCCGAGCCCCTGGAAGCATGAAAATCACTTTAAACATGCTAATTTTAGCTCTAACACTGATGATCCACCTACAAATGTGAACTGACGTTCAAAAATAAAACATTTGAAAACGGACCATTTTCCACATTTCTGAAGCATGACGTAATTGGGGGGTGTTATCTCTTTTGTCGAAAATCAGCCGTTTTTGCTCGAACATTAAATGCCTCCAAATGGTATTTAATTAACTTCCCGGGGTGAAGAAACCCTTTTTGAGAACTCAGAGTGAGTAAATTGGCCATTTTCATGCACTTTTAACCATTCCATAAATCTTGTGTTTTGGGCCCCTGGAAGCATGAAAATCAGTTTAAACATGCTAATTTTAGCTCTAACACTGATGATCCACCTACAAATGTGAACTGACGTTCAAAAATAAAACATTTGAAAACAGACCATTTTCCACATTTCTGAAGCATGACGTAATGGGGGGGTGTTATCTCTTTTGTCGAAAATCAGCCGTTTTTGCTCGAACATTAAATGCCTCCAAATGGTATTTAATTAACTTCCCGGGGTGAAGAAACCCTTTTTGAGAACTCAGAGTGAGTAAATTGGCCATTTTCATGCACTTTTAACCATTCCATAAATCTTGTGTTTTGGGCCCCTGGAAGCATGAAAATCACTTTAAACATGCTAATTTTAGCTCTAACACTGATGATCCACCTACAAATGTGAACTGACGTTCAAAAATAAAACATTTGAAAACGGACCATTTTCCACATTTCTGAAGCATGACAAAATGGGGGGGTGTTATCTCTTTTGTCGAAAATCAGCCGTTTTTGCTCGAACATTAAATGCCTCCAAATGGTATTTAATTAACTTCCCGAGCCCCTGGAAGCATGAAAATCACTTTAAACATGCTAATTTTAGCTCTAACACTGATGATCCACCTACAAATGTGAACTGACGTTCAAAAATAAAACATTTGAAAACGGATCATTTTCCACATTTCTGAAGCATGACGTAATGGGGGGGTGTTATCTCTTTTGTCGAAAATCAGCCGTTTTTGCTCGAACATTAAATGCCTCCAAATGGTATTTATTTCACTTCCCGAGCCCCTTGAAGCATGAAAATCACTTTAAACATGCTAATTTTAGCTCTAACACTGATGATCCACCTACAAATGTGAACTGACGTTCAAAAATAAAACA
This sequence comes from Lissotriton vulgaris, assembly GCF_964263255.1. Lineage (NCBI taxonomy): Eukaryota > Metazoa > Chordata > Amphibia > Caudata > Salamandridae > Lissotriton > Lissotriton vulgaris. The sequence goes on along the minus strand of NW_028247774.1, from coordinate 400,820 downwards.
TTTGAAAACGGACCATTTTCCACATTTCTGAAGCATGACGTAATGGGGGGGTGTTATCTCTTTTGTCGAAAATCAGCCGTTTTTGCTCGAACATTAAATGCCTCCAAATGGTATTTATTTCACTTCCAGAGCCCCTGGAAGCATGAAAATCACTTTAAACATGCAAATTTTAGCTCTAACACTGATGATCCACCTACAAATGTGAACTGACGTTCAAAAATAAAACATTTGAAAACGGACCATTTTCCACATTTCTGAAGCATGACGTAATGGGGGGGTGTTATCTCTTTTGTCGAAAATCAGCCGTTTTTGCTGGAACATTAAATGCCTCCAAATGGTATTTATTTCACTTCCCGAGCCCCTGGAAGCATGAAAATCACTTTAAACATGCTAATTTTAGCTCTAACACTGATGATCCACCTACAAATGTGAACTGACGTTCAAAAATAAAACATTTGAAAACGGACCATTTTCCACATTTCTGAAGCATGACGTAATGGGGGGGTGTTATCTCTTTTGTCGAAAATCAGCCGTTTTTGCTGGAACATTAAATGCCTCCAAATGGTATTTATTTCACTTCCCGAGCACCTGGAAGCATGAAAATCACTTTAAACATGCTAATTTTAGCTCTAACACTGATGATCCACCTACAAATGTGAACTGACGTTCAAAAATAAAACATTTGAAAACGGACCATTTTCCACATTTCTGAAGCATGACGTAATGGGGGGGTGTTATCTCTTTTGTCGAAAATCAGCCGTTTTTGCTCGAACATTAAATGCCTCCAAATGGTATTTATTTCACTTCCCGAGCCCCTGGAAGCATGAAAATCACTTTAAACATGCTAATTTTAGCTCTAACACTGATGATCCACCTACAAATGTGAACTGACGTTCAAAAATAAATCATTTGAAAACGGACCATTTTCCACATTTCTGAAGCATGACGTAATGGGGGGTGTTATCTCTTTTGTCGAAAATCAGCCGTTTTTGCTCGAACATTAAATGCCTCCAAATGGTATTTATTTCACTTCCCGAGCCCCTGGAAGCATGAAAATCACTTTAAACATGCTAATTTTAGCTCTAACACTGATGATCCACCTACAAATGTGAACTGACGTTCAAAAATAAAACATTTGAAAACGGACCATTTTCCACATTTCTGAAGCATGACGTAATGGGGGGGTGTTATCTCTTTTGTCGAAAATCAGCCGTTTTTGCTCGAACATTAAATGCCTCCAAATGGTATTTATTTCACTTCCCGAGCCCCTGGAAGCATGAAAATCACTTTAAACATGCTAATTTTAGCTCTAACACTGATGATCCACCTACAAATGTGAACTGACGTTCAAAAATAAAACATTTGAAAACGGACCATTTTCCACATTTCTGAAGCATGACGTAATGGGGGGGTGTTATCTCTTTTGTCGAAAATCAGCCGTTTTTGCTCGAACATTAAATGCCTCCAAATGGTATTTATTTCACTTCCCGAGCCCCTGGAAGCATGAAAATCACTTTAAACATGCTAATTTTAGCTCTAACACTGATGATCCACCTACAAATGTGAACTGACGTTCAAAAATAAAACATTTGAAAACGGACCATTTTCCACATTTCTGAAGCATGACGTAATGGGGGGGTGTTATCTCTTTTGTCGAAAATCAGCCGTTTTTGCTCGAACATTAAATGCCTCCAAATGGTATTTATTTCACTTCCCGAGCCCCTGGAAGCATGAAAATCACTTTAAACATGCTAATTTTAGCTCTAACACTGATGATCCACCTACAAATGTGAACTGACGTTCAAAAATAAATCATTTGAAAATGGACCATTTTCCACATTTCTGAAGCATGACGTAATGGGGGGTGTTATCTCTTTTGTCGAAAATCAGCCGTTTTTGCTCGAACATTAAATGCCTCCAAATGGTATTTATTTCACTTCCCGAGCCCCTGGAAGCATGAAAATCACTTTAAACATGCTAATTTTAGCTCTAACACTGATGATCCACCTACAAATGTGAACTGACGTTCAAAAATAAAACATTTGAAAACGGACCATTTTCCACATTTCTGAAGCATGACGTAATGGGGGGGTGTTATCTCTTTTGTCGAAAATCAGCCGTTTTTGCTCGAACATTAAATGCCTCCAAATGGTATTTATTTCACTTCCCGAGCCCCTGGAAGCATGAAAATCACTTTAAACATGCTAATTTTAGCTCTAACACTGATGATCCACCTACAAATGTGAACTGACGTTCAAAAGTAAAACATTTGAAAACGGACCATTTTCCACATTTCTGAAGCATGACGTAATGGGGGGGTGTTATCTCTTTTGTCGAAAATCAGCCGTTTTTGCTCGAACATTAAATGCCTCCAAATGGTATTTATTTCACTTCCCGAGCCCCTGGAAGCATGAAAATCACTTTAAACATGCTAATTTTAGCTCTAACACTGATGATCCACCTACAAATGTGAACTGACGTTCAAAAATAAAACATTTGAAAACGGACCATTTTCCACATTTCTGAAGCATGACGTAATGGGGGGGTGTTATCTCTTTTGTCGAAAATCAGCCGTTTTTGCTCAAACATTAAATGCCTCCAAATGGTATTTAATTAACTTCCCGAGCCCCTGGAAGCATGAAAATCACTTTAAACATGCTAATTTTAGCTCTAACACTGATGATCCACCTACAAATGTGAACTGACATTCAAAAATAAAACATTTGAAAACGGACCATTTTCCACATTTCTGAAGCATGACGTAATGGGGGGGGTGTTATCTCTTTTGTCGAAAATCAGCCGTTTTTGCTCGAACATTAAATGCCTCCAAATGGTATTTAATTAACTTACCGGGGTGAAGAAACCCTTTTTGAGAACTCAGAGTGAGTAAATTGGCCATTTTCATGCACTTTTAACCATTCCATAAATCTTGTGTTTAGGGCCCCTGGAAGCATGAAAATCACTTTAAACATGCTAATTTTAGCTCTAACACTGATGATCCACCTACAAATGTGAACTGACGTTCAAAAATAAAACATTTGAAAACGGACCATTTTCCACATTTCTGAAGCATGACGTAATGGGGGGGTGTTATCACTTTTGTCCAAAATCAGCCGTTTTTGCTCGAACATTAAATGCCTCCAAATGGTATTTATTTCACTTCCCGAGCCCCTGGAAGCATGAAAATCACTTTAAACATGCTAATTTTAGCTCTAATACTGATGATCCACCTACAAATGTGAACTGACGTTCAAAAATAAAACATTTGAAAACGGACCATTTTCCACATTTCTGAAGCATGACGTAATGGGGGGGTGTTATCTCTTTTGTCGAAAATCAGCCGTTTTTGCTCGAACATTAAATGCCTCCAAATGGTATTTAATTGACTTCCCGAGCCCCTGGAAGCATGAAAATCACTTTAAACATGCTAATTTTAGCTCTAACACTGATGATCCACCTACAAATATGAACTGACGTTCAAAAATAAAACATTTGAAAACGGACCATTTTCCACATTTCTGAAGCATGACGTAATGGGGGGGTGTTATCTCTTTTGTCGAAAATCAGCCGTTTTTGCTGGAACATTAAATGCCTCCAAATGGTATTTATTTCACTTCCCGAGCCCCTGGAAGCATGAAAATCACTTTAAACATGCTAATTTTAGCTCTAACACTGATGATCCACCTACAAATGTGAACTGACGTTCAAAAATAAAACATTTGAAAACGGAACATTTTCCACATTTCTGAAGCATGACGTAATGGGGGGGTGTTATCTCTTTTGTCGAAAATCAGCCGTTTTTGCTGGAACATTAAATGCCTCCAAATGGTATTTATTTCACTTCCCGAGCCCCTGGAAGCATGAAAATCACTTTAAACATGCTAATTTTAGCTCTAACACTGATGATCCACCTACAAATGTGAACTGACGTTCAAAAATAAAACATTTGAAAACGGACCATTTTCCACATTTCTGAAGCATGACGTAATGGGGGGGTGTTATCTCTTTTGTCGAAAATCAGCCGTTTTTGCTCGAACATTAAATGCCTCCAAATGGTATTTAATTAACTTCCTGGGGTGAAGAAACCCTTTTTGAGAACTCAGAGTGAGTAAATTGGCCATTTTCATGCACTTTTAACCATTCCATAAATCTTGTGTTTAGGGCCCCTGGAAGCATGAAAATCACTTTAAACATGCTAATTTTAGCTCTAACACTGATGATCCACCTACAAATGTGAACTGACGTTCAAAAATAAAACATTTGAAAACGGACCATTTTCCACATTTCTGAAGCATGACGTAATGGGGGGGTGTTATCTCTTTTGTCGAAAATCAGCCGTTTTTGCTCGAACATTAAATGCCTCCAAATGGTATTTAATTAACTTCCCAGGGTGAAGAAACCCTTTTTGAGAACTCAGAGTGAGTAAATTGGCCATTTTCATGCACTTTTAACCATTCCATAAATCTTGTGTTTTGGGCCCCTGGAAGCATGAAAATCACTTTAAACATGCTAATTTTAGCTCTAACACTGATGATCCACCTACAAATGTGAACTGACGTTCAAAAATAAAACATTTGAAAACGGACCATTTTCCACATTTCTGAAGCATGACGTAATGGGAGGGTGTTATCTCTTTTGTCGAAAATCAGCCGTTTTTGCTCGAACATTAAATGCCTCCAAATGGTATTTAATTAACTTCCCGAGCCCCTGGAAGCATGAAAATCACTTTAAACATGCTAATTTTAGCTCTAACACTGATGATCCACCTACAAATGTGAACTGACGTTCAAAAATAAAACATTTGAAAACGGATCCTTTTCCACATTTCTGAAGCATGACGTAATGGGGGGTGTTATCTCTTTTGTCGAAAATCAGCCGTTTTTGCTCGAACATTAAATGCCTCCAAATGGTATTTATTTCACTTCCCGAGCCCCTGGAAGCATGAAAATCACTTTAAACATGCTAATTTTAGCTCTAACACTGATGATCCACCTACAAATGTGAACTGACGTTCAAAAATAAAACATTTGAAAACGGACCATTTTCCACATTTCTGAAGCATGACGTAATGGGGGGGTGTTATCTCTTTTGTCGAAAATCAGCCGTTTTTGCTCGAACATTAAATGCCTCCAAATGGTATTTATTTCACTTCCCGAGCCCCTGGAAGCATGAAAATCACTTTAAACATGCTAATTTTAGCTCTAACACTGATGATCCACCTACAAATGTGAACTGACGTTCAAAAATAAAACATTTGAAAACGGACCATTTTCCACATTTCTGAAGCATGACGTAATGGGGGGGTGTTATCTCTTTTGTCGAAAATCAGCCGTTTTTGCTCGAACATTAAATGCCTCCAAATGGTATTTATTTCACTTCACAAGCCCCTGGAAGCATGAAAATCACTTTAAACATGCTAATTTTAGCTCTAACACTGATGATCCACCTACAAATGTGAACTGACGTTCAAAAATAAAACATTTGAAAACGGACCATTTTCCACATTTCTGAAGCATGACGTAATGGGGGGGTGTTATCTCTTTTGTCGAAAATCAGCCGTTTTTGCTCGAACATTAAATGCCTCCAAATGGTATTTAATTAACTTCCCGGGGTGAAGAAACCCTTTTTGAGAACTCAGAGTGAGTAAATTGGCCATTTTCATGCACTTTTAACCATTCCATAAATCTAGTGTTTTGGGCCCCTGGAAGCATGAAAATCAGTTTAAACATGCTAATTTTAGCTCTAACACTGATGATCCACCTACAAATGTGAACTGACGTTCAAAAATAAAACATTTGAAAACGGACCATTTTCCACATTTCTGAAGCATGACATAATGGGGGGGTGTTATCTCTTTTTTCGAAAATCAGCCGTTTTTGCTCGAACATTAAATGCCTCCAAATGGTATTTATTTCACTTCCCGAGCCCCTGGAAGCATGAAAATCAATTTAAACATGCTAATTTTAGCTCTAACACTGATGATCCACCTACAAATGTGAACTGACGTTCAAAAATAAAACATTTGAAAACGGACCATTTTCCACATTTCTGAAGCATGACGTAATGGGGGGGTGTTATCTCTTTTGTCGAAAATCAGCCGTTTTTGCTCGAACATTAAATGCCTCCAAATGGTATTTATTTCACTTCCCGAGCCCCTGGAAGCATGAAAATCACTTTAAAAATGCTAATTTTAGCTCTAACACTGATGATCCACCTACAAATGTGAACTGACGTTCAAAAATAAAACATTTGAAAACGGACCATTTTCCACATTTCTGAAGCATGACGTAATGGGGGGGTGTTATCTCTTTTGTCGAAAATCAGCCGTTTTTGCTCGAACATTAAATGCCTCCAAATGGTATTTATTTCACTTCCCGAGCCCCTGGAAGCATGAAAATCACTTTAAACATGCTAATTTTAGCTCTAACACTGATGATCCACCTACAAATGTGAACTGACGTTCAAAAATAAAACATTTGAAAACGGACCATTTTCCACATTTCTGAAGCATGACGTAATGGGGGGGTGTTATCTCTTTTGTCGAAAATCAGCCGTTTTTGCTCGAACATTAAATGCCTCCAAATGGTATTTATTTCACTTCCCGAGCCCCTGGAAGCATGAAAATCACTTTAAACATGCTAATTTTAGCTCTAACACTGATGATCCACCTACAAATGTGAACTGACGTTCAAAAATAAAACATTTGAAAACGGACCATTTTCCACATTTCTGAAGCATGACGTAATGGGGGGGTGTTTTCTCTTTTGTCGAAAATCAGCCATTTTTGCTCGAACATTAAATGCCTCCAAATGGTATTTAATTAACTTCCCGAGCCCCTGGAAGCATGAAAATCACTTTAAACATGCTAATTTTAGCTCTAACACTGATGATCCACCTACAAATGTGAACTGACGTTCAAAAATAAAACATTTGAAAACGGACCATTTTCCACATTTCTGAAGCATGACGTAATGGGGGGGTGTTATCTCTTTTGTCGAAAATCAGCCGTTTTTGCTTGAACATTAAATGCCTCCAAATGGTATTTAATTAACTTCCCGGGGTGAGGAAACCCTTTTTGAGAACTCAGAGTGAGTAAATTGGCCATTTTCATGCACTTTTAACCATTCCATAAATCTAGTGTTTTGGGCCCCTGGAAGCATGAAAATCAGTTTAAACATGCTAATTTTAGCTCTAACACTGATGATCCACCTACAAATGTGAACTGACGTTCAAAAATAAAACATTTGAAAACGGACCATTTTCCACATTTCTGAAGCATGACATAATGGGGGGGGTGTTATCTCTTTTTTCGAAAATCAGCCGTTTTTGCTCGAACATTAAATGCCTCCAAATGGTATTTATTTCACTTCCCGAGCCCCTGGAAGCATGAAAATCAATTTAAACATGCTAATTTTAGCTCTAACACTGATGATCCACCTACAAATGTGAACTGACGTTCAAAAATAAAACATTTGAAAACGGACCATTTTCCACATTTCTGAAGCATGACGTAATGGGGGGGTGTTATCTCTTTTGTCGAAAATCAGCCGTTTTTGCTCGAACATTAAATGCCTCCAAATGGTATTTATTTCACTTCCCGAGCCCCTGGAAGCATGAAAATCACTTTAAAAATGCTAATTTTAGCTCTAACACTGATGATCCACCTACAAATGTGAACTGACGTTCAAAAATAAAACATTTGAAAACGGACCATTTTCCACATTTCTGAAGCATGACGTAATGGGGGGGTGTTATCTCTTTTGTCGAAAATCAGCCGTTTTTGCTCGAACATTAAATGCCTCCAAATGGTATTTATTTCACTTCCCGAGCCCCTGGAAGCATGAAAATCACTTTAAAAATGCTAATTTTAGCTCTAACACTGATGATCCACCTACAAATGTGAACTGACGTTCAAAAATAAAACATTTGAAAACGGACCATTTTCCACATTTCTGAAGCATGACGTAATGGGGGGGTGTTATCTCTTTTGTCGAAAATCAGCCGTTTTTGCTCGAACATTAAATGCCTCCAAATGGTATTTATTTCACTTCCCGAGCCCCTGGAAGCATGAAAATCACTTTAAACATGCTAATTTTAGCTCTAACACTGATGATCCACCTACAAATGTGAACTGACGTTCAAAAATAAAACATTTGAAAACTGACCATTTTCCACATTTCTGAAGGATGACGTAATGGGGGGGTGTTATCTCTTTTGTCGATAATCAGCCGTTTTTGCTCGAACATTAAATGCCTCCAAATGGTATTTATTTCACTTCCCGAGCCCCTGGAAGCATGAAAATCACTTTAAACATGCTAATTTTAGCTCTAACACTGATGATCCACCTACAAATGTGAACTGATGTTCAAAAATAAAACATTTGAAAACGGACCATTTTCCACATTTCTGAAGCATGACGTAATGGGGGGGTGTTATCTCTTGTGTCCAAAATCAGCCGTTTTTGCTCGAACATTAAATGCCTCCAAATGGTATTTATTTCACTTCCCGAGCCCCTGGAAGCATGAAAATCACTTTAAACATGCTAATTTTAGCTCTAACACTGATGATCCACCTACAAATGTGAACTGACGTTCAAAAATAAAACATTTGAAAACGGACCATTTTCCACATTTCTGAAGCATGACGTAATGGGGGGGTGTTATCTCTTTTGTCGAAAATCAGCCGTTTTTGCTCGAACATTAAATGCCTCCAAATGGTATTTAATTAACTTCCCGAGCCCCTGGAAGCATGAAAATCACTTTAAACATGCTAATTTTAGCTCTAACACTGATGATCCACCTACAAATGTGAACTGACGTTCAAAAATAAAACATTTGAAAACGGACCATTTTCCACATTTCTGAAGCATGACGTAATGGGGGGGTGTTATCTCTTTTGTCGAAAATCAGCCGTTTTTGCTCGAACATTAAATGCCTCCAAATGGTATTTATTTCACTTCCCGAGCCCCTGGAAGCATGAAAATCACTTTAAACATGCTAATTTTAGCTCTAACACTGATGATCCACCTACAAATGTGAACTGACGTTCAAAAATAAAACATTTGAAAACGGACCATTTTCCACATTTCTGAAGCATGACGTAATGGGGGGGTGTTATCTCTTTTGTCGAAAATCAGCCGTTTTTGCTCGAACATTAAATGCCTCCAAATGGTATTTATTTCACTTCACAAGCCCCTGGAAGCATGAAAATCACTTTAAACATGCTAATTTTAGCTCTAACACTGATGATCCACCTACAAATGTGAACTGACGTTCAAAAATAAAACATTTGAAAACGGACCATTTTCCACATTTCTGAAGCATGACGTAATGGGGGGGTGTTATCTCTTTTGTCGAAAATCAGCCGTTTTTGCTCGAACATTAAATGCCTCCAAATGGTATTTAATTAACTTCCCGGGGTGAAGAAACCCTTTTTGAGAACTCAGAGAGAGTAAATTGGCCATTTTCATGCACTTTTAACCATTCCATAAATCTAGTGTTTTGGGCCCCTGGAAGCATGAAAATCAGTTTAAACATGCTAATTTTAGCTCTAACACTGATGATCCACCTACAAATGTGAACTGACGTTCAAAAATAAAACATTTGAAAACGGACCATTTTCCACATTTCTGAAGCATGACATAATGGGGGGGTGTTATCTCTTTTTTCGAAAATCAGCCGTTTTTGCTCGAACATTAAATGCCTCCAAATGGTATTTATTTCACTTCCCGAGCCCCTGGAAGCATGAAAATCAATTTAAACATGCTAATTTTAGCTCTAACACTGATGATCCACCTACAAATGTGAACTGACGTTCAAAAATAAAACATTTGAAAACGGACCATTTTCCACATTTCTGAAGCATGACGTAATGGGGGGGTGTTATCTCTTTTGTCGAAAATCAGCCGTTTTTGCTCGAACATTAAATGCCTCCAAATGGTATTTATTTCACTTCCCGAGCCCCTGGAAGCATGAAAATCACTTTAAAAATGCTAATTTTAGCTCTAACACTGATGATCCACCTACAAATGTGAACTGACGTTCAAAAATAAAACATTTGAAAACGGACCATTTTCCACATTTCTGAAGCATGACGTAATGGGGGGGTGTTATCTCTTTTGTCGAAAATCAGCCGTTTTTGCTCGAACATTAAATGCCTCCAAATGGTATTTATTTCACTTCCCGAGCCCCTGGAAGCATGAAAATCACTTTAAACATGCTAATTTTAGCTCTAACACTGATGATCCACCTACAAATGTGAACTGACGTTCAAAAATAAAACATTTGAAAACGGACCATTTTCCACATTTCTGAAGCATGACGTAATGGGGGGGTGTTATCTCTTTTGTCGAAAATCAGCCGTTTTTGCTCGAACATTAAATGCCTCCAAATGGTATTTATTTCACTTCCCGAGCCCCTGGAAGCATGAAAATCACTTTAAACATGCTAATTTTAGCTCTAACACTGATGATCCACCTACAAATGTGAACTGACGTTCAAAAATAAAACATTTGAAAACGGACCATTTTCCACATTTCTGAAGCATGACGTAATGGGGGGGTGTTATCTCTTTTGTCGAAAATCAGCCATTTTTGCTCGAACATTAAATGCCTCCAAATGGTATTTAATTAACTTCCCGAGCCCCTGGAAGCATGAAAATCACTTTAAACATGCTAATTTTAGCTCTAACACTGATGATCCACCTACAAATGTGAACTGACGTTCAAAAATAAAACATTTGAAAACGGACCATTTTCCACATTTCTGAAGCATGACGTAATGGGGGGGGTGTTATCTCTTTTGTCGAAAATCAGCCGTTTTTGCTTGAACATTAAATGCCTCCAAATGGTATTTAATTAACTTCCCGGGGTGAGGAAACCCTTTTTGAGAACTCAGAGTGAGTAAATTGGCCATTTTCATGCACTTTTAACCATTCCATAAATCTAGTGTTTTGGGCCCCTGGAAGCATGAAAATCAGTTTAAACATGCTAATTTTAGCTCTAACACTGATGATCCACCTACAAATGTGAACTGACGTTCAAAAATAAAACATTTGAAAACGGACCATTTTCCACATTTCTGAAGCATGACATAATGGGGGGGGTGTTATCTCTTTTTTCGAAAATCAGCCGTTTTTGCTCGAACATTAAATGCCTCCAAATGGTATTTATTTCACTTCCCGAGCCCCTGGAAGCATGAAAATCAATTTAAACATGCTAATTTTAGCTCTAACACTGATGATCCACCTACAAATGTGAACTGACGTTCAAAAATAAAACATTTGAAAACGGACCATTTTCCACATTTCTGAAGCATGATGTAATGGGGGGGTGTTATCTCTTTTGTCGAAAATCAGCCGTTTTTGCTCGAACATTAAATGCCTCCAAATGGTATTTATTTCACTTCCCGAGCCCCTGGAAGCATGAAAATCACTTTAAAAATGCTAATTTTAGCTCTAACACTGATGATCCACCTACAAATGTGAACTGACGTTCAAAAATAAAACATTTGAAAACGGACCATTTTCCACATTTCTGAAGCATGACGTAATGGGGGGGTGTTATCTCTTTTGTCGAAAATCAGCCGTTTTTGCTCGAACATGAAATGCCTCCAAATGGTATTTATTTCACTTCCCGAGCCCCTGGAAGCATGAAAATCACTTTAAACATGCTAATTTTAGCTCTAACACTGATGATCCACCTACAAATGTGAACTGACGTTCAAAAATAAAACATTTGAAAACGGACCATTTTCCACATTTCTGAAGCATGACGTAATGGGGGGGTGTTATCTCTTTTGTCGAAAATCAGCCGTTTTTGCTCGAACATTAAATGCCTCCAAATGGTATTTATTTCACTTCCCGAGCCCCTGGAAGCATGAAAATCACTTTAAACATGCTAATTTTAGCTCTAACACTGATGATCCACCTACAAATGTGAACTGACGTTCAAAAATAAAACATTTGAAAACGGACCATTTTCCACATTTCTGAAGCATGACGTAATGGGGGGGTGTTATCTCTTTTGTCGAAAATCAGCCATTTTTGCTCGAACATTAAATGCCTCCAAATGGTATTTAATTAACTTCCCGAGCCCCTGGAAGCATGAAAATCACTTTAAACATGCTAATTTTAGCTCTAACACTGATGATCCACCTACAAATGTGAACTGACGTTCAAAAATAAAACATTTGAAAACGGACCATTTTCCACATTTCTGAAGCATGACGTAATGGGGGGGTGTTATCTCTTTTGTCGAAAATCAGCCGTTTTTGCTTGAACATTAAATGCCTCCAAATGGTATTTAATTAACTTCCCGGGGTGAGGAAACCCTTTTTGAGAACTCAGAGTGAGTAAATTGGCCATTTTCATGCACTTTTAACCATTCCATAAATCTAGTGTTTTGGGCCCCTGGAAGCATGAAAATCAGTTTAAACATTCTAATTTTAGCTCTAACACTGATGATCCACCTACAAATGTGAACTGACGTTCAAAAATAAAACATTTGAAAACGGACCATTTTCCACATTTCTGAAGCATGACATAATGGGGGGGGTGTTATCTCTTTTTTCGAAAATCAGCCGTTTTTGCTCGAACATTAAATGCCTCCAAATGGTATTTATTTCACTTCCCGAGCCCCTGGAAGCATGAAAATCAATTTAAACATGCTAATTTTAGCTCTAACACTGATGATCCACCTACAAATGTGAACTGACGTTCAAAAATAAAACATTTGAAAACGGACCATTTTCCACATTTCTGAAGCATGACGTAATGGGGGGGTGTTATCTCTTTTGTCGAAAATCAGCCGTTTTTGCTCGAACATTAAATGCCTCCAAATGGTATTTATTTCACTTCCCGAGCCCCTGGAAGCATGAAAATCACTTTAAAAATGCTAATTTTAGCTCTAACACTGATGATCCACCTACAAATGTGAACTGACGTTCAAAAATAAAACATTTGAAAACGGACCATTTTCCACATTTCTGAAGCATGACGTAATGGGGGGGTGTTATCTCTTTTGTCGAAAATCAGCCGTTTTTGCTCGAACATTAAATGCCTCCAAATGGTATTTATTTCACTTCCCGAGCCCCTGGAAGCATGAAAATCACTTTAAACATGCTAATTTTAGCTCTAACACTGATGATCCACCTACAAATGTGAACTGACGTTCAAAAATAAAACATTTGAAAACTGACCATTTTCCACATTTCTGAAGGATGACGTAATGGGGGGGTGTTATCTCTTTTGTCGATAATCAGCCGTTTTTGCTCGAACATTAAATGCCTCCAAATGGTATTTATTTCACTTCCCGAGCCCCTGGAAGCATGAAAATCACTTTAAACATGCTAATTTTAGCTCTAACACTGATGATCCACCTACAAATGTGAACTGATGTTCAAAAATAAAACATTTGAAAACGGACCATTGTCCACATTTCTGAAGCATGACGTAATGGGGGGGTGTTATCTCTTGTGTCCAAAATCAGCCGTTTTTGCTCGAACATTAAATGCCTCCAAATGGTATTTATTTCACTTCCCGAGCCCCTGGAAGCATGAAAATCACTTTAAACATGCTAATTTTAGCTCTAACACTGATGATCCACCTACAAATGTGAACTGACGTTCAAAAATAAAACGTTTGAAAACGGACCATTTTCCACATTTCTGAAGCATGACGTAATGGGGGGGTGTTATCTCTTTTGTCGAAAATCAGCCGTTTTTGCTCGAACATTAAATGCCTCCAAATGGTATTTAATTAACTTCCCGAGCCCCTGGAAGCATGAAAATCACTTTAAACATGCTAATTTTAGCTCTAACACTGATGATCCACCTACAAATGTGAACTGACGTTCAAAAATAAAACATTTGAAAACGGACCATTTTCCACATTTCTGAAGCATGACGTAATGGGGGGGTGTTATCTCTTTTGTCGAAAATCAGCCGTTTTTGCTGGAACATTAACTGCCTCCAAATGGTATTTATTTCACTTCCCGAGCCCTTGGAAGCATGAAAATCACTTTAAACATGCTAATTTTAGCTCTAACACTGATGATCCACCTACAAATGTGAACTGACGTTCAAAAATAAAACATTTGAAAACGCACCATTTTCCACATTTCTGAAGCATGACGTAATGGGGGGGTGTTATCTCTTTTGTCGAAAATCAGCCGTTTTTGCTGGAACATTAAATGCCTCCAAATGGTATTTATTTCACTTCCCGAGCCCCTGGAAGCATGAAAATCACTTTAAACATGCTAATTTTAGCTCTAACACTGATGATCCACCTACAAATGTGAACTGACGTCCAAAAATAAAACATTTGAAAACGGACCATTTTCCACATTTCTGAAGCATGACGTAATGGGGGGGTGTTATCTCTTTTGTCGAAAATCAGCCGTTTTTGCTCGAACATTAAATGCCTCCAAATGGTATTTAATTAACTTCCCGGGGTGAAGAAACCCTTTTTGAGAACTCAGAGTGAGTAAATTGGCCATTTTCATGCACTTTTAACCATTCCATAAATCTTGTGTTTTGGGCCCCTGGAAGCATGAAAATCAGTTTAAACATGCTAATTTTAGCTCTAACACTGATGATCCACCTACAAATGTGAACTGACGTTCAAAAATAAAACATTTGAAAACGGACCATTTTCCACATTTCTGAAGCATGACGTAATGGGGGGGTGTTATCTCTTTTTTCGAAAATCAGCCGTTTTTGCTCGAACATTAAATGCCTCCAAATGGTATTTATTTCACTTCCCGAGCCCCTGGAAGCATGAAAATCACTTTAAAAATGCTAATTTTAGCTCTAACACTGATGATCCACCTACAAATGTGAACTGACGTTCAAAAATAAAACATTTGAAAACGGACCATTTTCCACATTTCTGAAGCATGACGTAATGGGGGGGTGTTATCTCTTTTGTCGAAAATCAGCCGTTTTTGCTCGAACATTAAATGCCTCCAAATGGTATTTATTTCACTTCCCGAGCCCCTGGAAGCATGAAAATCACTTTAAACATGCTAATTTTAGCTCTAACACTGATGATCCACCTACAAATGTGAACTGACGTTCAAAAATAAAACATTTGAAAACGGACCATTTTCCACATTTCTGAAGCATGACGTAATGGGGGGGTGTTATCTCTTTTGTCGAAAATCAGCCGTTTTTGCTCGAACATTAAATGCCTCCAAATGGTATTTATTTCACTTCCCGAGCCCCTGGAAGCATGAAAATCACTTTAAACATGCTAATTTTAGCTCTAACACTGATGATCCACCTACAAATGTGAACTGACGTTCAAAAATAAAACATTTGAAAACGGACCATTTTCCACATTTCTGAAGCATGACGTAATGGGGGGGTGTTATCTCTTTTGTCGAAAATCAGCCATTTTTGCTCGAACATTAAATGCCTCCAAATGGTATTTAATTAACTTCCCGAGCCCCTGGAAGCATGAAAATCACTTTAAACATGCTAATTTTAGCTCTAACACTGATGATCCACCTACAAATGTGAACTGACGTTCAAAAATAAAACATTTGAAAACGGACCATTTTCCACATTTCTGAAGCATGACGTAATGGGGGGGTGTTATCTCTTTTGTCGAAAATCAGCCGTTTTTGCTCGAACATTAAATGCCTCCAAATGGTATTTAAATAACTTCCCGGGGTGAGGAAACCCTTTTTGAGAACTCAGAGTGAGTAAATTGGCCATTTTCATGCACTTTTAACCATTCCATAAATCTTGTGTTTAGGGCCCCTGGAAGCATGAAAATCACTTTAAACATGCTAATTTTAGCTCTAACACTGATGATCCACCTACAAATGTGAACTGATGTTCAAAAATAAAACATTTGAAAACGGACCATTTTCCACATTTCTGAAGCATGACGTAATGGGGGGGTGTTATCTCTTGTGTCCAAAATCAGCCGTTTTTGCTCGAACATTAAATGCCTCCAAATGGTATTTATTTCACTTCCCGAGCCCCTGGAAGCATGAAAATCACTTTAAACATGCTAATTTTAGCTCTAACACTGATGATCCACCTACAAATGTGAACTGACGTTCAAAAATAAAACATTTGAAAACGGACCATTTTCCACATTTCTGAAGCATGACGTAATGGGGGGGTGTTATCTCTTTTGTCGAAAATCAGCCGTTTTTGCTCGAACATTAAATGCCTCCAAATGGTATTTAATTAACTTCCCGAGCCCCTGGAAGCATGAAAATCACTTTAAACATGCTAATTTTAGCTCTAACACTGATGATCCACCTACAAATGTGAACTGACGTTCAAAAATAAAACATTTGAAAACGGACCATTTTCCACATTTCTGAAGCATGACGTAATGGGGGGGTGTTATCTCTTTTGTCGAAAATCAGCCGTTTTTGCTGGAACATTAACTGCCTCCAAATGGTATTTATTTCACTTCCCGAGCCCTTGGAAGCATGAAAATCACTTTAAACATGCTAATTTTAGCTCTAACACTGATGATCCACCTACAAATGTGAACTGACGTTCAAAAATAAAACATTTGAAAACGGACCATTTTCCACATTTCTGAAGCATGACGTAATGGGGGGGTGTTATCTCTTTTGTCGAAAATCAGCCGTTTTTGCTGGAACATTAAATGCCTCCAAATGGTATTTATTTCACTTCCCGAGCCCCTGGAAGCATGAAAATCACTTTAAACATGCTAATTTTAGCTCTAACACTGATGATCCACCTACAAATGTGAACTGACGTCCAAAAATAAAACATTTGAAAACGGACCATTTTCCACATTTCTGAAGCATGACGTAATGGGGGGGTGTTATCTCTTTTGTCGAAAATCAGCCGTTTTTGCTCGAACATTAAATGCCTCCAAATGGTATTTAATTAACTTCCCGGGGTGAAGAAACCCTTTTTGAGAACTCAGAGTGAGTAAATTGGCCATTTTCATGCACTTTTAACCATTCCATAAATCTTGTGTTTTGGGCCCCTGGAAGCATGAAAATCAGTTTAAACATGCTAATTTTAGCTCTAACACTGATGATCCACCTACAAATGTGAACTGACGTTCAAAAATAAAACATTTGAAAACGGACCATTTTCCACATTTCTGAAGCATGACATAATGGGGGGGTGTTATCTCTTTTTTCGAAAATCAGCCGTTTTTGCTCGAACATTAAATGCCTCCAAATGGTATTTATTTCACTTCCCGAGCCCCTGGAAGCATGAAAATCAATTTAAACATGCTAATTTTAGCTCTAACACTGATGATCCACCTACAAATGTGAACTGACGTTCAAAAATAAAACATTTGAAAACGGACCATTTTCCACATTTCTGAAGCATGACGTAATGGGGGGGTGTTATCTCTTTTGTCGAAAATCAGCCGTTTTTGCTCGAACATTAAATGCCTCCAAATGGTATTTATTTCACTTCCCGAGCCCCTGGAAGCATGAAAATCACTTTAAAAATACTAATTTTAGCTCTAACACTGATGATCCACCTACAAATGTGAACTGACGTTCAAAAATAAAACATTTGAAAACGGACCATTTTCCACATTTCTGAAGCATGACGTAATGGGGGGGTGTTATCTCTTTTGTCGAAAATCAGCCGTTTTTGCTCGAACATTAAATGCCTCCAAATGGTATTTATTTCACTTCCCGAGCCCCTGGAAGCATGAAAATCACTTTAAACATGCTAATTTTAGCTCTAACACTGATGATCCACCTACAAATGTGAACTGACGTTCAAAAATAAAACATTTGAAAACGGACCATTTTCCACATTTCTGAAGCATGACGTAATGGGGGGGTGTTATCTCTTTTGTCGAAAATCAGCCGTTTTTGCTCGAACATTAAATGCCTCCAAATGGTATTTATTTCACTTCCCGAGCCCCTGGAAGCATGAAAATCACTTTAAACATGCTAATTTTAGCTCTAACACTGATGATCCACCTACAAATGTGAACTGACGTTCAAAAATAAAACATTTGAAAACGGACCATTTTCCACATTTCTGAAGCATGACGTAATGGGGGGGTGTTATCTCTTTTGTCGAAAATCAGCCATTTTTGCTCGAACATTAAATGCCTCCAAATGGTATTTAATTAACTTCCCGAGCCCCTGGAAGCATGAAAATCACTTTAAACATGCTAATTTTAGCTCTAACACTGATGATCCACCTACAAATGTGAACTGACGTTCAAAAATAAAACATTTGAAAACGGACCATTTTCCACATTTCTGAAGCATGACGTAATGGGGGGGTGTTATCTCTTTTGTCGAAAATCAGCCGTTTTTGCTTGAACATTAAATGCCTCCAAATGGTATTTAATTAACTTCCCGGGGTGAGGAAACCCTTTTTGAGAACTCAGAGTGAGTAAATTGGCCATTTTCATGCACTTTTAACCATTCCATAAATCTAGTGTTTTGGGCCCCTGGAAGCATGAAAATCAGTTTAAACATGCTAATTTTAGCTCTAACACTGATGATCCACCTACAAATGTGAACTGACGTTCAAAAATAAAACATTTGAAAACGGACCATTTTCCACATTTCTGAAGCATGACATAATGGGGGCGGTGTTATCTCTTTTTTCGAAAATCAGCCGTTTTTGCTCGAACATTAAATGCCTCCAAATGGTATTTATTTCACTTCCCGAGCCCCTGGAAGCATGAAAATCAATTTAAACATGCTAATTTTAGCTCTAACACTGATGATCCACCTACAAATGTGAACTGACGTTCAAAAATAAAACATTTGAAAACGGACCATTTTCCACATTTCTGAAGCATGACGTAATGGGGGGGTGTTATCTCTTTTGTCGAAAATCAGCCGTTTTTGCTCGAACATTAAATGCCTCCAAATGGTATTTATTTCACTTCCCGAGCCCCTGGAAGCATGAAAATCACTTTAAACATGCTAATTTTAGCTCTAACACTGATGATCCACCTACAAATGTGAACTGACGTTCAAAAATAAAACATTTGAAAACGGACCATTTTCCACATTTCTGAAGCATGACGTAATGGGGGGGTGTTATCTCTTTTGTCGAAAATCAGCCGTTTTTGCTCGAACATTAAATGCCTCCAAATGGTATTTATTTCACTTCCCGAGCCCCTGGAAGCATGAAAATCACTTTAAACATGCTAATTTTAGCTCTAACACTGATGATCCACCTACAAATGTGAACTGACGTTCAAAAATAAAACATTTGAAAACGGACCATTTTCCACATTTCTGAAGCATGACGTAATGGGGGGGTGTTATCTCTTTTGTCGAAAATCAGCCATTTTTGCTCGAACATTAAATGCCTCCAAATGGTATTTAATTAACTTCCCGAGCCCCTGGAAGCATGAAAATCACTTTAAACATGCTAATTTTAGCTCTAACACTGATGATCCACCTACAAATGTGAACTGACGTTCAAAAATAAAACATTTGAAAACGGACCATTTTCCACATTTCTGAAGCATGACGTAATGGGGGGGTGTTATCTCTTTTGTCGAAAATCAGCCGTTTTTGCTTGAACATTAAATGCCTCCAAATGGTATTTAATTAACTTCCCGGGGTGAGGAAACCCTTTTTGAGAACTCAGAGTGAGTAAATTGGCCATTTTCATGCACTTTTAACCATTCCATAAATCTAGTGTTTTGGGCCCCTGGAAGCATGAAAATCAGTTTAAACATGCTAATTTTAGCTCTAACACTGATGATCCACCTACAAATGTGAACTGACGTTCAAAAATAAAACATTTGAAAACGGACCATTTTCCACATTTCTGAAGCATGACATAATGGGGGGGGTGTTATCTCTTTTTTCGAAAATCAGCCGTTTTTGCTCGAACATTAAATGCCTCCAAATGGTATTTATTTCACTTCCCGAGCCCCTGGAAGCATGAAAATCAATTTAAACATGCTAATTTTAGCTCTAACACTGATGATCCACCTACAAATGTGAACTGACGTTCAAAAATAAAACATTTGAAAACGGACCATTTTCCACATTTCTGAAGCATGACGTAATGGGGGGGTGTTATCTCTTTTGTCGAAAATCAGCCGTTTTTGCTCGAACATTAAATGCCTCCAAATGGTATTTATTTCACTTCCCGAGCCCCTGGAAGCATGAAAATCACTTTAAAAATGCTAATTTTAGCTCTAACACTGATGATCCACCTACAAATGTGAACTGACGTTCAAAAATAAAACATTTGAAAACGGACCATTTTCCACATTTCTGAAGCATGACGTAATGGGGGGGTGTTATCTCTTTTGTCGAAAATCAGCCGTTTTTGCTCGAACATTAAATGCCTCCAAATGGTATTTATTTCACTTCCCGAGCCCCTGGAAGCATGAAAATCACTTTAAACATGCTAATTTTAGCTCTAACACTGATGATCCACCTACAAATGTGAACTGACGTTCAAAAATAAAACATTTGAAAACGGACCATTTTCCACATTTCTGAAGCATGACGTAATGGGGGGGTGTTATCTCTTTTGTCGAAAATCAGCCATTTTTGCTCGAACATTAAATGCCTCCAAATGGTATTTAATTAACTTCCCGAGCCCCTGGAAGCATGAAAATCACTTTAAACATGCTAATTTTAGCTCTAACACTGATGATCCACCTACAAATGTGAACTGACGTTCAAAAATAAAACATTTGAAAACGGACCATTTTCCACATTTCTGAAGCATGACGTAATGGGGGGGTGTTATCTCTTTTGTCGAAAATCAGCCGTTTTTGCTCGAACATTAAATGCCTCCAAATGGTATTTAATTAACTTCCCGGGGTGAGGAAACCCTTTTTGAGAACTCAGAGTGAGTAAATTGGCCATTTTCATGCACTTTTAACCATTCCATAAATCTTGTGTTTAGGGCCCCTGGAAGCATGAAAATCACTTTAAACATGCTAATTTTAGCTCTAACACTGATGATCCACCTACAAATGTGAACTGATGTTCAAAAATAAAACATTTGAAAACGGACCATTTTCCACATTTCTGAAGCATGACATAATGGGGGGTGTTATCTCTTGTGTCCAAAATCAGCCGTTTTTGCTCGAACATTAAATGCCTCCAAATGGTATTTATTTCACTTCCCGAGCCCCTGGAAGCATGAAAATCACTTTAAACATGCTAATTTTAGCTCTAACACTGATGATCCACCTACAAATGTGAACTGACGTTCAAAAATAAAACATTTGAAAACGGACCATTTTCCACATTTCTGAAGCATGACGTAATGGGGGGGTGTTATCTCTTTTGTCGAAAATCAGCCGTTTTTGCTCGAACATTAAATGCCTCCAAATGGTATTTAATTAACTTCCCGAGCCCCTGGAAGCATGAAAATCACTTTAAACATGCTAATTTTAGCTCTAACACTGATGATCCACCTACAAATGTGAACTGACGTTCAAAAATAAAACATTTGAAAACGGACCATTTTCCACATTTCTGAAGCATGACGTAATGGGGGGGTGTTATCTCTTTTGTCGAAAATCAGCCGTTTTTGCTGGAACATTAACTGCCTCCAAATGGTATTTATTTCACTTCCCGAGCCCATGGAAGCATGAAAATCACTTTAAACATGCTAATTTTAGCTCTAACACTGATGATCCACCTACAAATGTGAACTGACGTTCAAAAATAAAACATTTGAAAACGGACCATTTTCCACATTTCTGAAGCATGACGTAATGGGGGGGTGTTATCTCTTTTGTCGAAAATCAGCCGTTTTTGCTGGAACATTAAATGCCTCCAAATGGTATTTATTTCACTTCCCGAGCCCCTGGAAGCATGAAAATCACTTTAAACATGCTAATTTTAGCTCTAACACTGATGATCCACCTACAAATGTGAACTGACGTCCAAAAATAAAACATTTGAAAACGGACCATTTTCCACATTTCTGAAGCATGACGTAATGGGGGGGTGTTATCTCTTTTGTCGAAAATCAGCCGTTTTTGCTGGAACATTAAATGCCTCCAAATGGTATTTATTTCACTTCCCGAGCCCCTGGAAGCATGAAAATCACTTTAAACATGCTAATTTTAGCTCTAACACTGATGATCCACCTACAAATGTGAACTGACGTCCAAAAATAAAACATTTGAAAACGGACCATTTTCCACATTTCTGAAGCATGACGTAATGGGGGGGTGTTATCTCTTTTGTCGAAAATCAGCCGTTTTTGCTCGAACATTAAATGCCTCCAAATGGTATTTAATTAACTTCCCGGGGTGAAGAAACCCTTTTTGAGAACTCAGAGTGAGTAAATTGGCCATTTTCATGCACTTTTAACCATTCCATAAATCTTGTGTTTTGGGCCCCTGGAAGCATGAAAATCAGTTTAAACATGCTAATTTTAGCTCTAACACTGATGATCCACCTACAAATGTGAACTGACGTTCAAAAATAAAACATTTGAAAACGGACCATTTTCCACATTTCTGAAGCATGACATAATGGGGGGGTGTTATCTCTTTTTTCGAAAATCAGCCGTTTTTGCTCGAACATTAAATGCCTCCAAATGGTATTTATTTCACTTCCCGAGCCCCTGGAAGCATGAAAATCAATTTAAACATGCTAATTTTAGCTCTAACACTGATGATCCACCTACAAATGTGAACTGACGTTCAAAAATAAAACATTTGAAAACGGACCATTTTCCACATTTCTGAAGCATGACGTAATGGGGGGGTGTTATCTCTTTTGTCGAAAATCAGCCGTTTTTGCTCGAACATTAAATGCCTCCAAATGGTATTTATTTCACTTCCCGAGCCCCTGGAAGCATGAAAATCACTTTAAAAATGCTAATTTTAGCTCTAACACTGATGATCCACCTACAAATGTGAACTGACGTTCAAAAATAAAACATTTGAAAACGGACCATTTTCCACATTTCTGAAGCATGACGTAATGGGGGGGTGTTATCTCTTTTGTCGAAAATCAGCCGTTTTTGCTCGAACATTAAATGCCTCCAAATGGTATTTATTTCACTTCCCGAGCCCCTGGAAGCATGAAAATCACTTTAAACATGCTAATTTTAGCTCTAACACTGATGATCCACCTACAAATGTGAACTGACGTTCAAAAATAAAACATTTGAAAACGGACCATTTTCCACATTTCTGAAGCATGACGTAATGGGGGGGTGTTATCTCTTTTGTCGAAAATCAGCCGTTTTTGCTCGAACATTAAATGCCTCCAAATGGTATTTATTTCACTTCCCGAGCCCCTGGAAGCATGAAAATCACTTTAAACATGCTAATTTTAGCTCTAACACTGATGATCCACCTACAAATGTGAACTGACGTTCAAAAATAAAACATTTGAAAACGGACCATTTTCCACATTTCTGAAGCATGACGTAATGGGGGGGTGTTATCTCTTTTGTCGAAAATCAGCCATTTTTGCTCGAACATTAAATGCCTCCAAATGGTATTTAATTAACTTCCCGAGCCCCTGGAAGCATGAAAATCACTTTAAACATGCTAATTTTAGCTCTAACACTGATGATCCACCTACAAATGTGAACTGACGTTCAAAAATAAAACATTTGAAAACGGACCATTTTCCACATTTCTGAAGCATGACGTAATGGGGGGGTGTTATCTCTTTTGTCGAAAATCAGCCGTTTTTGCTCGAACATTAAATGCCTCCAAATGGTATTTAATTAACTTCCCGGGGTGAGGAAACCCTTTTTGAGAACTCAGAGTGAGTAAATTGGCCATTTTCATGCACTTTTAACCATTCCATAAATCTTGTGTTTAGGGCCCCTGGAAGCATGAAAATCACTTTAAACATGCTAATTTTAGCTCTAACACTGATGATCCACCTACAAATGTGAACTGATGTTCAAAAATAAAACATTTGAAAACGGACCATTTTCCACATTTCTGAAGCATGACGTAATGGGGGGGTGTTATCTCTTGTGTCCAAAATCAGCCGTTTTTGCTCGAACATTAAATGCCTCCAAATGGTATTTATTTCACTTCCCGAGCCCCTGGAAGCATGAAAATCACTTTAAACATGCTAATTTTAGCTCTAACACTGATGATCCACCTACAAATGTGAACTGACGTTCAAAAATAAAACATTTGAAAACGGACCATTTTCCACATTTCTGAAGCATGACGTAATGGGGGGGTGTTATCTCTTTTGTCGAAAATCAGCCATTTTTGCTCGAACATTAAATGCCTCCAAATGGTATTTAATTAACTTCCCGAGCCCCTGGAAGCATGAAAATCACTTTAAACATGCTAATTTTAGCTCTAACACTGATGATCCACCTACAAATGTGAACTGACGTTCAAAAATAAAACATTTGAAAACGGACCATTTTCCACATTTCTGAAGCATGACGTAATGGGGGGGTGTTATCTCTTTTGTCGAAAATCAGCCGTTTTTGCTCGAACATTAAATGCCTCCAAATGGTATTTAATTAACTTCCCGGGGTGAGGAAACCCTTTTTGAGAACTCAGAGTGAGTAAATTGGCCATTTTCATGCACTTTTAACCATTCCATAAATCTTGTGTTTAGGGCCCCTGGAAGCATGAAAATCACTTTAAACATGCTAATTTTAGCTCTAACACTGATGATCCACCTACAAATGTGAACTGATGTTCAAAAATAAAACATTTGAAAACGGACCATTTTCCACATTTCTGAAGCATGACGTAATGGGGGGGTGTTATCTCTTGTGTCCAAAATCAGCCGTTTTTGCTCGAACATTAAATGCCTCCAAATGGTATTTATTTCACTTCCCGAGCCCCTGGAAGCATGAAAATCACTTTAAACATGCTAATTTTAGCTCTAACACTGATGATCCACCTACAAATGTGAACTGACGTTCAAAAATAAAACATTTGAAAACGGACCATTTTCCACATTTCTGAAGCATGACGTAATGGGGGGGTGTTATCTCTTTTGTCGAAAATCAGCCGTTTTTGCTCGAACATTAAATGCCTCCAAATGGTATTTAATTAACTTCCCGAGCCCCTGGAAGCATGAAAATCACTTTAAACATGCTAATTTTAGCTCTAACACTGATGATCCACCTACAAATGTGAACTGACGTTCAAAAATAAAACATTTGAAAACGGACCATTTTCCACATTTCTGAAGCATGACGTAATGGGGGGGTGTTATCTCTTTTGTCGAAAATCAGCCGTTTTTGCTGGAACATTAACTGCCTCCAAATGGTATTTATTTCACTTCCCGAGCCCTTGGAAGCATGAAAATCACTTTAAACATGCTAATTTTAGCTCTAACACTGATGATCCACCTACAAATGTGAACTGACGTTCAAAAATAAAACATTTGAAAACGGACCATTTTCCACATTTCTGAAGCATGACGTAATGGGGGGGTGTTATCTCTTTTGTCGAAAATCAGCCGTTTTTGCTGGAACATTAAATGCCTCCAAATGGTATTTATTTCACTTCCCGAGCCCCTGGAAGCATGAAAATCACTTTAAACATGCTAATTTTAGCTCTAACACTGATGATCCACCTACAAATGTGAACTGACGTCCAAAAATAAAACATTTGAAAACGGACCATTTTCCACATTTCTGAAGCATGACGTAATGGGGGGGTGTTATCTCTTTTGTCGAAAATCAGCCGTTTTTGCTCGAACATTAAATGCCTCCAAATGGTATTTAATTAACTTCCCGGGGTGAAGAAACCCTTTTTGAGAACTCAGAGTGAGTAAATTGGCCATTTTCATGCACTTTTAACCATTCCATAAATCTTGTGTTTAGGGCCCCTGGAAGCATGAAAATCACTTTAAACATGCGAATTTTAGCTCTAACACTGATGATCCACCTACAAATGTGAACTGATGTTCAAAAATAAAACATTTGAAAACGGACCATTTTCCACATTTCTGAAGCATGACGTAATGGGGGGGTGTTATCTCTTGTGTCCAAAATCAGCCGTTTTTGCTCGAACATTAAATGCCTCCAAATGGTATTTATTTCACTTCCCGAGCCCCTGGAAGCATGAAAATCACTTTAAACATGCTAATTTTAGCTCTAACACTGATGATCCACCTACAAATGTGAACTGACGTTCAAAAATAAAACATTTGAAAACGGACCATTTTCCACATTTCTGAAGCATGACGTAATGGGGGGTTGTTATCTCTTTTGTCGAAAATCAGCCGTTTTTGCTCGAACATTAAATGCCTCCAAATGGTATTTAATTAACTTCCCGAGCCCCTGGAAGCATGAAAATCACTTTAAACATGCTAATTTTAGCTCTAACACTGATGATCCACCTACAAATGTGAACTGACGTTCAAAAATAAAACATTTGAAAAAGGACCATTTTCCACATTTCTGAAGCATGACGTAATGGGGGTGTGTTATCTCTTTTGTCGAAAATCAGCCGTTTTTGCTCGAACATTAAATGCCTCCAAATGGTATTTAATTAACTTCCCGGGGTGAAGAAACCCTTTTTGAGAACTCAGAGTGAGTAAATTGGCCATTTTCATGCACTTTTAACCATTCCATAAATCTTGTGTTTTGGGCCCCTGGAAGCATGAAAATCACTTTAAACATGCTAATTTTAGCTCTAACACTGATGATCCACCTACAAATGTGAACTGACGTTCAAAAATAAAACATTTGAAAACGGACCATTTTCCACATTTCTGAAGCATGACGTAATGGGGGGGTGTTATCTCTTTTGTCGAAAATCAGCCGTTTTTGCTCGAACATTAAATGCCTCCAAATGGTATTTAATTAACTTCCCGGGGTGAAGAAACCCTTTTTGAGCACTCAGAGTGAGTAAATTGGCCATTTTCATGCACTTTTAACCATTCCATAAATCTTGTGTTTTGGGCCCCTGGAAGCATGAATATCACTTTAAACATGCTAATTTTAGCTCTAACACTGATGATCCACCTACAAATGTGAACTGACGTTCAAAAATAAAACATTTGAAAACGGACCATTTTCCACATTTCTGAAGCATGACGTAATGGGGGGGTGTTATCTCTTTTGTCGAAAATCAGCCGTTTTTGCTCGAACATTAAATGCCTCCAAATGGTATTTAATTAACTTCCCGAGCCCCTGGAAGCATGAAAATCACTTTAAACATGCTAATTTTAGCTCTAACACTGATGATCCACCTACAAATGTGAACTGATGTTCAAAAATAAAACATTTGAAAACGGACCATTTTCCACATTTCTAAAGCATGACGTAATGGGGGGGTGTTATCTCTTTTGTCCAAAATCAGCCGTTTTTGCTCGAACATTAAATGCCTCCAAATGGTATTTATTTCACTTCCCGAGCCCCTGGAAGCATGAAAATCTCTTTAAACATGCTAATTTTAGCTCTAACACTGATGATCCACCTACAAATGTGAACTGACGTTCAAAAATAAAACATTTGAAAACGGACCATTTTCCACATTTCTGAAGCATGACGTAATGGGGGGTGTTATCTCTTTTGTCGAAAATCAGCCGTTTTTGCTCGAACATTAAATGCCTCCAAATGGTATTTAATTAACTTCCCGAGCCCCTGGAAGCATGAAAATCACTTTAAACATGCTAATTTTAGCTCTAACACTGATGATCCACCTACAAATGTGAACTGACGTTCCCGGGGTGAAGAAACCCTTTTTGAGAACTCAGAGTGAGTAAATTGGCCATTTTCATGCACTTTTAACCATTCCATAAATCTTGTGTTTTGGGCCCCTGGAAGCATGAAAATCACTTTAAACATGCTAATTTTAGCTCTAACACTGATGATCCACCTACAAATGTGAACTGACGTTCAAAAATAAAAAATTTGAAAACGGACCATTTTCCACATTTCTGAAGCATGACGTAATGGGGGGGTGTTATCTCTTTTGTCGAAAATCAGCCGTTTTTGCTCGAACATTAAATGCCTCCAAATGGTATTTAATTAACTTCCCGAGCCCCTGGAAGCATGAAAATCACTTTAAACATGCTAATTTTAGCTCTAACACTGATGATCCACCTACAAATGTGAACTGACGTTCAAAAATAAAACATTTGAAAACGGATCATTTTCCACATTTCTGAAGCATGACGTAATGGGGGGGTGTAATCTCTTTTGTCGAAAATCAGCCGTTTTTGCTCGAACATTAAATGCCTCCAAATGGTATTTATTTCACTTCCCGAGCCCCTGGAAGCATGAAAATCACTTTAAACATGCTAATTTTAGCTCTAACACTGATGATCCACCTACAAATGTGAACTGACGTTCAAAAATAAAACATTTGAAAACGGACCATTTTCCACATTTCTGAAGCATGACGTAATGGGGGGGTGTTATCTCTTTTGTCGAAAATCAGCCGTTTTTGCTTGAACATTAAATGCCTCCAAATGGTATTTATTTCACTTCCCGAGCCCCTGGAAGCATGGAAATCACTTTAAACATGCTAATTTTAGCTCTAACACTGATGATCCACCTACAAATGTGAACTGACGTTCAAAAATAAAACATTTGAAAACGGACCATTTTCCACATTTCTGAAGCATGACGTAATGGGGGGGGTGTTATCTCTTTTGTCGAAAATCAGCCGTTTTTGCTCGAACATTAAATGTCTCCAAATGGTATTTATTTCACTTCCCGAGCCCCTGGAAGTATGAAAATCACTTTAAACATGCTAATTTTAGCTCTAACACTGATGATCCACCTACAAATGTGAACTGACGTTCAAAAATAAAACATTTGAAAACGGACCATTTTCCACATTTCTGAAGCATGACGTAATGGGGGGGTGTTATCTCTTTTGTCGAAAATCAGCCGTTTTTGCTCGAACATTAAATGCCTCCAAATGGTATTTATTTCACTTCCCGAGCCCCTGGAAGCATGAAAATCACTTTAAACATGCTAATTTTAGCTCTAACACTGACGATCCACCTACAAATGTGAACTGACGTTCAAAAATAAAACATTTGAAA
Source organism: Lissotriton vulgaris (assembly GCF_964263255.1). Classification (NCBI taxonomy): domain Eukaryota; kingdom Metazoa; phylum Chordata; class Amphibia; order Caudata; family Salamandridae; genus Lissotriton; species Lissotriton vulgaris. The sequence goes on along the minus strand of NW_028247774.1, from coordinate 371,881 downwards.
ACGGACCATTTTCCACATTTCTGAAGCATGACGTAATGGGGGGGTGTTATCTCTTTTGTCGAAAATCTGCCGTTTTTGCTCGAACATTAAATGCCTCCAAATGGTATTTAATTAACTTCCCGGGGTGAAGAAACCCCTTTTTGAGAACTCAGAGTGAGTAAATTGTCCATTTTCATGCACTTTTAACCATTCCATAAATCTTGTGTTTAGGGCCCCTGGAAGCATGAAAATCACTTTAAACATGCTAATTTTAGCTCTAACACTGATGATCCACCTACAAATGTGAACTGACGTTCAAAAATAAAACATTTGAAAACGGACCATTTTCCACATTTCTGAAGCATGACGTAATGGGGGGTGTTATCTCTTTTGTCGAAAATCAGCCGTTTTTGCTCGAACATTAAATGCCTCCAAATGGTATTTAATTAACTTCCCGAGCCCCTGGAAGCATGAAAATCACTTTAAACATGCTAATTTTAGCTCTAACACTGATGATCCACCTACAAATGTGAACTGACGTTCAAAAATAAAACATTTGAAAACGGACCATTTTCCACATTTCTGAAGCATGACGTAATGGGGGGTGTTATCTCTTTTGTCGAAAATCAGCCGTTTTTGCTGGAACATTAAATGCCTCCAAATGGTATTTATTTCACTTCCCGAGCCCTTGGAAGCATGAAAATCACTTTAAACATGCTAATTTTAGCTCTAACACTGATGATCCACCTACAAATGTGAACTGACGTTCAAAAATAAAACATTTGAAAACGGACCATTTTCCACATTTCTGAAGCATGACGTAATGGGGGGGTGTTATCTCTTTTGTCGAAAATCAGCCGTTTTTGCTGGAACATTAAATGCCTCCAAATGGTATTTATTTCACTTCCCGAGCCCCTGGAAGCATGAAAATCACTTTAAACATGCTAATTTTAGCTCTAACACTGATGATCCACCTACAAATGTGAACTGACATTCAAAAATAAAACATTTGAAAACGGACCATTTTCCACATTTCTGAAGCATGACGTAATGGGGGGGTGTTATCTCTTTTGTCGAAAATCAGCCGTTTTTGCTCGAACATTAAATGCCTCCAAATGGTATTTAATTAACTTCCCGGGGTGAAGAAACCCTTTTTGAGAACTCAGAGTGAGTAAATTGGCCATTTTCATGCACTTTTAACCATTCCATAAATCTTGTGTTTAGGGCCCCTGGAAGCATGAAAATCACTTTAAACATGCTAATTTTAGCTCTAACACTGATGATCCACCTACAAATGTGAACTGACGTTCAAAAATAAAACATTTGAAAACGGACCATTTTCCACATTTCTGAAGCATGACGTAATGGGGGGGTGTTATCTCTTTTGTCGAAAATCAGCCGTTTTTGCTCGAACATTAAATGCCTCCAAATGGTATTTAATTAACTTCCCGAGCCCCTGGAAGCATGAAAATCACTTTAAACATGCTAATTTTAGCTCTAACACTGATGATCCACCTACAAATGTGAACTGACGTTCAAAAATAAAACATTTGAAAACGGACCATTTTCCACATTTCTGAAGCATGACGTAATGGGGGGGTGTTATCTCTTTTGTTGAAAATCAGCCGTTTTTGCTCGAACATTAAATGCCTCCAAATGGTATTTAATTAACTTCCCGGGGTGAAGAAACCCTTTTTGAGAACTCAGAGTGAGTAAATTGGCCATTTTCATGCACTTTTAACCATTCCATAAATCTAGTGTTTTGGGCCCCTGGAAGCATGAAAATCACTTTAAACATGCTAATTTTAGCTCTAACACTGATGATCCACCTACAAATGTGAACTGACGTTCAAAAATAAAACATTTGAAAACGGACCATTTTCCACATTTCTGAAGCATGACGTAATGGGGGGGTGTTATCTCTTTTGTCGAAAATCAGCCGTTTTTGCTCGAACATTAAATGCCTCCAAATGGTATTTAATTAACTTCCCGGGGTGAAGAAACCCTTTTTGAGAACTCAGAGTGAGTAAATTGGACATTTTCATGCACTTTTAACCATTCCATAAATCTTGTGTTTTGGGCCCCTGGAAGCATGAAAATCCCTTTAAACATGCTAATTTTAGCTCTAACACTGATGATCCACCTACAAATGTGAACTGACGTTCAAAAATAAAACATTTGAAAACGGACCATTTTCCACATTTCTGAAGCATGACGTAATGGGGGGGTGTTATCTCTTTTGTCGAAAATCAGCCGTTTTTGCTCGAACATTAAATGCCTCCAAATGGTATTTATTTCACTTCCCGAGCCCCTGGAAGCATGAAAATCACTTTAAACATGCTAATTTTAGCTCTAACACTGATGATCCACCTACAAATGTGAACTGACGTTCAAAAATAAAACATTTGAAAACGGACCATTTTCCAGATTTCTGAAGCATGACGTAATGGGGGGGTGTTATCTCTTTTGTCGAAAATCAGCCGTTTTTGCTCGAACATTAAATGCCTCCAAATGGTATTTATTTCACTTCCCGAGCCCCTGGAAGCATGAAAATCACTTTAAACATGCTAATTTTAGCTCTAACACTGATGATCCACCTACAAATGTGAACTGACGTTCAAAAATAAAACATTTGAAAACGGACCATTTTCCACATTTCTGAAGCATGACGTAATGGGGGGGTGTTATCTCTTTTGTCGAAAATCAGCCGTTTTTGCTCGAACATTAAATGCCTCCAAATGGTATTTATTTCACTTCCCGAGCCCCTGGAAGCATGAAAATCACTTTAAACATGCTAATTTTAGCTCTAACACTGATGATCCACCTACAAATGTGAACTGACGTTCAAAAATAAAACATTTGAAAACGGACCATTTTCCACATTTCTGAAGCATGACGTAATGGGGGGGTGTTATCTCTTTTGTCGAAAATCAGCCGTTTTTGCTCGAACATTAAATGCCTCCAAATGGTATTTATTTCACTTCCCGAGCCCCTGGAAGCATGAAAATCACTTTAAACATGCTAATTTTAGCTCTAACACTGATGATCCACCTACAAATGTGAACTGACGTTCAAAAATAAAACATTTGAAAACGGACCATTTTCCACATTTCTGAAGCATGACGTAATGGGGGGGTGTTATCTCTTTTGTCGAAAATCAGCCGTTTTTGCTCGAACATTAAATGCCTCCAAATGGTATTTAATTAACTTCCCGAGCCCCTGGAAGCATGAAAATCACTTTAAACATGCTAATTTTAGCTCTAACACTGATGATCCACCTACAAATGTGAACTGACGTTCAAAAATAAAACATTTGAAAACGGATCATTTTCCACATTTCTGAAGCATGACGTAATGGGGGGGTGTTATCTCTTTTGTCGAAAATCAGCCGTTTTTGCTCGAACATTAAATGCCTCCAAATGGTATTTATTTCACTTCCCGAGCCCCTGGAAGCATGAAAATCACTTTAAACATGCTAATTTTAGCTCTAACACTGATGATCCACCTACAAATGTGAACTGACGTTCAAAAATAAAACATTTGAAAACGGACCATTTTCCACATTTCTGAAGCATGACGTAATGGGGGGGTGTTATCTCTTTTGTCGAAAATCAGCCGTTTTTGCTCGAACATTAAATGCCTCCAAATGGTTTTTATTTCACTTCCCGAGCCCCTGGAAGCATGAAAATCACTTTAAACATGCTAATTTTAGCTCTAACACTGATGATCCACCTACAAATGTGAACTGACGTTCAAAAATAAAACATTTGAAAACGGACCATTTTCCACATTTCTGAAGCATGACGTAATGGGGGGGTGTTATCTCTTTTGTCGAAAATCAGCCGTTTTTGCTGGAACATTAAATGCCTCCAAATGGTATTTATTTCACTTCCCGAGCCCCTGGAAGCATGAAAATCACTTTAAACATGCTAATTTTAGCTCTAACACTGATGATCCACCTACAAATGTGAACTGACGTTCAAAAATAAAACATTTGAAAACGGACCAATTTCCACATTTCTGAAGCATGACGTAATGGGGGGGTGTTATCTCTTTTGTCGAAAATCAGCCGTTTTTGCTGGAACATTAAATGCCTCCAAATGGTATTTATTTCACTTCCTGAGCCCCTGGAAGCATGAAAATCACTTTAAACATGCTAATTTTAGCTCTAACACTGATGATCCACCTACAAATGTGAACTGACGTTCAAAAATAAAACATTTGAAAACGGACCATTTTCCACATTTCTGAAGCATGACGTAATGGGGGGTGTTATCTCTTTTGTCGAAAATCAGCCGTTTTTGCTCGAACATTAAATGCCTCCAAATGGTATTTAATTAACTTCCCGGGGTGAAGAAACCCTTTTTGAGAACTCAGAGTGAGTAAATTGGCCATTTTCATGCACTTTTAACCATTCCATAAATCTTGTGTTTAGGGCCCCTGGAAGCATGAAAATCACTTTAAACATGCTAATTTTAGCTCTAACACTGATGATCCACCTACAAATGTGAACTGACGTTCAAAAATAAAACATTTGAAAACGGACCATTTTCCACATTTCTGAAGCAGGACGTAATGGGGGGGTGTTATCTCTTTTGTCGAAAATCAACCGTTTTTGCTCGAACATTAAATGCCTCCAAATGGTATTTATTTCACTTCCCGAGCCCCTGGAAGCATGAAAATCACTTTAAACATGCTAATTTTAGCTCTAACACTGATGATCCACCTACAAATGTGAACTGACGTTCAAAAATAAAACATTTGAAAACGGACCATTTTCCACATTTCTGAAGCATGACGTAATGGGGGGGTGTTATCTCTTTTGTCGAAAATCAGCCGTTTTTGCTCGAACATTAAATGCCTCCAAATGGTATTTAATTAACTTCCCGGGGTGAAGAAACCCTTTTTGAGAACTCAGAGTGAGTAAATTGGCCATTTTCATGCACTTTTAACCATTCCATAAATCTTGTGTTTTGGGCCCCTGGAAGCATGAAAATCACTTTAAACATGCTAATTTTAGCTCTAACACTGATGATCCACCTACAAATGTGAACTGACGTTCAAAAATAAAACATTTGAAAACGGACCATTTTCCACATTTCTGAAGCATGACGTAATGGGGGGGTGTTATCTCTTTTGTCGAAAATCAGCCGTTTTTGCTCGAACATTAAATGCCTCCAAATGGTATTTAATTAACTTCCCGGGGTGAAGAAACCCTTTTTGAGAACTCAGAGGGAGTAAATTGGCCATTTTCATGCACTTTTAACCATTCCATAAATCTTGTGTTTAGGGCCCCTGGAAGCATGAAAATCACTTTAAACATGCTAATTTTAGCTCTAACACTGATGATCCACCTACAAATGTGAACTGACGTTCAAAAATAAAACATTTGAAAACGGACCATTTTCCACATTTCTGAAGCATGACGTAATGGGGGGGGTGTTATCTCTTTTGTCCAAAATCAGCCGTTTTTGCTCGAACATTAAATGCCTCCAAATGGTATTTATTTCACTTCCCGAGCCCCTGGAAGCATGAAAATCACTTTAAACATGCTAATTTTAGCTCTAACACTGATGATCCACCTACAAATGTGAACTGACGTTCAAAAATAAAACATTTGAAAACGGACCATTTTCCACATTTCTGAAGCATGACGTAATGGGGGGGGTGTTATCTCTTTTGTCGAAAATCAGCCGTTTTTGCTCGAACATTAAATGCCTCCAAATGGTATTTAATTGACTTCCCGAGCCCCTGGAAGCATGAAAATCACTTTAAACATGCTAATTTTAGCTCTAACACTGATGATCCACCTACAAATGTGAACTGACGTTCAAAAATAAAACATTTGAAAATGGACCATTTTCCACATTTCTGAAGCATGACGTAATGGGGGGGTGTTATCTCTTTTGTCGAAAATCAGCCGTTTTTGCTGGAACATTAAATGCCTCCAAATGGTATTTATTTCACTTCCCGAGCCCCTGGAAGCATGAAAATCACTTTAAACATGCTAATTTTAGCTCTAACACTGATGATCCACCTACAAATGTGAACTGACGTTCAAAAATAAAACATTTGAAAACGGACCATTTTCCACATTTCTGAAGCATGACGTAATGGGGGGGGGTGTTATCTCTTTTGTCGAAAATCAGCCGTTTTTGCTGGAACATTAAATGCCTCCAAATGGTATTTATTTCACTTCCCGAGCCCCTGGAAGCATGAAAATCACTTTAAACATGCTAATTTTAGCTCTAACACTGATGATCCACCTACAAATGTGAACTGACGTTCAAAAATAAAACATTTGAAAACGGACCATTTTCCACATTTCTGAAGCATGACGTAATGGGGGGGTGTTATCTCTTTTGTCGAAAATCAGCCGTTTTTGCTCGAACATTAAATGCTTCCAAATGGTATTTAATTAACTTCCCGGGGTGAAGAAACCCTTTTTGAGAACTCAGAGTGAGTAAATTGGCCATTTTCATGCACTTTTAACCATTCCATAAATCTTGTGTTTAGGGCCCCTGGAAGCATGAAAATCACTTTAAACATGCTAATTTTAGCTCTAACACTGATGATCCACCTACAAATGTGAACTGACGTTCAAAAATAAAACATTTGAAAACGGACCATTTTCCACATTTCTGAAGCATGACGTAATGGGGGGGTGTTATCTCTTTTGTCGAAAATCAGCCGTTTTTGCTCGAACATTAAATGCCTCCAAATGGTATTTATTTCACTTCCCGAGCCCCTGGAAGCATGAAAATCACTTTAAACATGCTAATTTTAGCTCTAACACTGATGATCCACCTACAAATGTGAACTGACGTTCAAAAATAAAACATTTGAAAACAGACCATTTTCCACATTTCTGAAGCATGACGTAATGGGGGGGTGTTATCTCTTTTGTCGAAAATCAGCCGTTTTTGCTCGAACATTAAATGCCTCCAAATGGTATTTATTTCACTTCCCGAGCCCCTGGAAGCATGAAAATCACTTTAAACATGCTAATTTTAGCTCTAACACTGATGATCCACCTACAAATGTGAACTGACGTTCAAAAATAAAACATTTGAAAAAGGACCATTTTCCACATTTCTGAAGCATGACGTAATGGGGGGTGTTATCTCTTTTGTCGAAAATCAGCCGTTTTTGCTCGAACATTAAATGCCTCCAAATGGTATTTAATTAACTTCCCGGGGTGAAGAAACCCTTTTTGAGAACTCAGAGTGAGTAAATTGGCCATTTTCATGCACTTTTAACCATTCCATAAATCTTGTGTTTTGGGCCCCTGGAAGCATGAAAATCACTTTAAACATGCTAATTTTAGCTCTAACACTGATGATCCACCTACAAATGTGAACTGACGTTCAAAAATAAAACATTTGAAAACGGACCATTTTCCACATTTCTGAAGCATGACGTAATGGGGGGTGTTATCTCTTTTGTCGAAAATCAGCCGTTTTTGCTCGAACATTAAATGCCTCCAAATGGTATTTAATTAACTTCCCGGGGTGAAGAAACCCTTTTTGAGAACTCAGAGTGAGTAAATTGGCCATTTTCATGCACTTTTAACCATTCCATAAATCTTGTGTTTTGGGCCCCTGGAAGCATGAAAATCACTTTAAACATGCTAATTTTAGCTCTAACACTGATGATCCACCTACAAATGTGAACTGACGTTCAAAAAAAAAACATTTGAAAACGGACCATTTTCCACATTTCTGAAGCATGACGTAATGGGGGGGTGTTATCTCTTTTGTCGAAAATCAGCCGTTTTTGCTCGAACATTAAATGCCTCCAAATGGTATTTAATTAACTTCCCGAGCCCCTGGAAGCATGAAAATCACTTTAAACATGCTAATTTTAGCTCTAACACTGATGATCCACCTACAAATGTGAACTGACGTTCAAAAATAAAACATTTGAAAACGGACCATTTTCCACATTTCTGAAGCATGACGTAATGGGGGGGTGTTATCTCTTTTGTCGAAAATCAGCCGTTTTTGCTCGAACATTAAATGCCTCCAAATGGTATTTATTTCACTTCCCGAGCCCCTGGAAGCATGAAAATCACTTTAAACATGCTAATTTTAGCTCTAACACTGATGATCCACCTACAAATGTGAACTGACGTTCAAAAATAAAACATTTGAAAACGGATCATTTTCCACATTTCTGAAGCATGACGTAATGGGGGGGTGTTATCTCTTTTGTCGAAAATCAGCCGTTTTTGCTCGAACATTAAATGCCTCCAAATGGTATTTATTTCACTTCCCGAGCCCCTGGAAGCATGAAAATCACTTTAAACATGCTAATTTTAGCTCTAACACTGATGATCCACCTACAAATGTGAACTGACGTTCAAAAATAAAACATTTGAAAACGGATCATTTTCCACATTTCTGAAGCATGACGTAATGGGGGGGTGTTATCTCTTTTGTCGAAAATCAGCCGTTTTTGCTCGAACATTAAATGCCTCCAAATGGTATTTATTTCACTTCCCGAGCCCCTGGAAGCATGAAAATCACTTTAAACATGCTAATTTTAGCTCTAACACTGATGATCCACCTACAAATGTGAACTGACGTTCAAAAATAAAACATTTGAAAACGGACCATTTTCCACATTTCTGAAGCATGACGTAATGGGGGGGGTGTTATCTCTTTTGTCGAAAATCAGCCATTTTTGCTCGAACATTAAATGCCTCAAAATGGTATTTATTTCACTTCCCGAGCCCCTGGAAGCATGAAAATCACTTTAAACATGCTAATTTTAGCTCTAACACTGATGATCCACGTACAAATGTGAACTGACGTTCAAAAATAAAACATTTGAAAACGGACCATTTTCCACATTTCTGAAGCATGACGTAATGGGGGGGTGTTATCTCTTTTGTCGAAAATCAGCCGTTTTTGCTGGAACATTAAATGCCTCCAAATGGTATTTATTTCACTTCCCGAGCCCCTGGAAGCATGAAAATCACTTTAAACATGCTAATTTTAGCTCTAACACTGATGATCCACCTACAAATGTGAACTGACGTTCAAAAATAAAACATTTGAAAACGGATCATTTTCCACATTTCTGAAGCATGACGTAATGGGGGGGTGTTATCTCTTTTGTCAAAAATCAGCCGTTTTTGCTCGAACATTAAATGCCTCCAAATGGTATTTATTTCACTTCCCGAGCCCCTGGAAGCATGAAAATCACTTTAAACATGCTAATTTTAGCTCTAACACTGATGATCCACCTACAAATGTGAACTGACGTTCAAAAATAAAACATTTGAAAACGGACCAATTTCCACATTTCTGAAGCATGACGTAATGGGGGGGTGTTATCTCTTTTGTCGAAAATCAGCCGTTTTTGCTGGAACATTAAATGCCTCCAAATGGTATTTATTTCACTTCCCGAGCCCCTGGAAGCATGAAAATCACTTTAAACATGCTAATTTTAGCTCTAACACTGATGATCCACCTACAAATGTGAACTGACGTTCAAAAATAAAACATTTGAAAACGGACCATTTTCCACATTTCTGAAGCATGACGTAATGGGGGGGTGTTATCTCTTTTGTCGAAAATCAGCCGTTTTTGCTCGAACATTAAATGCCTCCAAATGGTATTTAATTAACTTCCCGGGGTGAAGAAACCCTTTTTGAGAACTCAGAGTGAGTAAATTGGCCATTTTCATGCACTTTTAACCATTCCATAAATCTTGTGTTTAGGGCCCCTGGAAGCATGAAAATCACTTTAAACATGCTAATTTTAGCTCTAACACTGATGATCCACCTACAAATGTGAACTGACGTTCAAAAATAAAACATTTGAAAACGGACCATTTTCCACATTTCTGAAGCATGACGTAATGGGGGGGTGTTATCTCTTTTGTCGAAAATCAACCGTTTTTGCTCGAACATTAAATGCCTCCAAATGGTATTTATTTCACTTCCCGAGCCCCTGGAAGCATGAAAATCACTTTAAACATGCTAATTTTAGCTCTAACACTGATGATCCACCTACAAATGTGAACTGACGTTCAAAAATAAAACATTTGAAAACGGACCATTTTCCACATTTCTGAAGCATGACGTAATGGGGGGGTGTTATCTCTTTTGTCCAAAATCAGCCGTTTTTGCTCGAACATTAAATGCCTCCAAATGGTATTTAATTAACTTCCCGGGGTGAAGAAACCCTTTTTGAGAACTCAGAGTGAGTAAATTGGCCATTTTCATGCACTTTTAACCATTCCATAAATCTTGTGTTTTGGGCCCCTGGAAGCATGAAAATCACTTTAAACATGCTAATTTTAGCTCTAACACTGATGATCCACCTACAAATGTGAACTGACGTTCAAAAATAAAACATTTGAAAACGGACCATTTTCCACATTTCTGAAGCATGACGTAATGGGGGGGTGTTATCTCTTTTGTCGAAAATCAGCCGTTTTTGCTCGAACATTAAATGCCTCCAAATGGTATTTATTTCACTTCCCGAGCCCCTGGAAGCATGAAAATCACTTTAAACATGCTAATTTTAGCTCTAACACTGATGATCCACCTACAAATGTGAACTGACGTTCAAAAATAAAACATTTGAAAACGGACCATTTTCCACATTTCTGAAGCATGACGTAATGGGGGGGTGTTATCTCTTTTGTCGAAAATCAGCCGTTTTTGCTCGAACATTAAATGCCTCCAAATGGTATTTATTTCACTTCCCGAGCCCCTGGAAGCATGAAAATCACTTTAAACATGCTAATTTTAGCTCTAACACTGATGATCCACCTACAAATGTGAACTGACGTTCAAAAATAAAACATTTGAAAACGGACCATTTTCCACATTTCTGAAGCATGACGTAATGGGGGGGTGTTATCTCTTTTGTCGAAAATCAGCCGTTTTTGCTCGAACATTAAATGCCTCCAAATGGTATTTATTTCACTTCCCGAGCCCCTGGAAGCATGAAAATCACTTTAAACATGCTAATTTTAGCTCTAACACTGATGATCCACCTACAAATGTGAACTGACGTTCAAAAATAAAACATTTGAAAACGGACCATTTTCCACATTTCTGAAGCATGACGTAATGGGGGGGTGTTATCTCTTTTGTCGAAAATCAGCCGTTTTTGCTCGAACATTAAATGCCTCCAAATGGTATTTAATTAACTTCCCGAGCCCCTGGAAGCATGAAAATCACTTTAAACATGCTAATTTTAGCTCTAACACTGATGATCCACCTACAAATGTGAACTGACGTTCAAAAATAAAACATTTGAAAACGGATCATTTTCCACATTTCTGAAGCATGACGTAATGGGGGGGTGTTATCTCTTTTGTCGAAAATCAGCCGTTTTTGCTCGAACATTAAATGCCTCCAAATGGTATTTATTTCACTTCCCGAGCCCCTGGAAGCATGAAAATCACTTTAAACATGCTAATTTTAGCTCTAACACTGATGATCCACCTACAAATGTGAACTGACGTTCAAAAATAAAACATTTGAAAACGGACCATTTTCCACATTTCTGAAGCATGACGTAATGGGGGGGTGTTATCTCTTTTGTCGAAAATCAGCCGTTTTTGCTCGAACATTAAATGCCTCCAAATGGTTTTTATTTCACTTCCCGAGCCCCTGGAAGCATGAAAATCACTTTAAACATGCTAATTTTAGCTCTAACACTGATGATCCACCTACAAATGTGAACTGACGTTCAAAAATAAAACATTTGAAAACGGACCATTTTCCACATTTCTGAAGCATGACGTAATGGGGGGGTGTTATCTCTTTTGTCGAAAATCAGCCGTTTTTGCTGGAACATTAAATGCCTCCAAATGGTATTTATTTCACTTCCCGAGCCCCTGGAAGCATGAAAATCACTTTAAACATGCTAATTTTAGCTCTAACACTGATGATCCACCTACAAATGTGAACTGACGTTCAAAAATAAAACATTTGAAAACGGACCAATTTCCACATTTCTGAAGCATGACGTAATGGGGGGGTGTTATCTCTTTTGTCGAAAATCAGCCGTTTTTGCTGGAACATTAAATGCCTCCAAATGGTATTTATTTCACTACCTGAGCCCCTGGAAGCATGAAAATCACTTTAAACATGCTAATTTTAGCTCTAACACTGATGATCCACCTACAAATGTGAACTGACGTTCAAAAATAAAACATTTGAAAACGGACCATTTTCCACATTTCTGAAGCATGACTTAATGGGGGGGTGTTATCTCTTTTGTCGAAAATCAGCCGTTTTTGCTGGAACATTAAATGCCTCCAAATGGTATTTAATTAACTTCCCGGGGTGAAGAAACCCTTTTTGAGAACTCAGAGTGAGTAAATTGGCCATTTTCATGCACTTTTAACCATTCCATAAATCTTGTGTTTTGGGCCCCTGGAAGCATGAAAATCACTTTAAACATGCTAATTTTAGCTCTAACACTGATGATCCACCTACAAATGTGAACTGACGTTCAAAAATAAAACATTTGAAAACGGACCATTTTCCACATTTCTGAAGCATGACGTAATGGGGGGGTGTTATCTCTTTTGTCGAAAATCAGCCGTTTTTGCTCGAACATTAAATGCCTCCAAATGGTATTTAATTAACTTCCCGGGGAGAAGAAACCCTTTTTGAGAACTCAGAGTGAGTAAATTGGCCATTTTCATGCACTTTTAACCATTCCATAAATCTTGTGTTTAGGGCCCCTGGAAGCATGAAAATCACTTTAAACATGCTAATTTTAGCTCTAACACTGATGATCCACCTACAAATGTGAACTGACGTTCAAAAATAAAACATTTGAAAACGGACCATTTTCCACATTTCTGAAGCATGACGTAATGGGGGGGGTGTTATCTCTTTTGTCCAAAATCAGCCGTTTTTGCTCGAACATTAAATGCCTCCAAATGGTATTTATTTCACTTCCCGAGCCCCTGGAAGCATGAAAATCACTTTAAACATGCTAATTTTAGCTCTAACACTGATGATCCACCTACAAATGTGAACTGACGTTCAAAAATAAAACATTTGAAAACGGACCATTTTCCACATTTCTGAAGCATGACGTAATGGGGGGGGTGTTATCTCTTTTGTCGAAAATCAGCCGTTTTTGCTCGAACATTAAATGCCTCCAAATGGTATTTAATTGACTTCCCGAGCCCCTGGAAGCATGAAAATCACTTTAAACATGCTAATTTTAGCTCTAACACTGATGATCCACCTACAAATGTGAACTGACGTTCAAAAATAAAACATTTGAAAATGGACCATTTTCCACATTTCTGAAGCATGACGTAATGGGGGGGTGTTATCTCTTTTGTCGAAAATCAGCCGTTTTTGCTGGAACATTAAATGCCTCCAAATGGTATTTATTTCACTTCCCGAGCCCCTGCAAGCATGAAAATCACTTTAAACATGCTAATTTTAGCTCTAACACTGATGATCCACCTACAAATGTGAACTGACGTTCAAAAATAAAACATTTGAAAACGGACCATTTTCCACATTTCTGAAGCATGACGTAATGGGGGGGGTGTTATCTCTTTTGTCGAAAATCAGCCGTTTTTGCTGGAACATTAAATGCCTCCAAATGGTATTTATTTCACTTCCCGAGCCCCTGGAAGCATGAAAATCACTTTAAACATGCTAATTTTAGCTCTAACACTGATGATCCACCTACAAATGTGAACTGACGTTCAAAAATAAAACATTTGAAAACGGACCATTTTCCACATTTCTGAAGCATGACGTAATGGGGGGTGTTATCTCTTTTGTCGAAAATCAGCCGTTTTTGCTCGAACATTAAATGCTTCCAAATGGTATTTAATTAACTTCCCGGGGTGAAGAAACCCTTTTTGAGAACTCAGAGTGAGTAAATTGGCCATTTTCATGCACTTTTAACCATTCCATAAATCTTGTGTTTAGGGCCCCTTGAAGCATGAAAATCACTTTAAACATGCTAATTTTAGCTCTAACACTGATGATCCACCTACAAATGTGAACTGACGTTCAAAAATAAAACATTTGAAAACGGACCATTTTCCACATTTCTGAAGCATGACGTAATGGGGGGGTGTTATCTCTTTTGTCGAAAATCAGCCGTTTTTGCTCGAACATTAAATGCCTCCAAATGGTATTTATTTCACTTCCCGAGCCCCTGGAAGCATGAAAATCACTTTAAACATGCTAATTTTAGCTCTAACACTGATGATCCACCTACAAATGTGAACTGACGTTCAAAAATAAAACATTTGAAAACAGACCATTTTCCACATTTCTGAAGCATGACGTAATGGGGGGGTGTTATCTCTTTTGTCGAAAATCAGCCGTTTTTGCTCGAACATTAAATGCCTCCAAATGGTATTTATTTCACTTCCCGAGCCCCTGGAAGCATGAAAATCACTTTAAACATGCTAATTTTAGCTCTAACACTGATGATCCACCTACAAATGTGAACTGACGTTCAAAAATAAAACATTTGAAAAAGGACCATTTTCCACATTTCTGAAGCATGACGTAATGGGGGGTGTTATCTCTTTTGTCGAAAATCAGCCGTTTTTGCTCGAACATTAAATGCCTCCAAATGGTATTTAATTAACTTCCCGGGGTGAAGAAACCCTTTTTGAGAACTCAGAGTGAGTAAATTGGCCATTTTCATGCACTTTTAACCATTCCATAAATCTTGTGTTTTGGGCCCCTGGAAGCATGAAAATCACTTTAAACATGCTAATTTTAGCTCTAACACTGATGATCCACCTACAAATGTGAACTGACGTTCAAAAATAAAACATTTGAAAACGGACCATTTTCCACATTTCTGAAGCATGACGTAATGGGGGGTGTTATCTCTTTTGTCGAAAATCAGCCGTTTTTGCTCGAACATTAAATGCCTCCAAATGGTATTTAATTAACTTCCCGGGGTGAAGAAACCCTTTTTGAGAACTCAGAGTGAGTAAATTGGCCATTTTCATGCACTTTTAACCATTCCATAAATCTTGTGTTTTGGGCCCCTGGAAGCATGAAAATCACTTTAAACATGCTAATTTTAGCTCTAACACTGATGATCCACCTACAAATGTGAACTGACGTTCAAAAAAAAAACATTTGAAAACGGACCATTTTCCACATTTCTGAAGCATGACGTAATGGGGGGGTGTTATCTCTTTTGTCGAAAATCAGCCGTTTTTGCTCGAACATTAAATGCCTCCAAATGGTATTTAATTAACTTCCCGAGCCCCTGGAAGCATGAAAATCACTTTAAACATGCTAATTTTAGCTCTAACACTGATGATCCACCTACAAATGTGAACTGACGTTCAAAAATAAAACATTTGAAAACGGACCATTTTCCACATTTCTGAAGCATGACGTAATGGGGGGGGTGTTATCTCTTTTGTCGAAAATCAGCCGTTTTTGCTCGAACATTAAATGCCTCCAAATGGTATTTATTTCACTTCCCGAGCCCCTGGAAGCATGAAAATCACTTTAAACATGCTAATTTTAGCTCTAACACTGATGATCCACCTACAAATGTGAACTGACGTTCAAAAATAAAACATTTGAAAACGGATCATTTTCCACATTTCTGAAGCATGACGTAATGGGGGGGTGTTATCTCTTTTGTCGAAAATCAGCCGTTTTTGCTCGAACATTAAATGCCTCCAAATGGTATTTATTTCACTTCCCGAGCCCCTGGAAGCATGAAAATCACTTTAAACATGCTAATTTTAGCTCTAACACTGATGATCCACCTACAAATGTGAACTGACGTTCAAAAATAAAACATTTGAAAACGGACCATTTTCCACATTTCTGAAGCATGACGTAATGGGGGGGTGTTATCTCTTTTGTCGAAAATCAGCCGTTTTTGCTCGAACATTAAATGCCTCCAAATGGTTTTTATTTCACTTCCCGAGCCCCTGGAAGCATGAAAATCACTTTAAACATGCTAATTTTAGCTCTAACACTGATGATCCACCTACAAATGTGAACTGACATTCAAAAATAAAACATTTGAAAACGGACCATTTTCCACATTTCTGAAGCATGACGTAATGGGGGGGTGTTATCTCTTTTTTCGAAAATCAGCCGTTTTTGCTGGAACATTAAATGCCTCCAAATGGTATTTATTTCACTTCCCGAGCCCCTGGAAGCATGAAAATCACTTTAAACATGCTAATCTTAGCTCTAACACTGATGATCCACCTACAAATGTGAACTGACGTTCAAAAATAAAACATTTGAAAACGGATCATTTTCCACATTTCTGAAGCATGACGTAATGGGGGGGTGTTATCTCTTTTGTCGAAAATCAGCCGTTTTTGCTCGAACATTAAATGCCTCCAAATGGTATTTATTTCACTTCCCGAGCCCCTGGAAGCATGAAAATCACTTTAAACATGCTAATTTTAGCTCTAACACTGATGATCCACCTACAAATGTGAACTGACGTTCAAAAATAAAACATTTGAAAACGGATAATTTTCCACATTTCTGAAGCATGACGTAATGGGGGGGTGTTATCTCTTTTGTCGAAAATCAGCCGTTTTTGCTCGAACATTAAATGCCTCAAAATGGTATTTATTTCACTTCCCGAGCCCCTGGAAGCATGAAAATCACTTTAAACATGCTAATTTTAGCTCTAACACTGATGATCCACGTACAAATGTGAACTGACGTTCAAAAATAAAACATTTGAAAACGGACCATTTTCCACATTTCTGAAGCATGACGTAATGGGGGGGTGTTATCTCTTTTGTCGAAAATCAGCCGTTTTTGCTGGAACATTAAATGCCTCCAAATGGTATTTATTTCACTTCCCGAGCCCCTGGAAGCATGAAAATCACTTTAAACATGCTAATTTTAGCTCTAACACTGATGATCCACCTACAAATGTGAACTGACGTTCAAAAATAAAACATTTGAAAACGGATCATTTTCCACATTTCTGAAGCATGACGTAATGGGGGGGTGTTATCTCTTTTGTCGAAAATCAGCCGTTTTTGCTCGAACATTAAATGCCTCCAAATGGTATTTATTTCACTTCCCGAGCCCCTGGAAGCATGAAAATCACTTTAAACATGCTAATTTTAGCTCTAACACTGATGATCCACCTACAAATGTGAACTGACGTTCAAAAATAAAACATTTGAAAACGGACCATTTTCCACATTTCTGAAGCATGACGTAATGGGGGGGTGTTATCTCTTTTGTCGAAAATCAGCCGTTTTTGCTCGAACATTAAATGCCTCCAAATGGTTTTTATTTCACTTCCCGAGCCCCTGGAAGCATGAAAATCACTTTAAACATGCTAATTTTAGCTCTAACACTGATGATCCACCTACAAATGTGAACTGACGTTCAAAAATAAAACATTTGAAAACGGACCATTTTCCACATTTCTGAAGCATGACGTAATGGGGGGGTGTTATCTCTTTTTTCGAAAATCAGCCGTTTTTGCTGGAACATTAAATGCCTCCAAATGGTATTTATTTCACTTCCCGAGCCCCTGGAAGCATGAAAATCACTTTAAACATGCTAATTTTAGCTCTAACACTGATGATCCACCTACAAATGTGAACTGACGTTCAAAAATAAAACATTTGAAAACGGACCAATTTCCACATTTCTGAAGCATGACGTAATGGGGGGGTGTTATCTCTTTTGTCGAAAATCAGCCGTTTTTGCTGGAACATTAAATGCCTCCAAATGGTATTTATTTCACTTCCCGAGCCCCTGGAAGCATGAAAATCACTTTAAACATGCTAATTTTAGCTCTAACACTGATGATCCACCTACAAATGTGAACTGACGTTCAAAAATAAAACATTTGAAAACGGACCATTTTCCACATTTCTGAAGCATGACGTAATGGGGGGGTGTTATCTCTTTTGTCGAAAATCAGCCGTTTTTGCTCGAACATTAAATGCCTCCAAATGGTATTTAATTAACTTCCCGGGGTGAAGAAACCCTTTTTGAGAACTCAGAGTGAGTAAATTGGCCATTTTCATGCACTTTTAACCATTCCATAAATCTTGTGTTTAGGGCCCCTGGAAGCATGAAAATCACTTTAAACATGCTAATTTTAGCTCTAACACTGATGATCCACCTACAAATGTGAACTGACGTTCAAAAATAAAACATTTGAAAACGGACCATTTTCCACATTTCTGAAGCATGACGTAATGGGGGGGTGTTATCTCTTTTGTCGAAAATCAGCCGTTTTTGCTCGAACATTAAATGCCTCCAAATGGTATTTAATTAACTTCCCGAGCCCCTGGAAGCATGAAAATCACTTTAAACATGCTAATTTTAGCTCTAACACTGATGATCCACCTACAAATGTGAACTGACGTTCAAAAATAAAACATTTGAAAACGGACCATTTTCCACATTTCTGAAGCATGACGTAATGGGGGGGGTGTTATCTCTTTTGTCGAAAATCAGCCGTTTTTGCTCGAACATTAAATGCCTCCAAATGGTATTTATTTCACTTCCCGAGCCCCTGGAAGCATGAAAATCACTTTAAACATGCTAATTTTAGCTCTAACACTGATGATCCACCTACAAATGTGAACTGACGTTCAAAAATAAAACATTTGAAAACGGATCATTTTCCACATTTCTGAAGCATGACGTAATGGGGGGGTGTTATCTCTTTTGTCGAAAATCAGCCGTTTTTGCTCGAACATTAAATGCCTCCAAATGGTATTTATTTCACTTCCCGAGCCCCTGGAAGCATGAAAATCACTTTAAACATGCTAATTTTAGCTCTAACACTGATGATCCACCTACAAATGTGAACTGACGTTCAAAAATAAAACATTTGAAAACGGACCATTTTCCACATTTCTGAAGCATGACGTAATGGGGGGGTGTTATCTCTTTTGTCGAAAATCAGCCGTTTTTGCTCGAACATTAAATGCCTCCAAATGGTTTTTATTTCACTTCCCGAGCCCCTGGAAGCATGAAAATCACTTTAAACATGCTAATTTTAGCTCTAACACTGATGATCCACCTACAAATGTGAACTGACGTTCAAAAATAAAACATTTGAAAACGGACCATTTTCCACATTTCTGAAGCATGACGTAATGGGGGGGTGTTATCTCTTTTTTCGAAAATCAGCCGTTTTTGCTGGAACATTAAATGCCTCCAAATGGTATTTATTTCACTTCCCGAGCCCCTGGAAGCATGAAAATCACTTTAAACATGCTAATCTTAGCTCTAACACTGATGATCCACCTACAAATGTGAACTGACGTTCAAAAATAAAACATTTGAAAACGGATCATTTTCCACATTTCTGAAGCATGACGTAATGGGGGGGTGTTATCTCTTTTGTCGAAAATCAGCCGTTTTTGCTCGAACATTAAATGCCTCCAAATGGTATTTATTTCACTTCCCGAGCCCCTGGAAGCATGAAAATCACTTTAAACATGCTAATTTTAGCTCTAACACTGATGATCCACCTACAAATGTGAACTGACGTTTAAATATAAAACATTTGAAAACGGACCATTTTCCACATTTCTGAAGCATGACGTAATGGGGGGGTGTTATCTCTTTTGTCGAAAATCAGCCGTTTTTGCTCGAACATTAAATGCCTCAAAATGGTATTTATTTCACTTCCCGAGCCCCTGGAAGCATGAAAATCACTTTAAACATGCTAATTTTAGCTCTAACACTGATGATCCACCTACAAATGTGAACTGACGTTCAAAAATAAAACATTTGAAAACGGACCATTTTCCACATTTCTGAAGCATGACGTAATGGGGGGGTGTTATCTCTTTTGTCGAAAATCAGCCGTTTTTGCTGGAACATTAAATGCCTCCAAATGGTATTTATTTCACTTCCCGAGCCCCTGGAAGCATGAAAATCACTTTAAACATGCTAATTTTAGCTCTAACACTGATGATCCACCTACAAATGTGAACTGACGTTCAAAAATAAAACATTTGAAAACGGATCATTTTCCACATTTCTGAAGCATGACGTAATGGGGGGGTGTTATCTCTTTTGTCGAAAATCAGCCGTTTTTGCTCGAACATTAAATGCCTCCAAATGGTATTTATTTCACTTCCCGAGCCCCTGGAAGCATGAAAATCACTTTAAACATGCTAATTTTAGCTCTAACACTGATGATCCACCTACAAATGTGAACTGACGTTCAAAAATAAAACATTTGAAAACGGACCATTTTCCACATTTCTGAAGCATGACGTAATGGGGGGGTGTTATCTCTTTTGTCGAAAATCAGCCGTTTTTGCTCGAACATTAAATGCCTCCAAATGGTTTTTATTTCACTTCCCGAGCCCCTGGAAGCATGAAAATCACTTTAAACATGCTAATTTTAGCTCTAACACTGATGATCCACCTACAAATGTGAACTGACGTTCAAAAATAAAACATTTGAAAACGGACCATTTTCCACATTTCTGAAGCATGACGTAATGGGGGGGTGTTATCTCTTTTTTCGAAAATCAGCCGTTTTTGCTGGAACATTAAATGCCTCCAAATGGTATTTATTTCACTTCCCGAGCCCCTGGAAGCATGAAAATCACTTTAAACATGCTAATTTTAGCTCTAACACTGATGATCCACCTACAAATGTGAACTGACGTTCAAAAATAAAACATTTGAAAACGGACCAATTTCCACATTTCTGAAGCATGACGTAATGGGGGGGTGTTATCTCTTTTGTCGAAAATCAGCCGTTTTTGCTGGAACATTAAATGCCTCCAAATGGTATTTATTTCACTTCCCGAGCCCCTGGAAGCATGAAAATCACTTTAAACATGCTAATTTTAGCTCTAACACTGATGATCCACCTACAAATGTGAACTGACGTTCAAAAATAAAACATTTGAAAACGGACCATTTTCCACATTTCTGAAGCATGACGTAATGGGGGGGTGTTATCTCTTTTGTCGAAAATCAGCCGTTTTTGCTCGAACATTAAATGCCTCCAAATGGTATTTAATTAACTTCCCGGGGTGAAGAAACCCTTTTTGAGAACTCAGAGTGAGTAAATTGGCCATTTTCATGCACTTTTAACCATTCCATAAATCTTGTGTTTAGGGCCCCTGGAAGCATGAAAATCACTTTAAACATGCTAATTTTAGCTCTAACACTGATGATCCACCTACAAATGTGAACTGACGTTCAAAAATAAAACATTTGAAAACGGACCATTTTCCACATTTCTGAAGCATGACGTAATGGGGGGGTGTTATTTCTTTTGTCGAAAATCAACCGTTTTTGCTCGAACATTAAATGCCTCCAAATGGTATTTATTTCACTTCCCGAGCCCCTGGAAGCATGAAAATCACTTTAAACATGCTAATTTTAGCTCTAACACTGATGATCCACCTACAAATGTGAACTGACGTTCAAAAATAAAACATTTGAAAACGGACCATTTTCCACATTTCTGAAGCATGACGTAATGGGGGGGTGTTATCTCTTTTGTCCAAAATCAGCCGTTTTTGCTCGAACATTAAATGCCTCCAAATGGTATTTAATTAACTTCCCGGGGTGAAGAAACCCTTTTTGAGAACTCAGAGTGAGTAAATTGGCCATTTTCATGCACTTTTAACCATTCCATAAATCTTGTGTTTTGGGCCCCTGGAAGCATGAAAATCACTTTAAACATGCTAATTTTAGCTCTAACACTGATGATCCACCTACAAATGTGAACTGACGTTCAAAAATAAAACATTTGAAAACGGACCATTTTCCACATTTCTGAAGCATGACGTAATGGGGGGGTGTTATCTCTTTTGTCGAAAATCAGCCGTTTTTGCTCGAACATTAAATGCCTCCAAATGGTATTTATTTCACTTCCCGAGCCCCTGGAAGCATGAAAATCACTTTAAACATGCTAATTTTAGCTCTAACACTGATGATCCACCTACAAATGTGAACTGACGTTCAAAAATAAAACATTTGAAAACGGACCATTTTCCACATTTCTGAAGCATGACGTAATGGGGCGGTGTTATCTCTTTTGTCGAAAATCAGCCGTTTTTGCTCGAACATTAAATGCCTCCAAATGGTATTTATTTCACTTCCCGAGCCCCTGGAAGCATGAAAATCACTTTAAACATGCTAATTTTAGCTCTAACACTGATGATCCACCTACAAATGTGAACTGACGTTCAAAAATAAAACATTTGAAAACGGACCATTTTCCACATTTCTGAAGCATGACGTAATGGGGGGGTGTTATCTCTTTTGTCGAAAATCAGCCGTTTTTGCTCGAACATTAAATGCCTCCAAATGGTATTTATTTCACTTCCCGAGCCCCTGGAAGCATGAAAATCACTTTAAACATGCTAATTTTAGCTCTAACACTGATGATCCACCTACAAATGTGAACTGACGTTCAAAAATAAAACATTTGAAAACGGACCATTTTCCACATTTCTGAAGCATGACGTAATGGGGGGGTGTTATCTCTTTTGTCGAAAATCAGCCGTTTTTGCTCGAACATTAAATGCCTCCAAATGGTATTTAATTAACTTCCCGAGCCCCTGGAAGCATGAAAATCACTTTAAACATGCTAATTTTAGCTCTAACACTGATGATCCACCTACAAATGTGAACTGACGTTCAAAAATAAAACATTTGAAAACGGACCATTTTCCACATTTCTGAAGCATGACGTAATGGGGGGGTGTTATCTCTTTTGTCGAAAATCAGCCGTTTTTGCTCGAACATTAAATGCCTCCAAATGGTTTTTATTTCACTTCCCGAGCCCCTGGAAGCATGAAAATCACTTTAAACATGCTAATTTTAGCTCTAACACTGATGATCCACCTACAAATGTGAACTGACAATCAAAAATAAAACATTTGAAAACGGACCATTTTCCACATTTCTGAAGCATGACGTAATGGGGGGGTGTTATCTCTTTTTTCGAAAATCAGCCGTTTTTGCTAGAACATTAAATGCCTCCAAATGGTATTTATTTCACTTCCCGAGCCCCTGGAAGCATGAAAATCACTTTAAACATGCTAATTTTAGCTCTAACACTGATGATCCACCTACAAATGTGAACTGACGTTCAAAAATAAAACATTTGAAAACGGACCAATTTCCACATTTCTGAAGCATGACGTAATGGGGGGGTGTTATCTCTTTTGTCGAAAATCAGCCGTTTTTGCTGGAACATTAAATGCCTCCAAATGGTATTTATTTCACTTCCCGAGCCCCTGGAAGCATGAAAATCACTTTAAACATGCTAATTTTAGCTCTAACACTGATGATCCACCTACAAATGTGAACTGACGTTCAAAAATAAAACATTTGAAAACGGACCATTTTCCACATTTCTGAAGCATGACGTAATGGGGGGGTGTTATCTCTTTTGTCGAAAATCAGCCGTTTTTGCTCGAACATTAAATGCCTCCAAATGGTATTTAATTAACTTCCCGGGGTGAAGAAACCCTTTTTGAGAACTCAGAGTGAGTAAATTGGCCATTTTCATGCACTTTTAACCATTCCATAAATCTTGTGTTTAGGGCCCCTGGAAGCATGAAAATCACTTTAAACATGCTAATTTTAGCTCTAACACTGATGATCCACCTACAAATGTGAACTGACGTTCAAAAATAAAACATTTGAAAACGGACCATTTTCCACATTTCTGAAGCATGACGTAATGGGGGGGTGTTATCTCTTTTGTCGAAAATCAGCCGTTTTTGCTCGAACATTAAATGCCTCCAAATGGTATTTAATTAACTTCCCGAGCCCCTGGAAGCATGAAAATCACTTTAAACATGCTAATTTTAGCTCTAACACTGATGATCCACCTACAAATGTGAACTGACGTTCAAAAATAAAACATTTGAAAACGGACCATTTTCCACATTTCTGAAGCATGACGTAATGGGGGGGGTGTTATCTCTTTTGTCGAAAATCAGCCGTTTTTGCTCGAACATTAAATGCCTCCAAATGGTATTTATTTCACTTCCCGAGCCCCTGGAAGCATGAAAATCACTTTAAACATGCTAATTTTAGCTCTAACACTGATGATCCACCTACAAATGTGAACTGACGTTCAAAAATAAAACATTTGAAAACGGATCATTTTCCACATTTCTGAAGCATGACGTAATGGGGGGGTGTTATCTCTTTTGTCGAAAATCAGCCGTTTTTGCTCGAACATTAAATGCCTCCAAATGGTATTTATTTCACTTCCCGAGCCCCTGGAAGCATGAAAATCACTTTAAACATGCTAATTTTAGCTCTAACACTGATGATCCACCTACAAATGTGAACTGACGTTCAAAAATAAAACATTTGAAAACGGACCATTTTCCACATTTCTGAAGCATGACGTAATGGGGGGGTGTTATCTCTTTTGTCGAAAATCAGCCGTTTTTGCTCGAACATTAAATGCCTCCAAATGGTTTTTATTTCACTTCCCGAGCCCCTGGAAGCATGAAAATCACTTTAAACATGCTAATTTTAGCTCTAACACTGATGATCCACCTACAAATGTGAACTGACGTTCAAAAATAAAACATTTGAAAACGGACCATTTTCCACATTTCTGAAGCATGACGTAATGGGGGGGTGTTATCTCTTTTTTCGAAAATCAGCCGTTTTTGCTGGAACATTAAATGCCTCCAAATGGTATTTATTTCACTTCCCGAGCCCCTGGAAGCATGAAAATCACTTTAAACATGCTAATCTTAGCTCTAACACTGATGATCCACCTACAAATGTGAACTGACGTTCAAAAATAAAACATTTGAAAACGGATCATTTTCCACATTTCTGAAGCATGACGTAATGGGGGGGTGTTATCTCTTTTGTCGAAAATCAGCCGTTTTTGCTCGAACATTAAATGCCTCCAAATGGTATTTATTTCACTTCCCGAGCCCCTGGAAGCATGAAAATCACTTTAAACATGCTAATTTTAGCTCTAACACTGATGATCCACCTACAAATGTGAACTGACGTTCAAATATAAAACATTTGAAAACGGACCATTTTCCACATTTCTGAAGCATGACGTAATGGGGGGGTGTTATCTCTTTTGTCGAAAATCAGCCGTTTTTGCTCGAACATTAAATGCCTCAAAATGGTATTTATTTCACTTCCCGAGCCCCTGGAAGCATGAAAATCACTTTAAACATGCTAATTTTAGCTCTAACACTGATGATCCACCTACAAATGTGAACTGACGTTCAAAAATAAAACATTTGAAAACGGACCATTTTCCACATTTCTGAAGCATGACGTAATGGGGGGGTGTTATCTCTTTTGTCGAAAATCAGCCGTTTTTGCTGGAACATTAAATGCCTCCAAATGGTATTTATTTCACTTCCCGAGCCCCTGGAAGCATGAAAATCACTTTAAACATGCTAATTTTAGCTCTAACACTGATGATCCACCTACAAATGTGAACTGACGTTCAAAAATAAAACATTTGAAAACGGATCATTTTCCACATTTCTGAAGCATGACGTAATGGGGGGGTGTTATCTCTTTTGTCGAAAATCAGCCGTTTTTGCTCGAACATTAAATGCCTCCAAATGGTATTTATTTCACTTCCCGAGCCCCTGGAAGCATGAAAATCACTTTAAACATGCTAATTTTAGCTCTAACACTGATGATCCACCTACAAATGTGAACTGACGTTCAAAAATAAAACATTTGAAAACGGACCATTTTCCACATTTCTGAAGCATGACGTAATGGGGGGGTGTTATCTCTTTTGTCGAAAATCAGCCGTTTTTGCTCGAACATTAAATGCCTCCAAATGGTTTTTATTTCACTTCCCGAGCCCCTGGAAGCATGAAAATCACTTTAAACATGCTAATTTTAGCTCTAACACTGATGATCCACCTACAAATGTGAACTGACGTTCAAAAATAAAACATTTGAAAACGGACCATTTTCCACATTTCTGAAGCATGACGTAATGGGGGGGTGTTATCTCTTTTTTCGAAAATCAGCCGTTTTTGCTGGAACATTAAATGCCTCCAAATGGTATTTATTTCACTTCCCGAGCCCCTGGAAGCATGAAAATCACTTTAAACATGCTAATTTTAGCTCTAACACTGATGATCCACCTACAAATGTGAACTGACGTTCAAAAATAAAACATTTGAAAACGGACCAATTTCCACATTTCTGAAGCATGACGTAATGGGGGGGTGTTATCTCTTTTGTCGAAAATCAGCCGTTTTTGCTGGAACATTAAATGCCTCCAAATGGTATTTATTTCACTTCCCGAGCCCCTGGAAGCATGAAAATCACTTTAAACATGCTAATTTTAGCTCTAACACTGATGATCCACCTACAAATGTGAACTGACGTTCAAAAATAAAACATTTGAAAACGGACCATTTTCCACATTTCTGAAGCATGACGTAATGGGGGGGTGTTATCTCTTTTGTCGAAAATCAGCCGTTTTTGCTCGAACATTAAATGCCTCCAAATGGTATTTAATTAACTTCCCGGGGTGAAGAAACCCTTTTTGAGAACTCAGAGTGAGTAAATTGGCCATTTTCATGCACTTTTAACCATTCCATAAATCTTGTGTTTAGGGCCCCTGGAAGCATGAAAATCACTTTAAACATGCTAATTTTAGCTCTAACACTGATGATCCACCTACAAATGTGAACTGACGTTCAAAAATAAAACATTTGAAAACGGACCATTTTCCACATTTCTGAAGCATGACGTAATGGGGGGGTGTTATCTCTTTTGTCGAAAATCAACCGTTTTTGCTCGAACATTAAATGCCTCCAAATGGTATTTATTTCACTTCCCGAGCCCCTGGAAGCATGAAAATCACTTTAAACATGCTAATTTTAGCTCTAACACTGATGATCCACCTACAAATGTGAACTGACGTTCAAAAATAAAACATTTGAAAACGGACCATTTTCCACATTTCTGAAGCATGACGTAATGGGGGGGTGTTATCTCTTTTGTCCAAAATCAGCCGTTTTTGCTCGAACATTAAATGCCTCCAAATGGTATTTAATTAACTTCCCGGGGTGAAGAAACCCTTTTTGAGAACTCAGAGTGAGTAAATTGGCCATTTTCATGCACTTTTAACCATTCCATAAATCTTGTGTTTTGGGCCCCTGGAAGCATGAAAATCACTTTAAACATGCTAATTTTAGCTCTAACACTGATGATCCACCTACAAATGTGAACTGACGTTCAAAAATAAAACATTTGAAAACGGACCATTTTCCACATTTCTGAAGCATGACGTAATGGGGGGGTGTTATCTCTTTTGTCGAAAATCAGCCGTTTTTGCTCGAACATTAAATGCCTCCAAATGGTATTTATTTCACTTCCCGAGCCCCTGGAAGCATGAAAATCACTTTAAACATGCTAATTTTAGCTCTAACACTGATGATCCACCTACAAATGTGAACTGACGTTCAAAAATAAAACATTTGAAAACGGACCATTTTCCACATTTCTGAAGCATGACGTAATGGGGCGGTGTTATCTCTTTTGTCGAAAATCAGCCGTTTTTGCTCGAACATTAAATGCCTCCAAATGGTATTTATTTCACTTCCCGAGCCCCTGGAAGCATGAAAATCACTTTAAACATGCTAATTTTAGCTCTAACACTGATGATCCACCTACAAATGTGAACTGACGTTCAAAAATAAAACATTTGAAAACGGACCATTTTCCACATTTCTGAAGCATGACGTAATGGGGGGGTGTTATCTCTTTTGTCGAAAATCAGCCGTTTTTGCTCGAACATTAAATGCCTCCAAATGGTATTTATTTCACTTCCCGAGCCCCTGGAAGCATGAAAATCACTTTAAACATGCTAATTTTAGCTCTAACACTGATGATCCACCTACAAATGTGAACTGACGTTCAAAAATAAAACATTTGAAAACGGACCATTTTCCACATTTCTGAAGCATGACGTAATGGGGGGGTGTTATCTCTTTTGTCGAAAATCAGCCGTTTTTGCTCGAACATTAAATGCCTCCAAATGGTATTTAATTAACTTCCCGAGCCCCTGGAAGCATGAAAATCACTTTAAACATGCTAATTTTAGCTCTAACACTGATGATCCACCTACAAATGTGAACTGACGTTCAAAAATAAAACATTTGAAAACGGACCATTTTCCACATTTCTGAAGCATGACGTAATGGGGGGGTGTTATCTCTTTTGTCGAAAATCAGCCGTTTTTGCTCGAACATTAAATGCCTCCAAATGGTTTTTATTTCACTTCCCGAGCCCCTGGAAGCATGAAAATCACTTTAAACATGCTAATTTTAGCTCTAACACTGATGATCCACCTACAAATGTGAACTGACAATCAAAAATAAAACATTTGAAAACGGACCATTTTCCACATTTCTGAAGCATGACGTAATGGGGGGGTGTTATCTCTTTTGTCGAAAATCAGCCGTTTTTGCTGGAACATTAAATGCCTCCAAATGGTATTTATTTCACTTCCCGAGCCCCTGGAAGCATGAAAATCACTTTAAACATGCTAATTTTAGCTCTAACACTGATGATCCACCTACAAATGTGAACTGACGTTCAAAAATAAAACATTTGAAAACGGACCAATTTCCACATTTCTGAAGCATGACGTAATGGGGGGGTGTTATCTCTTTTGTCGAAAATCAGCCGTTTTTGCTGGAACATTAAATGCCTCCAAATGGTATTTATTTCACTTCCTGAGCCCCTGGAAGCATGAAAATGCCTTTAAACATGCTAATTTTAGCTCTAACACTGATGATCCACCTACAAATGTGAACTGACGTTCAAAAATAAAACATTTGAAAACGGACCATTTTCCACATTTCTGAAGCATGACGTAATGGGGGGGTGTTATCTCTTTTGTCGAAAATCAGCCGTTTTTGCTCGAACATTAAATGCCTCCAAATGGTATTTAATTAACTTCCCGGGGTGAAGAAACCCTTTTTGAGAACTCAGAGTGAGTAAATTGGCCATTTTCATGCACTTTTAACCATTCCATAAATCTTGTGTTTAGGGCCCCTGGAAGCATGAAAATCACTTTAAACATGCTAATTTTAGCTCTAACACTGATGATCCACCTACAAATGTGAACTGACGTTCAAAAATAAAACATTTGAAAACGGACCATTTTCCACATTTCTGAAGCATGACGTAATGGGGGGGTGTTATCTCTTTTGTCGAAAATCAACCGTTTTTGCTCGAACATTAAATGCCTCCAAATGGTATTTATTTCACTTCCCGAGCCCCTGGAAGCATGAAAATCACTTTAAACATGCTAATTTTAGCTCTAACACTGATGATCCACCTACAAATGTGAACTGACGTTCAAAAATAAAACATTTGAAAACGGACCATTTTCCACATTTCTGAAGCATGACGTAATGGGGGGGTGCTATCTCTTTTGTCCAAAATCAGCCGTTTTTGCTCGAACATTAAATGCCTCCAAATGGTATTTAATTAACTTCCCGGGGTGAAGAAACCCTTTTTGAGAACTCAGAGTGAGTAAATTGGCCATTTTCATGCACTTTTAACCATTCCATAAATCTTGTGTTTTGGGCCCCTGGAAGCATGAAAATCACTTTAAACATGCTAATTTTAGCTCTAACACTGATGATCCACCTACAAATGTGAACTGACGTTCAAAAATAAAACATTTGAAAACGGACCATTTTCCACATTTCTGAAGCATGACGTAATGGGGGGGTGTTATCTCTTTTGTCGAAAATCAGCCGTTTTTGCTCGAACATTAAATGCCTCCAAATGGTATTTATTTCACTTCCCGAGCCCCTGGAAGCATGAAAATCACTTTAAACATGCTAATTTTAGCTCTAACACTGATGATCCACCTACAAATGTGAACTGACGTTCAAAAATAAAACATTTGAAAACGGACCATTTTCCACATTTCTGAAGCATGACGTAATGGGGGGGTGTTATCTCTTTTGTCGAAAATCAGCCGTTTTTGCTCGAACATTAAATGCCTCCAAATGGTATTTATTTCACTTCCCGAGCCCCTGGAAGCATGAAAATCACTTTAAAGATGCTAATTTTAGCTCTAACACTGATGATCCACCTACAAATGTGAACTGACGTTCAAAAATAAAACATTTGAAAACGGACCATTTTCCACATTTCTGAAGCATGACGTAATGGGGGGGTGTTATCTCTTTTGTCGAAAATCAGCCGTTTTTGCTCGAACATTAAATGCCTCCAAATGGTATTTAATTAACTTCCCGAGCCCCTGGAAGCATGAAAATCACTTTAAACATGCTAATTTTAGCTCTAACACTGATGATCCACCTACAAATGTGAACTGACGTTCAAAAATAAAACATTTGAAAACGGATCATTTTCCACATTTCTGAAGCATGACGTAATGGGGGGGTGTTATCTCTTTTGTCGAAAATCAGCCGTTTTTGCTCGAACATTAAATGCCTCCAAATGGTATTTATTTCACTTCCCGAGCCCCTGGAAGCATGAAAATCACTTTAAACATGCTAATTTTAGCTCTAACACTGATGATCCACCTACAAATGTGAACTGACGTTCAAAAATAAAACATTTGAAAACGGACCATTTTCCACATTTCTGAAGCATGACGTAATGGGGGGGTGTTATCTCTTTTGTCGAAAATCAGCCGTTTTTGCTCGAACATTAAATGCCTCCAAATGGTTTTTATTTCACTTCCCGAGCCCCTGGAAGCATGAAAATCACTTTAAACATGCTAATTTTAGCTCTAACACTGATGATCCACCTACAAATGTGAACTGACGTTCAAAAATAAAACATTTGAAAACGGACCATTTTCCACATTTCTGAAGCATGACGTAATGGGGGGGTGTTATCTCTTTTGTCGAAAATCAGCCGTTTTTGCTGGAACATTAAATGCCTCCAAATGGTATTTATTTCACTTCCCGAGCCCCTGGAAGCATGAAAATCACTTTAAACATGCTAATTTTAGCTCTAACACTGATGATCCACCTACAAATGTGAACTGACGTTTAAAAATAAAACATTTGAAAACGGACCAATTTCCACATTTCTGAAGCATGACGTAATGGGGGGGTGTTATCTCTTTTGTCGAAAATCAGCCGTTTTTGCTGGAACATTAAATGCCTCCAAATGGTATTTATTTCACTTCCTGAGCCCCTGGAAGCATGAAAATCACTTTAAACATGCTAATTTTAGCTCTAACACTGATGATCCACCTACAAATGTGAACTGACGTTCAAAAATAAAACATTTGAAAACGGACCATTTTCCACATTTCTGAAGCATGACGTAATGGGGGGGTGTTATCTCTTTTGTCGAAAATCAGCCGTTTTTGCTCGAACATTAAATGCCTCCAAATGGTATTTAATTAACTTCCCGGGGTGAAGAAACCCTTTTTGAGAACTCAGAGTGAGTAAATTGGCCATTTTCATGCACTTTTAACCATTCCATAAATCTTGTGTTTAGGGCCCCTGGAAGCATGAAAATCACTTTAAACATGCTAATTTTAGCTCTAACACTGATGATCCACCTACAAATGTGAACTGACGTTCAAAAATAAAACATTTGAAAACGGACCATTTTCCACATTTCTGAAGCATGACGTAATGGGGGGGTGTTATCTCTTTTGTCGAAAATCAACCGTTTTTGCTCGAACATTAAATGCCTCCAAATGGTATTTATTTCACTTCCCGAGCCCCTGGAAGCATGAAAATCACTTTAAACATGCTAATTTTAGCTCTAACACTGATGATCCACCTACAAATGTGAACTGACGTTCAAAAATAAAACATTTGAAAACGGACCATTTTCCACATTTCTGAAGCATGACGTAATGGGGGGGTGTTATCTCTTTTGTCCAAAATCAGCCGTTTTTGCTCGAACATTAAATGCCTCCAAATGGTATTTAATTAACTTCCCGGGGTGAAGAAACCCTTTTTGAGAACTCAGAGTGAGTAAATTGGCCATTTTCATGCACTTTTAACCATTCCATAAATCTTGTGTTTTGGGCCCCTGGAAGCATGAAAATCACTTTAAACATGCTAATTTTAGCTCTAACACTGATGATCCACCTACAAATGTGAACTGACGTTCAAAAATAAAACATTTGAAAACGGACCATTTTCCACATTTCTGAAGCATGACGTAATGGGGGGGTGTTATCTCTTTTGTCGAAAATCAGCCGTTTTTGCTCGAACATTAAATGCCTCCAAATGGTATTTATTTCACTTCCCGAGCCCCTGGAAGCATGAAAATCACTTTAAACATGCTAATTTTAGCTCTAACACTGATGATCCACCTACAAATGTGAACTGACGTTCAAAAATAAAACATTTGAAAACGGACCATTTTCCACATTTCTGAAGCATGACGTAATGGGGGGGTGTTATCTCTTTTGTCGAAAATCAGCCGTTTTTGCTCGAACATTAAATGCCTCCAAATGGTATTTATTTCACTTCCCGAGCCCCTGGAAGCATGAAAATCACTTTAAACCTGCTAATTTTAGCTCTAACACTGATGATCCACCTACAAATGTGAACTGACGTTCAAAAATAAAACATTTGAAAACGGACCATTTTCCACATTTCTGAAGCATGACGTAATGGGGGGGTGTTATCTCTTTTGTCGAAAATCAGCCGTTTTTGCTCGAACATTAAATGCCTCCAAATGGTATTTATTTCACTTCCCGAGCCCCTGGAAGCATGAAAATCACTTTAAACATGCTAATTTTAGCTCTAACACTGATGATCCACCTACAAATGTGAACTGACGTTCAAAAATAAAACATTTGAAAACGGACCATTTTCCACATTTCTGAAGCATGACGTAATGGGGGGGTGTTATCTCTTTTGTCGAAAATCAGCCGTTTTTGCTCGAACATTAAATGCCTCCAAATGGTATTTAATTAACTTCCCGAGCCCCTGGAAGCATGAAAATCACTTTAAACATGCTAATTTTAGCTCTAACACTGATGATCCACCTACAAATGTGAACTGACGTTCAAAAATAAAACATTTGAAAACGGATCATTTTCCACATTTCTGAAGCATGACGTAATGGGGGGGTGTTATCTCTTTTGTCGAAAATCAGCCGTTTTTGCTCGAACATTAAATGCCTCCAAATGGTATTTATTTCACTTCCCGAGCCCCTGGAAGCATGAAAATCACTTTAAACATGCTAATTTTAGCTCTAACACTGATGATCCACCTACAAATGTGAACTGACGTTCAAAAATAAAACATTTGAAAACGGACCATTTTCCACATTTCTGAAGCATGACGTAATGGGGGGGTGTTATCTCTTTTGTCGAAAATCAGCCGTTTTTGCTCGAACATTAAATGCCTCCAAATGGTTTTTATTTCACTTCCCGAGCCCCTGGAAGCATGAAAATCACTTTAAACATGCTAATTTTAGCTCTAACACTGATGATCCACCTACAAATGTGAACTGACGTTCAAAAATAAAACATTTGAAAACGGACCATTTTCCACATTTCTGAAGCATGACGTAAATGGGGGGTGTTATCTCTTTTGTCGAAAATCAGCCGTTTTTGCTGGAACATTAAATGCCTCCAAATGGTATTTATTTCACTTCCCGAGCCCCTGGAAGCATGAAAATCACTTTAAACATGCTAATTTTAGCTCTAACACTGATGATCCACCTACAAATGTGAACTGACGTTCAAAAATAAAACATTTGAAAACGGACCAATTTCCACATTTCTGAAGCATGACGTAATGGGGGGGTGTTATCTCTTTTGTCGAAAATCAGCCGTTTTTGCTGGAACATTAAATGCCTCCAAATGGTATTTATTTCACTTCCTGAGCCCCTGGAAGCATGAAAATCACTTTAAACATGCTAATTTTAGCTCTAACACTGATGATCCACCTACAAATGTGAACTGACGTTCAAAAATAAAACATTTGAAAACGGACCATTTTCCACATTTCTGAAGCATGACGTAATGGGGGGGTGTTATCTCTTTTGTCGAAAATCAGCCGTTTTTGCTCGAACATTAAATGCCTCCAAATGGTATTTAATTAACTTCCCGGGGTGAAGAAACCCTTTTCTGAGAACTCAGAGTGAGTAAATTGGCCATTTTCATGCACTTTTAACCATTCCATAAATCTTGTGTTTAGGGCCCCTGGAAGCATGAAAATCACTTTAAACATGCTAATTTTAGCTCTAACACTGATGATCCACCTACAAATGTGAACTGACGTTCAAAAATAAAACATTTGAAAACGGACCATTTTCCACATTTCTGAAGCATGACGTAATGGGGGGGTGTTATCTCTTTTGTCGAAAATCAACCGTTTTTGCTCGAACATTAAATGCCTCCAAATGGTATTTATTTCACTTCCCGAGCCCCTGGAAGCATGAAAATCACTTTAAACATGCTAATTTTAGCTCTAACACTGATGATCCACCTACAAATGTGAACTGACGTTCAAAAATAAAACATTTGAAAACGGACCATTTTCCACATTTCTGAAGCATGACGTAATGGGGGGGTGTTATCTCTTTTGTCGAAAATCAGCCGTTTTTGCTGGAACATTAAATGCCTCCAAATGGTATTTAATTAACTTCCCGGGGTGAAGAAACCCTTTTTGAGAACTCAGAGTGAGTAAATTGGCCATTTTCATGCACTTTTAACCATTCCATAAATCTTGTGTTTTGGGCCCCTGGAAGCATGAAAATCACTTTAAACATGCTAATTTTAGCTCTAACACTGATGATCCACCTACAAATGTGAACTGACGTTCAAAAATAAAACATTTGAAAACGGACCATTTTCCACATTTCTGAAGCATGACGTAATGGGGGGGTGTTATCTCTTTTGTCGAAAATCAGCCGTTTTTGCTCGAACATTAAATGCCTCCAAATGGTATTTAATTAACTTCCCGGGGAGAAGAAACCCTTTTTGAGAACTCAGAGTGAGTAAATTGGCCATTTTCATGCACTTTTAACCATTCCATAAATCTTGTGTTTAGGGCCCCTGGAAGCATGAAAATCACTTTAAACATGCTAATTTTAGCTCTAACACTGATGATCCACCTACAAATGTGAACTGACGTTCAAAAATAAAACATTTGAAAACGGACCATTTTCCACATTTCTGAAGCATGACGTAATGGGGGGGGTGTTATCTCTTTTGTCCAAAATCAGCCGTTTTTGCTCGAACATTAAATGCCTCCAAATGGTATTTATTTCACTTCCCGAGCCCCTGGAAGCATGAAAATCACTTTAAACATGCTAATTTTAGCTCTAACACTGATGATCCACCTACAAATGTGAACTGACGTTCAAAAATAAAACATTTGAAAACGGACCATTTTCCACATTTCTGAAGCATGACGTAATGGGGGGGTGTTATCTCTTTTGTCGAAAATCAGCCGTTTTTGCTCGAACATTAAATGCCTCCAAATGGTATTTAATTGACTTCCCGAGCCCCTGGAAGCATGAAAATCACTTTAAACATGCTAATTTTAGCTCTAACACTGATGATCCACCTACAAATGTGAACTGACGTTCAAAAATAAAACATTTGAAAATGGACCATTTTCCACATTTCTGAAGCATGACGTAATGGGGGGGTGTTATCTCTTTTGTCGAAAATCAGCCGTTTTTGCTGGAACATTAAATGCCTCCAAATGGTATTTATTTCACTTCCCGAGCCCCTGGAAGCATGAAAATCACTTTAAACATGCTAATTTTAGCTCTAACACTGATGATCCACCTACAAATGTGAACTGACGTTCAAAAATAAAACATTTGAAAACGGACCATTTTCCACATTTCTGAAGCATGACGTAATGGGGGGGGTGTTATCTCTTTTGTCGAAAATCAGCCGTTTTTGCTGGAACATTAAATGCCTCCAAATGGTATTTATTTCACTTCCCGAGCCCCTGGAAGCATGAAAATCACTTTAAACATGCTAATTTTAGCTCTAACACTGATGATCCACCTACAAATGTGAACTGACGTTCAAAAATAAAACATTTGAAAACGGACCATTTTCCACATTTCTGAAGCATGACGTAATGGGGGGGTGTTATCTCTTTTGTCGAAAATCAGCCGTTTTTGCTCGAACATTAAATGCTTCCAAATGGTATTTAATTAACTTCCCGGGGTGAAGAAACCCTTTTTGAGAACTCAGAGTGAGTAAATTGGCCATTTTCATGCACTTTTAACCATTCCATAAATCTTGTGTTTAGGGCCCCTGGAAGCATGAAAATCACTTTAAACATGCTAATTTTAGCTCTAACACTGATGATCCACCTACAAATGTGAACTGACGTTCAAAAATAAAACATTTGAAAACGGACCATTTTCCACATTTCTGAAGCATGACGTAATGGGGGGGTGTTATCTCTTTTGTCGAAAATCAGCCGTTTTTGCTCGAACATTAAATGCCTCCAAATGGTATTTATTTCACTTCCCGAGCCCCTGGAAGCATGAAAATCACTTTAAACATGCTAATTTTAGCTCTAACACTGATGATCCACCTACAAATGTGAACTGACGTTCAAAAATAAAACATTTGAAAACAGACCATTTTCCACATTTCTGAAGCATGACGTAATGGGGGGGTGTTATCTCTTTTGTCGAAAATCAGCCGTTTTTGCTCGAACATTAAATGCCTCCAAATGGTATTTATTTCACTTCCCGAGCCCCTGGAAGCATGAAAATCACTTTAAACATGCTAATTTTAGCTCTAACACTGATGATCCACCTACAAATGTGAACTGACGTTCAAAAATAAAACATTTGAAAAAGGACCATTTTCCACATTTCTGAAGCATGACGTAATGGGGGGTGTTATCTCTTTTGTCGAAAATCAGCCGTTTTTGCTCGAACATTAAATGCCTCCAAATGGTATTTAATTAACTTCCCGGGGTGAAGAAACCCTTTTTGAGAACTCAGAGTGAGTAAATTGGCCATTTTCATGCACTTTTAACCATTCCATAAATCTTGTGTTTTGGGCCCCTGGAAGCATGAAAATCACTTTAAACATGCTAATTTTAGCTCTAACACTGATGATCCACCTACAAATGTGAACTGACGTTCAAAAATAAAACATTTGAAAACGGACCATTTTCCACATTTCTGAAGCATGACGTAATGGGGGGTGTTATCTCTTTTGTCGAAAATCAGCCGTTTTTGCTCGAACATTAAATGCCTCCAAATGGTATTTAATTAACTTCCCGGGGTGAAGAAACCCTTTTTGAGAACTCAGAGTGAGTAAATTGGCCATTTTCATGCACTTTTAACCATTCCATAAATCTTGTGTTTTGGGCCCCTGGAAGCTTGAAAATCACTTTAAACATGCTAATTTTAGCTCTAACACTGATGATCCACCTACAAATGTGAACTGACGTTCAAAAAAAAAACATTTGAAAACGGACCATTTTCCACATTTCTGAAGCATGACGTAATGGGGGGGTGTTATCTCTTTTGTCGAAAATCAGCCGTTTTTGCTCGAACATTAAATGCCTCCAAATGGTATTTAATTAACTTCCCGAGCCCCTGGAAGCATGAAAATCACTTTAAACATGCTAATTTTAGCTCTAACACTGATGATCCACCTACAAATGTGAACTGACGTTCAAAAATAAAACATTTGAAAACGGACCATTTTCCACATTTCTGAAGCATGACGTAATGGGGGGGTGTTATCTCTTTTGTCGAAAATCAGCCGTTTTTGCTCGAACATTAAATGCCTCCAAATGGTATTTATTTCACTTCCCGAGCCCCTGGAAGCATGAAAATCACTTTAAACATGCTAATTTTAGCTCTAACACTGATGATCCACCTACAAATGTGAACTGACGTTCAAAAATAAAACATTTGAAAACGGATCATTTTCCACATTTCTGAAGCATGACGTAATGGGGGGGTGTTATCTCTTTTGTCGAAAATCAGCCGTTTTTGCTCGAACATTAAATGCCTCCAAATGGTATTTATTTCACTTCCCGAGCCCCTGGAAGCATGAAAATCACTTTAAACATGCTAATTTTAGCTCTAACACTGATGATCCACCTACAAATGTGAACTGACGTTCAAAAATAAAACATTTGAAAACGGACCATTTTCCACATTTCTGAAGCATGACGTAATGGGGGGGTGTTATCTCTTTTGTCGAAAATCAGCCGTTTTTGCTCGAACATTAAATGCCTCCAAATGGTTTTTATTTCACTTCCCGAGCCCCTGGAAGCATGAAAATCACTTTAAACATGCTAATTTTAGCTCTAACACTGATGATCCACCTACAAATGTGAACTGACGTTCAAAAATAAAACATTTGAAAACGGACCATTTTCCACATTTCTGAAGCATGACGTAATGGGGGGGTGTTATCTCTTTTTTCGAAAATCAGCCGTTTTTGCTGGAACATTAAATGCCTCCAAATGGTATTTATTTCACTTCCCGAGCCCCTGGAAGCATGAAAATCACTTTAAACATGCTAATCTTAGCTCTAACACTGATGATCCACCTACAAATGTGAACTGACGTTCAAAAATAAAACATTTGAAAACGGATCATTTTCCACATTTCTGAAGCATGACGTAATGGGGGGGTGTTATCTCTTTTGTCGAAAATCAGCCGTTTTTGCTCGAACATTAAATGCCTCCAAATGGTATTTATTTCACTTCCCGAGCCCCTGGAAGCATGAAAATCACTTTAAACATGCTAATTTTAGCTCTAACACTGATGATCCACCTACAAATGTGAACTGACGTTCAAAAATAAAACATTTGAAAACGGACCATTTTCCACATTTCTGAAGCATGACGTAATGGGGGGGTGTTATCTCTTTTGTCGAAAATCAGCCGTTTTTGCTCGAACATTAAATGCCTCCAAATGGTATTTATTTCACTTCCCGAGCCCCTGGAAGCATGAAAATCACTTTAAACATGCTAATTTTAGCTCTAACACTGATGATCCACGTACAAATGTGAACTGACGTTCAAAAATAAAACATTTGAAAACGGACCATTTTCCACATTTCTGAAGCATGACGTAATGGGGGGGTGTTATCTCTTTTGTCGAAAATCAGCCGTTTTTGCTGGAACATTAAATGCCTCCAAATGGTATTTATTTCACTTCCCGAGCCCCTGGAAGCATGAAAATCACTTTAAACATGCTAATTTTAGCTCTAACACTGATGATCCACCTACAAATGTGAACTGACGTTCAAAAATAAAACATTTGAAAACGGATCATTTTCCACATTTCTGAAGCATGACGTAATGGGGGGGTGTTATCTCTTTTGTCGAAAATCAGCCGTTTTTGCTCGAACATTAAATGCCTCCAAATGGTATTTATTTCACTTCCCGAGCCCCTGGAAGCATGAAAATCACTTTAAACATGCTAATTTTAGCTCTAACACTGATGATCCACCTACAAATGTGAACTGACGTTCAAAAATAAAACATTTGAAAACGGACCATTTTCCACATTTCTGAAGCATGACGTAATGGGGGGGTGTTATCTCTTTTGTCGAAAATCAGCCGTTTTTGCTCGAACATTAAATGCCTCCAAATGGTTTTTATTTCACTTCCCGAGCCCCTGGAAGCATGAAAATCACTTTAAACATGCTAATTTTAGCTCTAACACTGATGATCCACCTACAAATGTGAACTGACGTTCAAAAATAAAACATTTGAAAACGGACCATTTTCCACATTTCTGAAGCATGACGTAATGGGGGGGTGTTATCTCTTCTTTCGAAAATCAGCCGTTTTTGCTGGAACATTAAATGCCTCCAAATGGTATTTATTTCACTTCCCGAGCCCCTGGAAGCATGAAAATCACTTTAAACATGCTAATTTTAGCTCTAACACTGATGATCCACCTACAAATGTGAACTGACGTTCAAAAATAAAACATTTGAAAACGGACCAATTTCCACATTTCTGAAGCATGACGTAATGGGGGGGTGTTATCTCTTTTGTCGAAAATCAGCCGTTTTTGCTGGAACATTAAATGCCTCCAAATGGTATTTATTTCACTTCCCGAGCCCCTGGAAGCATGAAAATCACTTTAAACATGCTAATTTTAGCTCTAACACTGATGATCCACCTACAAATGTGAACTGACGTTCAAAAATAAAACATTTGAAAACGGACCATTTTTCACATTTCTGAAGCATGACGTAATGGGGGGGTGTTATCTCTTTTGTCGAAAATCAGCCGTTTTTGCTCGAACATTAAATGCCTCCAAATGGTATTTAATTAACTTCCCGGGGTGAAGAAACCCTTTTTGAGAACTCAGAGTGAGTAAATTGGCCATTTTCATGCACTTTTAACCATTCCATAAATCTAGTGTTTAGGGCCCCTGGAAGCATGAAAATCACTTTAAACATGCTAATTTTAGCTCTAACACTGATGATCCACCTACAAATGTGAACTGACGTTCAAAAATAAAACATTTGAAAACGGACCATTTTCCACATTTCTGAAGCATGACGTAATGGGGGGGTGTTATCTCTTTTGTCGAAAATCAACCGTTTTTGCTCGAACATTAAATGCCTCCAAATGGTATTTATTTCACTTCCCGAGCCCCTGGAAGCATGAAAATCACTTTAAACATGCTAATTTTAGCTCTAACACTGATGATCCACCTACAAATGTGAACTGACGTTCAAAAATAAAACATTTGAAAACGGACCATTTTCCACATTTCTGAAGCATGACGTAATGGGGGGGTGTTATCTCTTTTGTCGAAAATCAGCCGTTTTTGCTGGAACATTAAATGCCTCCAAATGGTATTTAATTAACTTCCCGGGGTGAAGAAACCCTTTTTGAGAACTCAGAGTGAGTAAATTGGCCATTTTCATGCACTTTTAACCATTCCATAAATCTTGTGTTTTGGGCCCCTGGAAGCATGAAAATCACTTTAAACATGCTAATTTTAGCTCTAACACTGATGATCCACCTACAAATGTGAACTGACGTTCAAAAATAAAACATTTGAAAACGGACCATTTTCAACATTTCTGAAGCATGACGTAATGGGGGGGTGTTATCTCTTTTGTCGAAAATCAGCCGTTTTTGCTCGAACATTAAATGCCTCCAAATGGTATTTATTTCACTTCCCGAGCCCCTGGAAGCATGAAAATCACTTTAAACATGCTAATTTTAGCTCTAACACTGATGATCCACCTACAAATGTGAACTGACGTTCAAAAATAAAACATTTGAAAACGGACCATTTTCCACATTTCTGAAGCATGACGTAATGGGGGGGTGTTATCTCTTTTGTCGAAAATCAGCCGTTTTTGCTCGAACATTAAATGCCTCCAAATGGTATTTATTTCACTTCCCGAGCCCCTGGAAGCATGAAAATCACTTTAAACATGCTAATTTTAGCTCTAACACTGATGATCCACCTACAAATGTGAACTGACGTTCAAAAATAAAACATTTGAAAACGGACCATTTTCCACATTTCTGAAGCATGACGTAATGGGGGGGTGTTATCTCTTTTGTCGAAAATCAGCCGTTTTTGCTCGAACATTAAATGCCTCCAAATGGTATTTATTTCACTTCCCGAGCCCCTGGAAGCATGAAAATCACTTTAAACATGCTAATTTTAGCTCTAACACTGATGATCCACCTACAAATGTGAACTGACGTTCAAAAATAAAACATTTGAAAACGGACCATTTTCCACATTTCTGAAGCATGACGTAATGGGGGGGTGTTATCTCTTTTGTCGAAAATCAGCCGTTTTTGCTCGAACATTAAATGCCTCCAGATGGTATTTATTTCACTTCCCGAGCCCCTGGAAGCATGAAAATCACTTTAAACATGCTAATTTTAGCTCTAACACTGATGATCCACCTACAAATGTGAACTGACGTTCAAAAATAAAACATTTGAAAACGGACCATTTTCCACATTTCTGAAGCATGACGTAATGGGGGGGTGTTATCTCTTTTGTCGAAAATCAGCCGTTTTTGCTCGAACATTAAATGCCTCCAAATGGTATTTAATTAACTTCCCGAGCCCCTGGAAGCATGAAAATCACTTTAAACATGCTAATTTTAGCTCTAACACTGATGATCCACCTACAAATGTGAACTGACGTTCAAAAATAAAACATTTGAAAACGGATCATTTTCCACATTTCTGAAGCATGACGTAATGGGGGGGTGTTATCTCTTTTGTCGAAAATCAGCCGTTTTTGCTCGAACATTAAATGCCTCCAAATGGTATTTATTTCACTTCCCGAGCCCCTGGAAGCATGAAAATCACTTTAAACATGCTAATTTTAGCTCTAACACTGATGATCCACCTACAAATGTGAACTGACGTTCAAAAATAAAACATTTGAAAACGGACCATTTTCCACATTTCTGAAGCATGACGTAATGGGGGGGTGTTATCTCTTTTGTCGAAAATCAGCCGTTTTTGCTCGAACATTAAATGCCTCCAAATGGTTTTTATTTCACTTCCCGAGCCCCTGGAAGCATGAAAATCACTTTAAACATGCTAATTTTAGCTCTAACACTGATGATCCACCTACAAATGTGAACTGACGTTCAAAAATAAAACATTTGAAAACGGACCATTTTCCACATTTCTGAAGCATGACGTAATGGGGGGGTGTTATCTCTTTTGTCGAAAATCAGCCGTTTTTGCTGGAACATTAAATGGCTCCAAATGGTATTTATTTCACTTCCCGAGCCCCTGGAAGCATGAAAATCACTTTAAACATGCTAATTTTAGCTCTAACACTGATGATCCACCTACAAATGTGAACTGACGTTCAAAAATAAAACATTTGAAAACGGACCAATTTCCACATTTCTGAAGCATGACGTAATGGGGGGGTGTTATCTCTTTTGTCGAAAATCAGCCGTTTTTGCTGGAACATTAAATGCCTCCAAATGGTATTTATTTCACTTCCTGAGCCCCTGGAAGCATGAAAATCACTTTAAACATGCTAATTTTAGCTCTAACACTGATGATCCACCTACAAATGTGAACTGACGTTCAAAAATAAAACATTTGAAAACGGACCATTTTCCACATTTCTGAAGCATGACGTAATGGGGGGGTGTTATCTCTTTTGTCGAAAATCAGCCGTTTTTGCTCGAACATTAAATGCCTCCAAATGGTATTTAATTAACTTCCCGGGGTGAAGAAACCCTTTTCTGAGAACTCAGAGTGAGTAAATTGGCCATTTTCATGCACTTTTAACCATTCCATAAATCTTGTGTTTAGGGCCCCTGGAAGCATGAAAATCACTTTAAACATGCTAATTTTAGCTCTAACACTGATGATCCACCTACAAATGTGAACTGACGTTCAAAAATAAAACATTTGAAAACGGACCATTTTCCACATTTCTGAAGCATGACGTAATGGGGGGGTGTTATCTCTTTTGTCGAAAATCAGCCGTTTTTGCTGGAACATTAAATGCCTCCAAATGGTATTTAATTAACTTCCCGGGGTGAAGAAACCCTTTTTGAGAACTCAGAGTGAGTAAATTGGCCATTTTCATGCACTTTTAACCATTCCATAAATCTTGTGTTTTGGGCCCCTGGAAGCATGAAAATCACTTTAAACATGCTAATTTTAGCTCTAACACTGATGATCCACCTACAAATGTGAACTGACGTTCAA
This sequence comes from Lissotriton vulgaris, assembly GCF_964263255.1. Classification (NCBI taxonomy): domain Eukaryota; kingdom Metazoa; phylum Chordata; class Amphibia; order Caudata; family Salamandridae; genus Lissotriton; species Lissotriton vulgaris. The sequence goes on along the minus strand of NW_028247774.1, from coordinate 328,267 downwards.
AAATAAAACATTTGAAAACGGACCATTTTCCACATTTCTGAAGCATGACGTAATGGGGGGGTGTTATCTCTTTTGTCGAAAATCAGCCGTTTTTGCTCGAACATTAAATGCCTCCAAATGGTATTTAATTAACTTCCCGGGGAGAAGAAACCCTTTTTGAGAACTCAGAGTGAGTAAATTGGCCATTTTCATGCACTTTTAACCATTCCATAAATCTTGTGTTTAGGGCCCCTGGAAGCATGAAAATCACTTTAAACATGCTAATTTTAGCTCTAACACTGATGATCCACCTACAAATGTGAACTGACGTTCAAAAATAAAACATTTGAAAACGGACCATTTTCCACATTTCTGAAGCATGACGTAATGGGGGGGGTGTTATCTCTTTTGTCCAAAATCAGCCGTTTTTGCTCGAACATTAAATGCCTCCAAATGGTATTTATTTCACTTCCCGAGCCCCTGGAAGCATGAAAATCACTTTAAACATGCTAATTTTAGCTCTAACACTGATGATCCACCTACAAATGTGAACTGACGTTCAAAAATAAAACATTTGAAAACGGACCATTTTCCACATTTCTGAAGCATGACGTAATGGGGGGGTGTTATCTCTTTTGTCGAAAATCAGCCGTTTTTGCTCGAACATTAAATGCCTCCAAATGGTATTTAATTGACTTCCAGAGCCCCTGGAAGCATGAAAATCACTTTAAACATGCTAATTTTAGCTCTAACACTGATGATCCACCTACAAATGTGAACTGACGTTCAAAAATAAAATATTTGAAAACGGACCATTTTCCACATTTCTGAAGCATGACGTAATGGGGGGGTGTTATCTCTTTTGTCGAAAATCAGCCGTTTTTGCTGGAACATTAAATGCCTCCAAATGGTATTTATTTCACTTCCCGAGCCCCTGGAAGCATGAAAATCACTTTAAACATGCTAATTTTAGCTCTAACACTGATGATCCACCTACAAATGTGAACTGACGTTCAAAAATAAAACATTTGAAAACGGACCATTTTCCACATTTCTGAAGCATGACGTAATGGGGGGGGTGTTATCTCTTTTGTCGAAAATCAGCCGTTTTTGCTGGAAAATTAAATGCCTCCAAATGGTATTTATTTCACTTCCCGAGCCCCTGGAAGCATGAAAATCACTTTAAACATGCTAATTTTAGCTCTAACACTGATGATCCACCTACAAATGTGAACTGACGTTCAAAAATAAAACATTTGAAAACGGACCATTTTCCACATTTCTGAAGCATGACGTAATGGGGGGGGTGTTATCTCTTTTGTCGAAAATCAGCCGTTTTTGCTCGAACATTAAATGCTTCCAAATGGTATTTAATTAACTTCCCGGGGTGAAGAAACCCTTTTTGAGAACTCAGAGTGAGTAAATTGGCCATTTTCATGCACTTTTAACCATTCCATAAATCTTGTGTTTAGGGCCCCTGGAAGCATGAAAATCACTTTAAACATGCTAATTTTAGCTCTAACACTGATGATCCACCTACAAATGTGAACTGACGTTCAAAAATAAAACATTTGAAAACGGACCATTTTCCACATTTCTGAAGCATGACGTAATGGGGGGGTGTTATCTCTTTTGTCGAAAATCAGCCGTTTTTGCTCGAACATTAAATGCCTCCAAATGGTATTTATTTCACTTCCCGAGCCCCTGGAAGCATGAAAATCACTTTAAACATGCTAATTTTAGCTCTAACACTGATGATCCACCTACAAATGTGAACTGACGTTCAAAAATAAAACATTTGAAAACAGACCATTTTCCACATTTCTGAAGCATGACGTAATGGGGGGGTGTTATCTCTTTTGTCGAAAATCAGCCGTTTTTGCTCGAACATTAAATGCCTCCAAATGGTATTTATTTCACTTCCCGAGCCCCTGGAAGCATGAAAATCACTTTAAACATGCTAATTTTAGCTCTAACACTGATGATCCACCTACAAATGTGAACTGACGTTCAAAAATAAAACATTTGAAAAAGGACCATTTTCCACATTTCTGAAGCATGACGTAATGGGGGGGTGTTATCTCTTTTGTCGAAAATCAGCCGTTTTTGCTCGAACATTAAATGCCTCCAAATGGTATTTAATTAACTTCCCGGGGTGAAGAAACCCTTTTTGAGAACTCAGAGTGAGTAAATTGGCCATTTTCATGCACTTTTAACCATTCCATAAATCTTGTGTTTTGGGCCCCTGGAAGCATGAAAATCACTTTAAACATGCTAATTTTAGCTCTAACACTGATGATCCACCTACAAATGTGAACTGACGTTCAAAAATAAAACATTTGAAAACGGACCATTTTCCACATTTCTGAAGCATGACGTAATGGGGGGTGTTATCTCTTTTGTCGAAAATCAGCCGTTTTTGCTCGAACATTAAATGCCTCCAAATGGTATTTAATTAACTTCCCGGGGTGAAGAAACCCTTTTTGAGAACTCAGAGTGAGTAAATTGGCCATTTTCATGCACTTTTAACCATTCCATAAATTTTGTGTTTTGGGCCCCTGGAAGCATGAAAATCACTTTAAACATGCTAATTTTAGCTCTAACACTGATGATCCACCTACAAATGTGAACTGACGTTCAAAAAAAAAACATTTGAAAACGGACCATTTTCCACATTTCTGAAGCATGACGTAATGGGGGGGTGTTATCTCTTTTGTCGAAAATCAGCCGTTTTTGCTCGAACATTAAATGCCTCCAAATGGTATTTAATTAACTTCCCGAGCCCCTGGAAGCATGAAAATCACTTTAAACATGCTAATCTTAGCTCTAACACTGATGATCCACCTACAAATGTGAACTGACGTTCAAAAATAAAACATTTGAAAACGGATCATTTTCCACATTTCTGAAGCATGACGTAATGGGGGGGTGTTATCTCTTTTGTCGAAAATCAGCCGTTTTTGCTCGAACATTAAATGCCTCCAAATGGTATTTATTTCACTTCCCGAGCCCCTGGAAGCATGAAAATCACTTTAAACATGCTAATTTTAGCTCTAACACTGATGATCCACCTACAAATGTGAACTGACGTTCAAAAATAAAACATTTGAAAACGGACCATTTTCCACATTTCTGAAGCATGACGTAATGGGGGGGTGTTATCTCTTTTGTCGAAAATCAGCCGTTTTTGCTCGAACATTAAATGCCTCCAAATGGTATTTATTTCACTTCCCGAGCCCCTGGAAGCATGAAAATCACTTTAAACATGCTAATTTTAGCTCTAACACTGATGATCCACGTACAAATGTGAACTGACGTTCAAAAATAAAACATTTGAAAACGGACCATTATCCACATTTCTGAAGCATGACGTAATGGGGGGGTGTTATCTCTTTTGTCGAAAATCAGCCGTTTTTGCTGGAACATTAAATGCCTCCAAATGGTATTTATTTCACTTCCCGAGCCCCTGGAAGCATGAAAATCACTTTAAACATGCTAATTTTAGCTCTAACACTGATGATCCACCTACAAATGTGAACTGACGTTCAAAAATAAAACATTTGAAAACGGACCATTTTCCACATTTCTGAAGCATGACGTAATGGGGGGGTGTTATCTCTTTTGTCGAAAATCAGCCGTTTTTGCTCGAACATTAAATGCTTCCAAATGGTATTTAATTAACTTCCCGGGGTGAAGAAACCCTTTTTGAGAACTCAGAGTGAGTAAATTGGCCATTTTCATGCACTTTTAACCATTCCATAAATCTTGTGTTTAGGGCCCCTGGAAGCATGAAAATCACTTTAAACATGCTAATTTTAGCTCTAACACTGATGATCCACCTACAAATGTGAACTGACGTTCAAAAATAAAACATTTGAAAACGGACCATTTTCCACATTTCTGAAGCATGACGTAATGGGGGGGTGTTATCTCTTTTGTCGAAAATCAGCCGTTTTTGCTCGAACATTAAATGCCTCCAAATGGTATTTATTTCACTTCCCGAGCCCCTGGAAGCATGAAAATCACTTTAAACATGCTAATTTTAGCTCTAACACTGATGATCCACCTACAAATGTGAACTGACGTTCAAAAATAAAACATTTGAAAACAGACCATTTTCCACATTTCTGAAGCATGACGTAATGGGGGGGTGTTATCTCTTTTGTCGAAAATCAGCCGTTTTTGCTCGAACATTAAATGCCTCCAAATGGTATTTATTTCACTTCCCGAGCCCCTGGAAGCATGAAAATCACTTTAAACATGCTAATTTTAGCTCTAACACTGATGATCCACCTACAAATGTGAACTGACGTTCAAAAATAAAACATTTGAAAAAGGACCATTTTCCACATTTCTGAAGCATGACGTAATGGGGGGGTGTTATCTCTTTTGTCGAAAATCAGCCGTTTTTGCTCGAACATTAAATGCCTCCAAATGGTATTTAATTAACTTCCCGGGGTGAAGAAACCCTTTTTGAGAACTCAGAGTGAGTAAATTGGCCATTTTCATGCACTTTTAACCATTCCATAAATCTTGTGTTTTGGGCCCCTGGAAGCATGAAAATCACTTTAAACATGCTAATTTTAGCTCTAACACTGATGATCCACCTACAAATGTGAACTGACGTTCAAAAATAAAACATTTGAAAACGGACCATTTTCCACATTTCTGAAGCATGACGTAATGGGGGGTGTTATCTCTTTTGTCGAAAATCAGCCGTTTTTGCTCGAACATTAAATGCCTCCAAATGGTATTTATTTCACTTCCCGAGCCCCTGGAAGCATGAAAATCACTTTAAACATGCTAATTTTAGCTCTAACACTGATGATCCACCTACAAATGTGAACTGACGTTCAAAAATAAAACATTTGAAAACGGACCATTTTCCACATTTCTGAAGCATGACGTAATGGGGGGGTGTTATCTCTTTTGTCGAAAATCAGCCGTTTTTGCTCGAACATTAAATGCCTCCAAATGGTATTTAATTAACTTCCCGAGCCCCTGGAAGCATGAAAATCACTTTAAACATGCTAATTTTAGCTCTAACACTGATGATCCACCTACAAATGTGAACTGACGCTCAAAAATAAAACATTTGAAAACGGATCATTTTCCACATTTCTGAAGCATGACGTAATGGGGGGGTGTTATCTCTTTTGTCGAAAATCAGCCGTTTTTGCTCGAACATTAAATGCCTCCAAATGGTATTTATTTCACTTCCCGAGCCCCTGGAAGCATGAAAATCACTTTAAACATGCTAATTTTAGCTCTAACACTGATGATCCACCTACAAATGTGAACTGACGTTCAAAAATAAAACATTTGAAAACGGACCATTTTCCACATTTCTGAAGCATGACGTAATGGGGGGGTGTTATCTCTTTTGTCGAAAATCAGCCGTTTTTGCTCGAACATTAAATGCCTCCAAATGGTTTTTATTTCACTTCCCGAGCCCCTGGAAGCATGAAAATCACTTTAAACATGCTAATTTTAGCTCTAACACTGATGATCCACCTACAAATGTGAACTGACGTTCAAAAATAAAACATTTGAAAACGGACCATTTTCCACATTTCTGAAGCATGACGTAATGGGGGGGTGTTATCTCTTTTGTCGAAAATCAGCCGTTTTTGCTGGAACATTAAATGCCTCCAAATGGTATTTATTTCACTTCCCGAGCCCCTGGAAGCATGAAAATCACTTTAAACATGCTAATTTTAGCTCTAACACTGATGATCCACCTACAAATGTGAACTGACGTTCAAAAATAAAACATTTGAAAACGGACCAATTTCCACATTTCTGAAGCATGACGTAATGGGGGGGTGTTATCTCTTTTGTCGAAAATCAGCCGTTTTTGCTGGAACATTAAATGCCTCCAAATGGTATTTATTTCACTTCCTGAGCCCCTGGAAGCATGAAAATCACTTTAAACATGCTAATTTTAGCTCTAACACTGATGATCCACCTACAAATGTGAACTGACGTTCAAAAATAAAACATTTGAAAACGGACCATTTTCCACATTTCTGAAGCATGACGTAATGGGGGGGTGTTATCTCTTTTGTCGAAAATCAGCCGTTTTTGCTCGAACATTAAATGCCTCCAAATGGTATTTAATTAACTTCCCGGGGTGAAGAAACCCTTTTCTGAGAACTCAGAGTGAGTAAATTGGCCATTTTCATGCACTTTTAACCATTCCATAAATCTTGTGTTTAGGGCCCCTGGAAGCATGAAAATCACTTTAAACATGCTAATTTTAGCTCTAACACTGATGATCCACCTACAAATGTGAACTGACGTTCAAAAATAAAACATTTGAAAACGGACCATTTTCCACATTTCTGAAGCATGACGTAATGGGGGGGTGTTATCTCTTTTGTCGAAAATCAACCGTTTTTGCTCGAACATTAAATGCCTCCAAATGGTATTTATTTCACTTCCCGAGCCCCTGGAAGCATGAAAATCACTTTAAACATGCTAATTTTAGCTCTAACACTGATGATCCACCTACAAATGTGAACTGACGTTCAAAAATAAAACATTTGAAAACGGACCATTTTCCACATTTCTGAAGCATGACGTAATGGGGGGGTGTTATCTCTTTTGTCGAAAATCAGCCGTTTTTGCTGGAACATTAAATGCCTCCAAATGGTATTTAATTAACTTCCCGGGGTGAAGAAACCCTTTTTGAGAACTCAGAGTGAGTAAATTGGCCATTTTCATGCACTTTTAACCATTCCATAAATCTTGTGTTTTGGGCCCCTGGAAGCATGAAAATCACTTTAAACATGCTAATTTTAGCTCTAACACTGATGATCCACCTACAAATGTGAACTGACGTTCAAAAATAAAACATTTGAAAACGGACCATTTTCCACATTTCTGAAGCATGACGTAATGGGGGGGTGTTATCTCTTTTGTCGAAAATCAGCCGTTTTTGCTCGAACATTAAATGCCTCCAAATGGTATTTAATTAACTTCCCGGGGAGAAGAAACCCTTTTTGAGAACTCAGAGTGAGTAAATTGGCCATTTTCATGCACTTTTAACCATTCCATAAATCTTGTGTTTAGGGCCCCTGGAAGCATGAAAATCACTTTAAACATGCTAATTTTAGCTCTAACACTGATGATCCACCTACAAATGTGAACTGACGTTCAAAAATAAAACATTTGAAAACGGACCATTTTCCACATTTCTGAAGCATGACGTAATGGGGGGGGTGTTATCTCTTTTGTCCAAAATCAGCCGTTTTTGCTCGAACATTAAATGCCTCCAAATGGTATTTATTTCACTTCCCGAGCCCCTGGAAGCATGAAAATCACTTTAAACATGCTAATTTTAGCTCTAACACTGATGATCCACCTACAAATGTGAACTGACGTTCAAAAATAAAACATTTGAAAACGGACCATTTTCCACATTTCTGAAGCATGACGTAATGGGGGGGTGTTATCTCTTTTGTCGAAAATCAGCCGTTTTTGCTCGAACATTAAATGCCTCCAAATGGTATTTAATTGACTTCCCGAGCCCCTGGAAGCATGAAAATCACTTTAAACATGCTAATTTTAGCTCTAACACTGATGATCCACCTACAAATGTGAACTGACGTTCAAAAATAAAACATTTGAAAACGGACCATTTTCCACATTTCTGAAGCATGACGTAATGGGGGGGTGTTATCTCTTTTGTCGAAAATCAGCCGTTTTTGCTGGAACATTAAATGCCTCCAAATGGTATTTATTTCACTTCCCGAGCCCCTGGAAGCATGAAAATCACTTTAAACATGCTAATTTTAGCTCTAACACTGATGATCCACCTACAAATGTGAACTGACGTTCAAAAATAAAACATTTGAAAACGGACCATTTTCCACATTTCTGAAGCATGACGTAATGGGGGGGGTGTTATCTCTTTTGTCGAAAATCAGCCGTTTTTGCTGGAACATTAAATGCCTCCAAATGGTATTTATTTCACTTCCCGAGCCCCTGGAAGCATGAAAATCACTTTAAACATGCTAATTTTAGCTCTAACACTGATGATCCACCTACAAATGTGAACTGACGTTCAAAAATAAAACATTTGAAAACGGACCATTTTCCACATTTCTGAAGCATGACGTAATGGGGGGGTGTTATCTCTTTTGTCGAAAATCAGCCGTTTTTGCTCGAACATTAAATGCTTCCAAATGGTATTTAATTAACTTCCCGGGGTGAAGAAACCCTTTTTGAGAACTCAGAGTGAGTAAATTGGCCATTTTCATGCACTTTTAACCATTCCATAAATCTTGTGTTTAGGGCCCCTGGAAGCATGAAAATCACTTTAAACATGCTAATTTTAGCTCTAACACTGATGATCCACCTACAAATGTGAACTGACGTTCAAAAATAAAACATTTGAAAACAGACCATTTTCCACATTTCTGAAGCATGACGTAATGGGGGGGTGTTATCTCTTTTGTCGAAAATCAGCCGTTTTTGCTCGAACATTAAATGCCTCCAAATGGTATTTATTTCACTTCCCGAGCCCCTGGAAGCATGAAAATCACTTTAAACATGCTAATTTTAGCTCTAACACTGATGATCCACCTACAAATGTGAACTGACGTTCAAAAATAAAACATTTGAAAAAGGACCATTTTCCACATTTCTGAAGCATGACGTAATGGGGGGGTGTTATCTCTTTTGTCGAAAATCAGCCGTTTTTGCTCGAACATTAAATGCCTCCAAATGGTATTTAATTAACTTCCCGGGGTGAAGAAACCCTTTTTGAGAACTCAGAGTGAGTAAATTGGCCATTTTCATGCACTTTTAACCATTCCATAAATCTTGTGTTTTGGGCCCCTGGAAGCATGAAAATCACTTTAAACATGCTAATTTTAGCTCTAACACTGATGATCCACCTACAAATGTGAACTGACGTTCAAAAATAAAACATTTGAAAACGGACCATTTTCCACATTTCTGAAGCATGACGTAATGGGGGGTGTTATCTCTTTTGTCGAAAATCAGCCGTTTTTGCTCGAACATTAAATGCCTCCAAATGGTATTTAATTAACTTCCCGGGGTGAAGAAACCCTTTTTGAGAACTCAGAGTGAGTAAATTGGCCATTTTCATGCACTTTTAACCATTCCATAAATCTTGTGTTTTGGGCCCCTGGAAGCATGAAAATCACTTTAAACATGCTAATTTTAGCTCTAACACTGATGATCCACCTACAAATGTGAACTGACGTTCAAAAAAAAAACATTTGAAAACGGACCATTTTCCACATTTCTGAAGCATGACGTAATGGGGGGGTGTTATCTCTTTTGTCGAAAATCAGCCGTTTTTGCTCGAACATTAAATGCCTCCAAATGGTATTTAATTAACTTCCCGAGCCCCTGGAAGCATGAAAATCACTTTAAACATGCTAATCTTAGCTCTAACACTGATGATCCACCTACAAATGTGAACTGACGTTCAAAAATAAAACATTTGAAAACGGATCATTTTCCACATTTCTGAAGCATGACGTAATGGGGGGGTGTTATCTCTTTTGTCGAAAATCAGCCGTTTTTGCTCGAACATTAAATGCCTCCAAATGGTATTTATTTCACTTCCCGAGCCCCTGGAAGCATGAAAATCACTTTAAACATGCTAATTTTAGCTCTAACACTGATGATCCACCTACAAATGTGAACTGACGTTCAAAAATAAAACATTTGAAAACGGACCATTTTCCACATTTCTGAAGCATGACGTAATGGGGGGGTGTTATCTCTTTTGTCGAAAATCAGCCGTTTTTGCTCGAACATTAAATGCCTCCAAATGGTATTTATTTCACTTCCCGAGCCCCTGGAAGCATGAAAATCACTTTAAACATGCTAATTTTAGCTCTAACACTGATGATCCACGTACAAATGTGAACTGACGTTCAAAAATAAAACATTTGAAAACGGACCATTTTCCACATTTCTGAAGCATGACGTAATGGGGGGTGTTATCTCTTTTGTCGAAAATCAGCCGTTTTTGCTGGAACATTAAATGCCTCCAAATGGTATTTATTTCACTTCCCGAGCCCCTGGAAGCATGAAAATCACTTTAAACATGCTAATTTTAGCTCTAACACTGATGATCCACCTACAAATGTGAACTGACGTTCAAAAATAAAACATTTGAAAACGGACCATTTTCCACATTTCTGAAGCATGACGTAATGGGGGGGTGTTATCTCTTTTGTCGAAAATCAGCCGTTTTTGCTGGAACATTAAATGCCTCCAAATGGTATTTAATTAACTTCCCGGGGTGAAGAAACCCTTTTTGAGAACTCAGAGTGAGTAAATTGGCCATTTTCATGCACTTTTAACCATTCCATAAATCTTGTGTTTTGGGCCCCTGGAAGCATGAAAATCACTTTAAACATGCTAATTTTAGCTCTAACACTGATGATCCACCTACAAATGTGAACTGACGTTCAAAAATAAAACATTTGAAAACGGACCATTTTCCACATTTCTGAAGCATGACGTAATGGGGGGGTGTTATCTCTTTTGTCGAAAATCAGCCGTTTTTGCTCGAACATTAAATGCCTCCAAATGGTATTTAATTAACTTCCCGGGGTGAAGAAACCCTTTTTGAGAACTCAGAGTGAGTAAATTGGCCATTTTCATGCACTTTTAACCATTCCATAAATCTTGTGTTTAGGGCCCCTGGAAGCATGAAAATCACTTTAAACATGCTAATTTTAGCTCTAACACTGATGATCCACCTACAAATGTGAACTGACGTTCAAAAATAAAACATTTGAAAACGGACCATTTTCCACATTTCTGAAGCATGACGTAATGGGGGGGGTGTTATCTCTTTTGTCCAAAATCAGCCGTTTTTGCTCGAACATTAAATGCCTCCAAATGGTATTTATTTCACTTCCCGAGCCCCTGGAAGCATGAAAATGACTTTAAACATGCTAATTTTAGCTCTAACACTGATGATCCACCTACAAATGTGAACTGACGTTCAAAAATAAAACATTTGAAAACGGACCATTTTCCACATTTCTGAAGCATGACGTAATGGGGGGGTGTTATCTCTTTTGTCGAAAATCAGCCGTTTTTGCTCGAACATTAAATGCCTCCAAATGGTATTTAATTGACTTCCCGAGCCCCTGGAAGCATGAAAATCACTTTAAACATGCTAATTTTAGCTCTAACACTGATGATCCACCTACAAATGTGAACTGACGTTCAAAAATAAAACATTTGAAAACGGACCATTTTCCACATTTCTGAAGCATGACGTAATGGGGGGGTGTTATCTCTTTTGTCGAAAATCAGCCGTTTTTGCTGGAACATTAAATGCCTCCAAATGGTATTTATTTCACTTCCCGAGCCCCTGGAAGCATGAAAATCACTTTAAACATGCTAATTTTAGCTCTAACACTGATGATCCACCTACAAATGTGAACTGACGTTCAAAAATAAAACATTTGAAAACGGACCATTTTCCACATTTCTGAAGCATGACGTAATGGGGGGGGTGTTATCTCTTTTGTCGAAAATCAGCCGTTTTTGCTGGAACATTAAATGCCTCCAAATGGTATTTATTTCACTTCCCGAGCCCCTGGAAGCATGAAAATCACTTTAAACATGCTAATTTTAGCTCTAACACTGATGATCCACCTACAAATGTGAACTGACGTTCAAAAATAAAACATTTGAAAACGGACCATTTTCCACATTTCTGAAGCATGACGTAATGGGGGGGTGTTATCTCTTTTGTCGAAAATCAGCCGTTTTTGCTCGAACATTAAATGCTTCCAAATGGTATTTAATTAACTTCCCGGGGTGAAGAAACCCTTTTTGAGAACTCAGAGTGAGTAAATTGGCCATTTTCATGCACTTTTAACCATTCCATAAATCTTGTGTTTAGGGCCCCTGGAAGCATGAAAATCACTTTAAACATGCTAATTTTAGTTCTAACACTGATGATCCACCTACAAATGTGAACTGACGTTCAAAAATAAAACATTTGAAAACGGACCATTTTCCACATTTCTGAAGCATGACGTAATGGGGGGGTGTTATCTCTTTTGTCGAAAATCAGCCGTTTTTGCTCGAACATTAAATGCCTCCAAATGGTATTTATTTCACTTCCCGAGCCCCTGGAAGCATGAAAATCACTTTAAACATGCTAATTTTAGCTCTAACACTGATGATCCACCTACAAATGTGAACTGACGTTCAAAAATAAAACATTTGAAAACAGACCATTTTCCACATTTCTGAAGCATGACGTAATGGGGGGGTGTTATCTCTTTTGTCGAAAATCAGCCGTTTTTGCTCGAACATTAAATGCCTCCAAATGGTATTTATTTCACTTCCCGAGCCCCTGGAAGCATGAAAATCACTTTAAACATGCTAATTTTAGCTCTAACACTGATGATCCACCTACAAATGTGAACTGACGTTCAAAAATAAAACATTTGAAAAAGGACCATTTTCCACATTTCTGAAGCATGACGTAATGGGGGGGTGTTATCTCTTTTGTCGAAAATCAGCCGTTTTTGCTCGAACATTAAATGCCTCCAAATGGTATTTAATTAACTTCCCGGGGTGAAGAAACCCTTTTTGAGAACTCAGAGTGAGTAAATTGGCCATTTTCATGCACTTTTAACCATTCCATAAATCTTGTGTTTTGGGCCCCTGGAAGCATGAAAATCACTTTAAACATGCTAATTTTAGCTCTAACACTGATGATCCACCTACAAATGTGAACTGACGTTCAAAAATAAAACATTTGAAAACGGACCATTTTCCACATTTCTGAAGCATGACGTAATGGGGGGTGTTATCTCTTTTGTCGAAAATCAGCCGTTTTTGCTCGAACATTAAATGCCTCCAAATGGTATTTAATTAACTTCCCGGGGTGAAGAAACCCTTTTTGAGAACTCAGAGTGAGTAAATTGGCCATTTTCATGCACTTTTAACCATTCCATAAATCTTGTGTTTTGGGCCCCTGGAAGCATGAAAATCACTTTAAACATGCTAATTTTAGCTCTAACACTGATGATCCACCTACAAATGTGAACTGACGTTAAAAAAAAAAACATTTGAAAACGGACCATTTTCCACATTTCTGAAGCATGACGTAATGGGGGGGTGTTATCTCTTTTGTCGAAAATCAGCCGTTTTTGCTCGAACATTAAATGCCTCCAAATGGTATTTAATTAACTTCCCGAGCCCCTGGAAGCATGAAAATCACTTTAAACATGCTAATCTTAGCTCTAACACTGATGATCCACCTACAAATGTGAACTGACGTTCAAAAATAAAACATTTGAAAACGGATCATTTTCCACATTTCTGAAGCATGACGTAATGGGGGGGTGTTATCTTTTTTGTCGAAAATCAGCCGTTTTTGCTCGAACATTAAATGCCTCCAAATGGTATTTATTTCACTTCCCGAGCCCCTGGAAGCATGAAAATCACTTTAAACATGCTAATTTTAGCTCTAACACTGATGATCCACCTACAAATGTGAACTGACGTTCAAAAATAAAACATTTGAAAACGGACCATTTTCCACATTTCTGAAGCATGACGTAATGGGGGGGTGTTATCTCTTTTGTCGAAAATCAGCCGTTTTTGCTCGAACATTAAATGCCTCCAAATGGTATTTATTTCACTTCCCGAGCCCCTGGAAGCATGAAAATCACTTTAAACATGCTAATTTTAGCTCTAACACTGATGATCCACGTACAAATGTGAACTGACGTTCAAAAATAAAACATTTGAAAACGGACCATTTTCCACATTTCTGAAGCATGACGTAATGGGGGGGTGTTATCTCTTTTGTCGAAAATCAGCCGTTTTTGCTGGAACATTAAATGCCTCCAAATGGTATTTATTTCACTTCCCGAGCCCCTGGAAGCATGAAAATCACTTTAAACATGCTAATTTTAGCTCTAACACTGATGATCCACCTACAAATGTGAACTGACGTTCAAAAATAAAACATTTGAAAACGGATCATTTTCCACATTTCTGAAGCATGACGTAATGGGGGGGTGTTATCTCTTTTGTCGAAAATCAGCCGTTTTTGCTCGAACATTAAATGCCTCCAAATGGTATTTATTTCACTTCCCGAGCCCCTGGAAGCATGAAAATCACTTTAAACATGCTAATTTTAGCTCTAACACTGATGATCCACCTACAAATGTGAACTGACGTTCAAAAATAAAACATTTGAAAACGGACCATTTTCCACATTTCTGAAGCATGACGTAATGGGGGGGGTGTTATCTCTTTTGTCGAAAATCAGCCGTTTTTGCTGGAACATTAAATGCCTCCAAATGGTATTTATTTCACTTCCCGAGCCCCTGGAAGCATGAAAATCACTTTAAACATGCTAATTTTAGCTCTAACACTGATGATCCACCTACAAATGTGAACTGACGTTCAAAAATAAAACATTTGAAAACGGACCATTTTCCACATTTCTGAAGCATGACGTAATGGGGGGGTGTTATCTCTTTTGTCGAAAATCAGCCGTTTTTGCTCGAACATTAAATGCTTCCAAATGGTATTTAATTAACTTCCCGGGGTGAAGAAACCCTTTTTGAGAACTCAGAGTGAGTAAATTGGCCATTTTCATGCACTTTTAACCATTCCATAAATCTTGTGTTTAGGGCCCCTGGAAGCATGAAAATCACTTTAAACATGCTAATTTTAGTTCTAACACTGATGATCCACCTACAAATGTGAACTGACGTTCAAAAATAAAACATTTGAAAACGGACCATTTTCCACATTTCTGAAGCATGACGTAATGGGGGGGTGTTATCTCTTTTGTCGAAAATCAGCCGTTTTTGCTCGAACATTAAATGCCTCCAAATGGTATTTATTTCACTTCCCGAGCCCCTGGAAGCATGAAAATCACTTTAAACATGCTAATTTTAGCTCTAACACTGATGATCCACCTACAAATGTGAACTGACGTTCAAAAATAAAACATTTGAAAACAGACCATTTTCCACATTTCTGAAGCATGACGTAATGGGGGGGTGTTATCTCTTTTGTCGAAAATCAGCCGTTTTTGCTCGAACATTAAATGCCTCCAAATGGTATTTATTTCACTTCCCGAGCCCCTGGAAGCATGAAAATCACTTTAAACATGCTAATTTTAGCTCTAACACTGATGATCCACCTACAAATGTGAACTGACGTTCAAAAATAAAACATTTGAAAAAGGACCATTTTCCACATTTCTGAAGCATGACGTAATGGGGGGGTGTTATCTCTTTTGTCGAAAATCAGCCGTTTTTGCTCGAACATTAAATGCCTCCAAATGGTATTTAATTAACTTCCCGGGGTGAAGAAACCCTTTTTGAGAACTCAGAGTGAGTAAATTGGCCATTTTCATGCACTTTTAACCATTCCATAAATCTTGTGTTTTGGGCCCCTGGAAGCATGAAAATCACTTTAAACATGCTAATTTTAGCTCTAACACTGATGATCCACCTACAAATGTGAACTGACGTTCAAAAATAAAACATTTGAAAACGGACCATTTTCCACGTTTCTGAAGCATGACGTAATGGGGGGTGTTATCTCTTTTGTCGAAAATCAGCCGTTTTTGCTCGAACATTAAATGCCTCCAAATGGTATTTAATTAACTTCCCGGGGTGAAGAAACCCTTTTTGAGAACTCAGAGTGAGTAAATTGGCCATTTTCATGCACTTTTAACCATTCCATAAATCTTGTGTTTTGGGCCCCTGGAAGCATGAAAATCACTTTAAACATGCTAATTTTAGCTCTAACACTGATGATCCACCTACAAATGTGAACTGACGTTAAAAAAAAAAACATTTGAAAACGGACCATTTTCCACATTTCTGAAGCATGACGTAATGGGGGGGTGTTATCTCTTTTGTCGAAAATCAGCCGTTTTTGCTCGAACATTAAATGCCTCCAAATGGTATTTAATTAACTTCCCGAGCCCCTGGAAGCATGAAAATCACTTTAAACATGCTAATCTTAGCTCTAACACTGATGATCCACCTACAAATGTGAACTGACGTTCAAAAATAAAACATTTGAAAACGGATCATTTTCCACATTTCTGAAGCATGACGTAATGGGGGGGTGTTATCTTTTTTGTCGAAAATCAGCCGTTTTTGCTCGAACATTAAATGCCTCCAAATGGTATTTATTTCACTTCCCGAGCCCCTGGAAGCATGAAAATCACTTTAAACATGCTAATTTTAGCTCTAACACTGATGATCCACCTACAAATGTGAACTGACGTTCAAAAATAAAACATTTGAAAACGGACCATTTTCCACATTTCTGAAGCATGACGTAATGGGGGGGTGTTATCTCTTTTGTCGAAAATCAGCCGTTTTTGCTCGAACATTAAATGCCTCCAAATGGTATTTATTTCACTTCCCGAGCCCCTGGAAGCATGAAAATCACTTTAAACATGCTAATTTTAGCTCTAACACTGATGATCCACGTACAAATGTGAACTGACGTTCAAAAATAAAACATTTGAAAACGGACCATTTTCCACATTTCTGAAGCATGACGTAATGGGGGGGTGTTATCTCTTTTGTCGAAAATCAGCCGTTTTTGCTGGAACATTAAATGCCTCCAAATGGTATTTATTTCACTTCCCGAGCCCCTGGAAGCATGAAAATCACTTTAAACATGCTAATTTTAGCTCTAACACTGATGATCCACCTACAAATGTGAACTGACGTTCAAAAATAAAACATTTGAAAACGGATCATTTTCCACATTTCTGAAGCATGACGTAATGGGGGGGTGTTATCTCTTTTGTCGAAAATCAGCCGTTTTTGCTCGAACATTAAATGCCTCCAAATGGTATTTATTTCACTTCCCGAGCCCCTGGAAGCATGAAAATCACTTTAAACATGCTAATTTTAGCTCTAACACTGATGATCCACCTACAAATGTGAACTGACGTTCAAAAATAAAACATTTGAAAACGGACCATTTTCCACATTTCTGAAGCATGACGTAATGGGGGGGTGTTATCTCTTTTGTCGAAAATCAGCCGTTTTTGCTCGAACATTAAATGCCTCCAAATGGTTTTTATTTCACTTCCCGAGCCCCTGGAAGCATGAAAATCACTTTAAACATGCTAATTTTAGCTCTAACACTGATGATCCACCTACAAATGTGAACTGACGTTCAAAAATAAAACATTTGAAAACGGACCATTTTCCACATTTCTGAAGCATGACGTAATGGGGGGGTGTTATCTCTTTTTTCGAAAATCAGCCGTTTTTGCTGGAACATTAAATGCCTCCAAATGGTATTTATTTCACTTCCCGAGCCCCTGGAAGCATGAAAATCACTTTAAACATGCTAATTTTAGCTCTAACACTGATGATCCACCTACAAATGTGAACTGACGTTCAAAAATAAAACATTTGAAAACGGACCAATTTCCACATTTCTGAAGCATGACGTAATGGGGGGGTGTTATCTCTTTTGTCGAAAATCAGCCGTTTTTGCTGGAACATTAAATGCCTCCAAATGGTATTTATTTCACTTCCCGAGCCCCTGGAAGCATGAAAATCACTTTAAACATGCTAATTTTAGCTCTAACACTGATGATCCACCTACAAATGTGAACTGACGTTCAAAAATAAAACATTTGAAAACGGACCATTTTCCACATTTCTGAAGCATGACGTAATGGGGGGGTGTTATCTCTTTTGTCGAAAATCAGCCGTTTTTGCTCGAACATTAAATGCCTCCAAATGGTATTTAATTAACTTCCCGGGGTGAAGAAACCCTTTTTGAGAACTCAGAGTGAGTAAATTGGCCATTTTCATGCACTTTTAACCATTCCATAAATCTTGTGTTTAGGGCCCCTGGAAGCATGAAAATCACTTTAAACATGCTAATTTTAGCTCTAACACTGATGATCCACCTACAAATGTGAACTGACGTTCAAAAATAAAACATTTGAAAACGGACCATTTTCCACATTTCTGAAGCATGACGTAATGGGGGGGTGTTATCTCTTTTGTCGAAAATCAACCGTTTTTGCTCGAACATTAAATGCCTCCAAATGGTATTTATTTCACTTCCCGAGCCCCTGGAAGCATGAAAATCACTTTAAACATGCTAATTTTAGCTCTAACACTGATGATCCACCTACAAATGTGAACTGACGTTCAAAAATAAAACATTTGAAAACGGACCATTTTCCACATTTCTGAAGCATGACGTAATGGGGGGGTGTTATCTCTTTTGTCCAAAATCAGCCGTTTTTGCTCGAACATTAAATGCCTCCAAATGGTATTTAATTAACTTCCCGGGGTGAAGAAACCCTTTTTGAGAACTCAGAGTGAGTAAATTGGCCATTTTCATGCACTTTTAACCATTCCATAAATCTTGTGTTTTGGGCCCCTGGAAGCATGAAAATCACTTTAAACATGCTAATTTTAGCTCTAACACTGATGATCCACCTACAAATGTGAACTGACGTTCAAAAATAAAACATTTGAAAACGGACCATTTTCCACATTTCTGAAGCATGACGTAATGGGGGGGTGTTATCTCTTTTGTCGAAAATCAGCCGTTTTTGCTCGAACATTAAATTCCTCCAAATGGTATTTATTTCACTTCCCGAGCCCCTGGAAGCATGAAAATCACTTTAAACATGCTAATTTTAGCTCTAACACTGATGATCCACCTACAAATGTGAACTGACGTTCAAAAATAAAACATTTGAAAACGGACCATTTTCCACATTTCTGAAGCATGACGTAATGGGGGGGTGTTATCTCTTTTGTCGAAAATCAGCCGTTTTTGCTCGAACATTAAATGCCTCCAAATGGTATTTATTTCACTTCCCGAGCCCCTGGAAGCATGAAAATCACTTTAAACATGCTAATTTTAGCTCTAACACTGATGATCCACCTACAAATGTGAACTGACGTTCAAAAATAAAACATTTGAAAACGGACCATTTTCCACATTTCTGAAGCATGACGTAATGGGGGGTGTTATCTCTTTTGTCGAAAATCAGCCGTTTTTGCTCGAACATTAAATGCCTCCAAATGGTATTTATTTCACTTCCCGAGCCCCTGGAAGCATGAAAATCACTTTAAACATGCTAATTTTAGCTCTAACACTGATGATCCACCTACAAATGTGAACTGACGTTCAAAAATAAAACATTTGAAAACGGACCATTTTCCACATTTCTGAAGCATGACGTAATGGGGGGGTGTTATCTCTTTTGTCGAAAATCAGCCGTTTTTGCTCGAACATTAAATGCCTCCAAATGGTATTTATTTCACTTCCCGAGCCCCTGGAAGCATGAAAATCACTTTAAACATGCTAATTTTAGCTCTAACACTGATGATCCACCTACAAATGTGAACTGACGTTCAAAAATAAAACATTTGAAAACGGACCATTTTCCACATTTCTGAAGCATGACGTAATGGGGGGGTGTTATCTCTTTTGTCGAAAATCAGCCGTTTTTGCTCGAACATTAAATGCCTCCAAATGGTATTTATTTCACTTCCCGAGCCCCTGGAAGCATGAAAATCACTTTAAACATGCTAATTTTAGCTCTAACACTGATGATCCACCTACAAATGTGAACTGACGTTCAAAAATAAAACATTTGAAAACGGACCATTTTCCACATTTCTGAAGCATGACGTAATGGGGGGGTGTTATCTCTTTTGTCGAAAATCAGCCGTTTTTGCTCGAACATTAAATGCCTCCAAATGGTATTTATTTCACTTCCCGAGCCCCTGGAAGCATGAAAATCACTTTAAACATGCTAATTTTAGCTCTAACACTGATGATCCACCTACAAATGTGAACTGACGTTCAAAAATAAAACATTTGAAAACTGACCATTTTCCACATTTCTGAAGCATGACGTAATGGGGGGGTGTTATCTCTTTTGTTGAAAATCAGCCGTTTTTGCTCGAACATTAAATGCCTCCAAATGGTATTTAATTAAGTTCCCGAGCCCCTGGAAGCATGAAAATCACTTTAAACATGCTAATTTTAGCTCTAACACTGATGATCCACCTACAAATGTGAACTGACGTTCAAAAATAAAACATTTGAAAATGGACCATTTTCCACATTTCTGAAGCATGACGTAATGGGGGGGTGTTATCTCTTTTGTCGAAAATCAGCCGTTTTTGCTCGAACATTAAATGCCTCCAAATGGTATTTAATTAACTTCCCGGGGTGAAGAAACCCTTTTTGAGAACTCAGAGTGAGTAAATTGGCCATTTTCATGCACTTTTAACCATTCCATAAATCTTGTGTTTAGGGCCCCTGGAAGCATGAAAATCACTTTAAACATGCTAATTTTAGCTCTAACACTGATGATCCACCTACAAATGTGAACTGACGTTCAAAAATAAAACATTTGAAAACGGACCATTTTCCACATTTCTGAAGCATGACGTAATGGGGGGGGTGTTATCTCTTTTGTCCAAAATCAGCCGTTTTTGCTCGAACATTAAATGCCTCCAAATGGTATTTATTTCACTTCCCGAGCCCCTGGAAGCATGAAAATCACTTTAAACATGCTAATTTTAGCTCTAACACTGATGATCCACCTACAAATGTGAACTGACGTTCAAAAATAAAACATTTGAAAACGGACCATTTTCCACATTTCTGAAGCATGATGTAATGGGGGGGTGTTATCTCTTTTGTCGAAAATCAGCCGTTTTTGCTCGAACATTAAATGCCTCCAAATGGTATTTAATTGACTTCCCGAGCCCCTGGAAGCATGAAAATCACTTTAAACATGCTAATTTTAGCTCTAACACTGATGATCCACCTACAAATGTGAACTGACGTTCAAAAATAAAACATTTGAAAACGGACCATTTTCCACATTTCTGAAGCATGACGTAATGGGGGGGTGTTATCTCTTTTGTCGAAAATCAGCCGTTTTTGCTGGAACATTAAATGCCTCCAAATGGTATTTATTTCACTTCCCGAGCCCCTGGAAGCATGAAAATCACTTTAAACAAGCTAATTTTAGCTCTAACACTGATGATCCACCTACAAATGTGAACTGACGTTCAAAAATAAAACATTTGAAAACGGACCATTTTCCACATTTCTGAAGCATGACGTAATGGGGGGGTGTTATCTCTTTTGTCGAAAATCAGCCGTTTTTGCTGGAACATTAAATGCCTCCAAATGGTATTTATTTCACTTCCCGAGCCCCTGGAAGCATGAAAATCACTTTAAACATGCTAATTTTAGCTCTAACACTGATGATCCACCTACAAATGTGAACTGACGTTCAAAAATAAAACATTTGAAAACGGACCATTTTCCACATTTCTGAAGCATGACGTAATGGGGGGGTGTTATCTCTTTTGTCGAAAATCAGCCGTTTTTGCTCGAACATTAAATGCCTCCAAATGGTATTTAATTAACTTCCCGGGGTGAAGAAACCCTTTTTGAGAACTCAGAGTGAGTAAATTGGCCATTTTCATGCACTTTTAACCATTCCATAAATCTTGTGTTTAGGGCCCCTGGAAGCATGAAAATCACTTTAAACGTGCTAATTTTAGCTCTAACACTGATGATCCACCTACAAATGTGAACTGACGTTCAAAAATAAAACATTTGAAAACGGACCATTTTCCACATTTCTGAAGCATGACGTAATGGGGGGGTGTTATCTCTTTTGTCGAAAATCAGCCGTTTTTGCTCGAACATTAAATGCCTCCAAATGGTATTTATTTCACTTCCCGAGCCCCTGGAAGCATGAAAATCACTTTAAACATGCTAATTTTAGCTCTAACACTGATGATCCACTTACAAATGTGAACTGACGTTCAAAAATAAAACATTTGAAAACGGACCATTTTCCACATTTCTGAAGCATGACGTAATGGGGGGGTGTTATCTCTTTTGTCGAAAATCAGCCGTTTTAGCTCGAACATTAAATGCCTCCAAATGGTATTTATTTCACTTCCCGAGCCCCTGGAAGCATGAAAATCACTTTAAACATGCTAATTTTAGCTCTAACACTGATGATCCACCTACAAATGTGAACTGACGTTCAAAAATAAAACATTTGAAAAAGGACCATTTTCCACATTTCTGAAGCATGACGTAATGGGGGGGTGTTATCTCTTTTGTCGAAAATCAGCCGTTTTTGCTCGAACATTAAATGCCTCCAAATGGTATTTAATTAACTTCCCGGGGTGAAGAAACCCTTTTTGAGAACTCAGAGTGAGTAAATTGGCCATTTTCATGCACTTGTAACCATTCCATAAATCTTGTGTTTTGGGCCCCTGGAAGCATGAAAATCACTTTAAACATGCTAATTTTAGCTCTAACACTGATGATCCACCTACAAATGTGAACTGACGTTCAAAAATAAAACATTTGAAAACGGATCATTTTCCACATTTCTGAAGCATGACGTAATGGGGGGGTGTTATCTCTTTTGTCGAAAATCAGCCGTTTTTGCTCGAACATTAAATGCCTCCAAATGGTATTTAATTAACTTCCCGAGCCCCTGGAAGCATGAAAATCACTTTAAACATGCTAATTTTAGCTCTAACACTGATGATCCACCTACAAATGTGAACTGACGTTCAAAAATAAAACATTTGAAAACGGATCATTTTCCACATTTCTGAAGCATGACGTAATGGGGGGGTGTTATCTCTTTTGTCGAAAATCAGCCGTTTTTGCTCGAACATTAAATGCCTCCAAATGGTATTTATTTCACTTCCCGAGCCCCTGGAAGCATGAAAATCACTTTAAACATGCTAATTTTAGCTCTAACACTGATGATCCACCTACAAATGTGAACTGACGTTCAAAAATAAAACATTTGAAAACGGACCATTTTCCACATTTCTGAAGGATGACGTAATGGGGGGGTGTTATCTCTTTTGTCGAAAATCAGCCGTTTTTGCTCGAACATTAAATGCCTCCAAATGGTATTTATTTCACTTCCCGAGCCCCTGGAAGCATGAAAATCACTTTAAACATGCTAATTTTAGCTCTAACACTGATGATCCACCTACAAATGTGAACTGACGTTCAAAAATAAAACATTTGAAAACGGACCATTTTCCACATTTCTGAAGCATGACGTAATGGGGGGGTGTTATCTCTTTTGTCGAAAATCAGCCGTTTTTGCTGGAACATTAAATGCCTCCAAATGGTATTTATTTCACTTCCCGAGCCCCTGGAAGCATGAAAATCACTTTAAACATGCTAATTTTAGCTCTAACACTGATGATCCACCTACAAATGTGAACTGACGTTCAAAAATAAAACATTTGAAAACGGACCATTTTTCACATTTCTGAAGCATGACGTAATGGGGGGGTGTTATCTCTTTTGTCGAAAATCAGCCGTTTTTGCTGGAACATTAAATGCCTCCAAATGGTATTTATTTCACTTCCCGAGCCCCTGGAAGCATGAAAATCACTTTAAACATGCTAATTTTAGCTCTAACACTGATGATCCACCTACAAATGTGAACTGACGTTCAAAAATAAAACATTTGAAAACGGACAATTTTCCACATTTCTGAAGCATGATGTAATGGGGGGGGGTGTTATCTCTTTTGTCGAAAATCAGCCGTTTTTGCTCGAACATTAAATGCCTCCAAATGGTATTTAATTAACTTCCCGGGGTGAAGAAACCCTATTTGAGAACTCAGAGTGAGTAAATTGGCCATTTTCATGCACTTTTAACCATTCCATAAATCTTGTGTTTTGGGCCCCTGGAAGCATGAAAATCACTTTAAACATGCTAATTTTAGCTCTAACACTGATGATCCACCTACAAATGTGAACTGACGTTCAAAAATAAAACATTTGAAAACGGACAATTTTCCACAATTCTGAAGCATGATGTAATAGGGGGGTGTTATCTCTTTTGTCGAAAATCAGCCGTTTTTGCTCGAACATTAAATGCCTCCAAATGGTATTTAATTAACTTCCCGAGCCCCTGGAAGCATGAAAATCACTTTAAACATGCTAATTTTAGCTCTAACACTGATGACCCACCTACAAATGTGAACTGACGTTCAAAAATAAAACATTTGAAAACGGACCATTTTCCACATTTCTGAAGCATGACGTAATGGGGGGGTGTTATCTCTTTTGTAGAAAATCAGCCGTTTTTGCTCGAACATTAAATGCCTCCAAATGGTATTTATTTCACTTCCTGAGCCCCTGGAAGCATGAAAATCACTTTAAACATGCTAACTTTAGCTCTAACACTGATGATCCACCTACAAATGTGAACTGACGTTCAAAAATAAAACATTTGAAAACGGACCATTTTCCACATTTCTGAAGCATGACGTAATGGGGGGGTGTTATCTCTTTTGTCGAAAATCAGCCGTTTTTGCTCGAACATTAAATGCCTCCAAGTGGTATTTAATTAACTTCCCGAGCCCCTGGAAGCATGAAAATCACTTTAAACATGCTAATTTTAGCTCTAACACTGATGATCCACCTACAAATGTGAACTGACGTTAAAAAATAAAACATTTGAAAAAGGACCATTTTCCACATTTCTGAAGCATGACGTAATGGGGGGGTGTTATCTCTTTTGTCGAAAATCAGCCGTTTTTGCTCGAACATTAAATGCCTCCAAATGGTATTTAATTAACTTCCCGGGGTGAAGAAACCCTTTTTGAGAACTCAGAGTGAGTAAATTGGCCATTTTCATGCACTTTTAACCATTCCATAAATCTTGTGTTTTGGGCCCCTGGAAGCATGAAAATCACTTTAAACATGCTAATTTTAGCTCTAACACTGATGATCCACCTACAAATGTGAACTGACGTTCAAAAATAAAACATTTGAAAACGGACCATTTTCCACATTTCTGAAGCATGACGTAATGGGGGGGTGTTATCTCTTTTGTCGAAAATCAGCCGTTTTTGCTCGAACATTAAATGCCTCCAAATGGTATTTAATTAACTTCCCGGGGTGAAGAAACCCTTTTTGAGAACTCAGAGTGAGTAAATTGGCCATTTTCATGCACTTTTAACCATTCCATAAATCTTGTGTTTTGGGCCCCTGGAAGCATGAAAATCACTTTAAACATGCTAATTTTAGCTCTAACACTGATGATCCACCTACAAATGTGAACTGACGTTCAAAAATAAAACATTTGAAAACGGACCATTTTTCACATTTCTGAAGCATGACGTAATGGGGGGGTGTTATCTCCTTTGTCGAAAATCAGCCGTTTTTGCTCGAACATTAAATGCCTCCAAATGGTATTTAATTAACTTCCTGGGGTGAAGAAACCCTTTTTGAGAACTCAGGGTGAGTAAATTGGCCATTTTCATGCACTTTTAACCATTCCATAAATCTTGTGTTTTGGGCCCCTGGAAGCATGAAAATCACTTTAAACATGCTAATTTTAGCTCTAACACTGATGATCCACCTACAAATGTGAACTGACGTTCAAAAATAAAACATTTGAAAACGGACCATTTTCCACATTTCTGAAGCATGACGTAATGGGGGGGAGTTATCTCTTTTGTCGAAAATCAGCCATTTTTGCTCGAACATTAAATGCCTCCAAATGGTATTTAATTAACTTCCCGAGCCCCTGGAAGCATGAAAATCACTTTAAACATGCTAATTTTAGCTCTAACACTGATGATCCACCTACAAATGTGAACTGACGTTAAAAAATAAAACATTTGAAAAAGGACCATTTTCCACATTTCTGAAGCATGACGTAATGGGGGGGTGTTATCTCTTTTGTCGAAAATCAGCCGTTTTTGCTCGAACATTAAATGCCTCCAAATGGTATTTAATTAACTTCCCGGGGTGAAGAAACCCTTTTTGAGAACTCAGAGTGAGTAAATTGGCCATTTTCATGCACTTTTAACCATTCCATAAATCTTGTGTTTTGGGCCCCTGGAAGCATGAAAATCACTTTAAACATGCTAATTTTAGCTCTAACACTGATGATCCACCTACAAATGTGAACTGACGTTCAAAAATAAAACATTTGAAAACGGACCATTTTCCACATTTCTGAAGCATGACGTAATGGGGGGGTGTTATCTCTTTTGTCGAAAATCAGCCGTTTTTGCTCGAACATTAAATGCCTCCAAATGGTATTTAATTAACTTCCCGGGGTGAAGAAACCCTTTTTGAGAACTCAGAGTGAGTAAATTGGCCATTTTCATGCACTTTTAACCATTCCATAAATCTTGTGTTTTGGGCCCCTGGAAGCATGAAAATCACTTTAAACATGCTAATTTTAGCTCTAACACTGATGATCCACCTACAAATGTGAACTGACGTTCAAAAATAAAACATTTGAAAACGGACCATTTTTCACATTTCTGAAGCATGACGTAATGGGGGGGTGTTATCTCCTTTGTCGAAAATCAGCCGTTTTTGCTCGAACATTAAATGCCTCCAAATGGTATTTAATTAACTTCCTGGGGTGAAGAAACCCTTTTTGAGAACTCAGGGTGAGTAAATTGGCCATTTTCATGCACTTTTAACCATTCCATAAATCTTGTGTTTTGGGCCCCTGGAAGCATGAAAATCACTTTAAACATGCTAATTTTAGCTCTAACACTGATGATCCACCTACAAATGTGAACTGACGTTCAAAAATAAAACATTTGAAAACGGACCATTTTCCACATTTCTGAAGCATGACGTAATGGGGGGGTGTTATCTCTTTTGTCGAAAATCAGCCATTTTTGCTCGAACATTAAATGCCTCCAAATGGTATTTAATTAACTTCCCGAGCCCCTGGAAGCATGAAAATCACTTTAAACATGCTAATTTTAGCTCTAACACTGATGATCCACCTACAAATGTGAACTGACGTTCAAAAATAAAACATTTGAAAAAGGACCATTTTCCACATTTCTGAAGCATGACGTAATAGGGGGTGTTATCTCTTTTGTCGAAAATCAGCCGTTTTTGCTCGAACATTAAATGCCTCCAAATGGTATTTAATTAACTTCCCGGGGTGAAGAAACCCTTTTTGAGAACTCAGAGTGAGTAAATTGGCCATTTTCATGCACTTTTAACCATTCCATAAATCTTGTGTTTTGGGCCCCTGGAAGCATGAAAATCACTTTAAACATGCTAATTTTAGCTCTAACACTGATGATCCACCTACAAATGTGAACTGACGTTGAAAAATAAAACATTTGAAAACGGACCATTTTCCACATTTCTGAAGCATGACGTAATGGGGGGGTGTTATCTCTTTTGTCGAAAATCAGCCGTTTTTGCTCGAACATTAAATGCCTCCAAATGGTATTTAATTAACTTCCCGGGGTGAAGAAACCCTTTTTGAGAACTCAGAGTGAGTAAATTGGCCATTTTCATGCACTTTTAACCATTCCATAAATCTTGTGTTTTGGGCCCCTGGAAGCATGAAAATCACTTTAAACATGCTAATTTTAGCTCTAACACTGATGATCCACCTACAAATGTGAACTGACGTTCAAAAATAAAACATTTGAAAACGGACCATTTTCCACATTTCTGAAGCATGATGTAATGGGGGGGTGTTATCTCTTTTGTCGAAAATCAGCCGTTTTTGCTCGAACATTAAATGCCTCCAAATGGTATTTAATTAACTTCCCGAGCCCCTGGAAGCATGAAAATCACTTTAAACATGCTAATTTTAGCTCTAACACTGATGATCCACCTACAAATGTGAACTGACGTTCAAAAATAAAACATTTGAAAAGGGATCATTTTCCACATTTCTGAAGCATGACGTAATGGGGGGGTGTTATCTCTTTTGTCGAAAATCAGCCGTTTTTTTGTGCTCGAACATTAAATGCCTCCAAATGGTATTTATTTCACTTCCCGAGCCCCTGGAAGCATGAAAATCACTTTAAACATGCTAATTTTAGCTCTAACACTGATGATCCACCTACAAATGTGAACTGACGTTCAAAAATAAAACATTTGAAAACGGACCATTTTCCACATTTCTGAAGCATGACGTAATGGGGGGGTGTTATCTCTTTTGTCGAAAATCAGCCGTTTTTGCTCGAACATTAAATGCCTCCAAATGGTATTTATTTCACTTCCCGAGCCCCTGGAAGCATGAAAATCACTTTAAACATGCTAATTTTAGCTCTAACACTGATGATCCACCTACAAATGTGAACTGACGTTCAAAAATAAAACATTTGAAAACGGACCATTTTCCACATTTCTGAAGCATGACGTAATGGGGGGGTGTTATCTCTTTTGTCGAAAATCAGCCGTTTTTGCTCGAACATTAAATGCCTCCAAATGGTATTTATTTCACTTCCCGAGCCCCTGGAAGCATGAAAATCACTTTAAACATGCTAATTTTAGCTCTAACACTGATGATCCACCTACAAATGTGAACTGACGTTCAAAAATAAAACATTTGAAAACGGACCATTTTCCACATTTCTGAAGCATGACGTAATGGGGGGGTGTTATCTCTTTTGTCGAAAATCAGCCGTTTTTGCTGGAACATTAAATGCCTCCAAATGGTATTTATTTCACTTCCCGAGCCCCTGGAAGCATGAAAATCACTTTAAACATGCTAATTTTAGCTCTAACACTGATGATCCACCTACAAATGTGAACTGACGTTCAAAAATAAAACATTTGAAAACGGACCATTTTCCACATTTCTGAAGCATGACGTAATGGGGGGGTGTTATCTCTTTTGTCGAAAATCAGCCGTTTTTGCTCGAACATTAAATGCCTCCAAATGGTATTTAATTAACTTCCCGAGCCCCTGGAAGCATGAAAATCACTTTAAACATGCTAATTTTAGCTCTAACACTGATGATCCACCTACAAATGTGAACTGACGTTCAAAAATAAAACATTTGAAAACGGACCATTTTCCACATTTCTGAAGCATGACGTAATGGGGGGGTGTTATCTCTTTTGTCGACAATCAGCCGTTTTTGCTCGAACATTAAATGCCTCCAAGTGGTATTTAATTAACTTCCCGAGCCCCTGGAAGCATGAAAATCACTTTAAACATGCTAATTTTAGCTCTAACACTGATGATCCACCTACAAATGTGAACTGACGTTAAAAAATAAAACATTTGAAAAAGGACCATTTTCCACATTTCTGAAGCATGACGTAATGGGGGGGTGTTATCTCTTTTGTCGAAAATCAGCCGTTTTTGCTCGAACATTAAATGCCTCCAAATGGTATTTAATTAACTTCCCGGGGTGAAGAAACCCTTTTTGAGAACTCAGAGTGAGTAAATTGGCCATTTTCATGCACTTTTAACCATTCCATAAATCTTGTGTTTTGGGCCCCTGGAAGCATGAAAATCACTTTAAACATGCTAATTTTAGCTCTAACACTGATGATCCACCTACAAATGTGAACTGACGTTCAAAAATAAAACATTTGAAAACGGACCATTTTCCACATTTCTGAAGCATGACGTAATGGGGGGGTGTTATCTCTTTTGTCGAAAATCAGCCGTTTTTGCTGGAACATTAAATGCCTCCAAATGGTATTTAATTAACTTCCCGGGGTGAAGAAACCCTTTTTGAGAACTCAGAGTGAGTAAATTGGCCATTTTCATGCACTTTTAACCATTCCATAAATCTTGTGTTTTGGGCCCCTGGAAGCATGAAAATCACTTTAAACATGCTAATTTTAGCTCTAACACTGATGATCCACCTACAAATGTGAACTGACGTTCAAAAATAAAACATTTGAAAACGGACCATTTTTCACATTTCTGAAGCATGACGTAATGGGGGGGTGTTATCTCTTTTGTCGAAAATCAGCCGTTTTTGCTCGAACATTAAATGCCTCCAAATGGTATTTAATTAACTTCCCGGGGTGAAGAAACCCTTTTTGAGAACTCAGAGTGAGTAAATTGGCCATTTTCATGCACTTTTAACCATTCCATAAATGTTGTGTTTTGGGCCCCTGGAAGCATGAAAATCACTTTAAACATGCTAATTTTAGCTCTAACACTGATGATCCACCTACAAATGTGAACTGACGTTGAAAAATAAAACATTTGAAAACGGACCATTTTCCACATTTCTGAAGCATGACGTAATGGGGGGGTGTTATCTCTTTTGTCGAAAATCAGCCGTTTTTGCTCGAACATTAAATGCCTCCAAATGGTATTTAATTAACTTCCCGGGGTGAAGAAACCCTTTTTGAGAACTCAGAGTGAGTAAATTGGCCATTTTCATGCACTTTTAACCATTCCATAAATCTTGTGTTTTGGGCCCCTGGAAGCATGAAAATCACTTTAAACATGCTAATTTTAGCTCTAACACTGATGATCCACCTACAAATGTGAACTGACGTTCAAAAATAAAACATTTGAAAACGGACCATTTTCCACATTTCTGAAGCATGATGTAATGGGGGGGTGTTATCTCTTTTGTCGAAAATCAGCCGTTTTTGCTCGAACATTAAATGCCTCCAAATGGTATTTAATTAACTTCCCGAGCCCCTGGAAGCATGAAAATCACTTTAAACATGCTAATTTTAGCTCTAACACTGATGATCCACCTACAAATGTGAACTGACGTTCAAAAATAAAACATTTGAAAACGGATCATTTTCCACATTTCTGAAGCATGACGTAATGGGGGGGTGTTATCTCTTTTGTCGAAAATCAGCCGTTTTTTTGCTCGAACATTAAATGCCTCCAAATGGTATTTATTTCACTTCCCGAGCCCCTGGAAGCATGAAAATCACTTTAAACATGCTAATTTTAGCTCTAACACTGATGATCCACCTACAAATGTGAACTGACGTTCAAAAATAAAACATTTGAAAACGGACCATTTTCCACATTTCTGAAGCATGACGTAATGGGTTGGTGTTATCTCTTTTGTCAAAAATCAGCCGTTTTTGCTCGAACATTAAATGCCTCCAAATGGTATTTATTTCACTTCCCGAGCCCCTGGAAGCATGAAAATCACTTTAAACATGCTAATTTTAGCTCTAACACTGATGATCCACCTACAAATGTGAACTGACGTTCAAAAATATAACATTTGAAAACGGACCATTTTCCACATTTCTGAAGCATGACGTAATGGGGGGGTGTTATCTCTTTTGTCGAAAATCAGCCGTTTTTGCTCGAACATTAAATGCCTCCAAATGGTATTTAAATAACTTCCCGGGGTGAAGAAACCCTTTTTGAGAACTCAGAGTGAGTAAATTGGCCATTTTAATGCACTTTTAACCAT
Organism: Lissotriton vulgaris; assembly: GCF_964263255.1. Lineage (NCBI taxonomy): Eukaryota > Metazoa > Chordata > Amphibia > Caudata > Salamandridae > Lissotriton > Lissotriton vulgaris. Next base: position 297,051 of record NW_028247774.1, on the reverse strand, counting down.
TCCATAAATCTTGTGTTTTGGGCCCCTGGAAGCATGAAAATCACTTTAAACATGCTAATTTTAGCTCTAACACTGATGATCCACCTACAAATGTGAACTGACGTTCAAATATAAAACATTTGAAAACGGACCATTTTCCACATTTCTGAAGCATGACGTAATGGGGGGGGTGTTATCTCTTTTGTCGAAAATCAGCCGTTTTTGCTCGAACATTAAATGCCTCCAAATGGTATTTATTTCACTTCCCGTGCCCCTGGAAGCATGAAAATCACTTTAAACATGCTAATTTTAGCTCTAACACTGATGATCCACCTACAAATGTGAACTGACGTTCAAAAATAAAACATTTGAAAACGGACCATTTTCCACAATTCTGAAGCATGACGTAATGGGGGGGTGTTATCTCTTTTGTCGAAAATCAGCCGTTTTTGCTCGAACATTAAATGCCTCCAAATGGTATTTATTTCACTTCCCGAGCCCCTGGAAGCATGAAAATCACTTTAAACATGCTAATTTTAGCTCTAACACTGATGATCCACCTACAAATGTGAACTGACGTTCAAAAATAAAACATTTGAAAACGGACCATTTTCCACATTTCTGAAGCATGACGTATTGGGGGGGGTGTTATTTCTTTTGTCGAAAATCTGCCGTTTTTGCTCGAACATTAAATGCCTCCAAATGGTATTTATTTCACTTCCCGAGCCCCTGGAAGCATGAAAATCACTTTAAACATGCTAATTTTAGCTCTAACACTGATGATCCACCTACAAATGTGAACTGACGTTCAAAAATAAAACATTTGAAAACGGACCATTTTCCACATTTCTGAAGCATGACGTAATGGGGGGGTGTTATCTCTTTTGTCGAAAATCAGCCGTTTTTGCTCGAACATTAAATGCCTCCAAATGGTATTTATTTCACTTCCCGAGCCCCTGGAAGCATGAAAATCACTTTAAACATGCTAATTTTAGCTCTTACCCTGATGATCCACCTACAAATGTGAACTGACGTTCAAAAATATAACATTTGAAAACGGACCATTTTCCACATTTCTGAAGCATGACGTAATGGGGGGGTGGTATCTCTTTTGTCGAAAATCAGCCGTTTTTGCTCGAACATTAAATGCCTCCAAATGGTATTTAATTAACTTCCCGAGCCCCTGGAAGCATGAAAATCACTTTAAACATGCTAATTTTAGCTCTAACACTGATGATCCACCTACAAATGTGAACTGACGTTCAAAAATAAAACATTTGAAAACGGACCATTTTCCACATTTCTGAAGCATGACGTAATGGGGGGGTGTTATCTCTTTTGTCGAAAATCAGCCGTTTTTGCTCGAACATTAAATGCCTCCAAATGGTATTTAATTAACTTCCCGGGGTGAAGAAACCCTTTTTGAGAACTCAGAGTGAGTAAATTGGCCATTTTCCTGCACTTTTAACCATTCCATAAATCTTGTGTTTAGGGCCCCTGGAAGCATGAAAATCACTTTAAACATGCTAATTTTAGCTCTAACACTGATGATCCACCTACAAATGTGAACTGACGTTCAAAAATAAAACATTTGAAAACGGACCATTTTCCACATTTCTGAAGCATGACGTAATGGGGGGGTGTTATCTCTTTTGTCCATAATCAGCCGTTTTTGCTCGAACATTAAATGCCTCCAAATGGTATTTATTTCACTTCCCGAGCCCCTGGAAGCATGAAAATCACTTTAAACATGCTAATTTTAGCTCTAACACTGATGATCCACCTACAAATGTGAACTGACGTTCAAAAATAAAACATTTGAAAACGGACCATTTTCCACATTTCTGAAGCATGACGTAATGGGGGGGTGTTATCTCTTTTGTCGAAAATCAGCCGTTTTTGCTCGAACATTAAATGCCTCCAAATGGTATTTAATTAAATTCCCGAGCCACTGGAAGCATGAAAATCACTTTAAACATGCTAATTTTAGCTCTAACACTGATGATCCACCTACAAATGTGAACTGACGTTCAAAAATAAAACATTTGAAAACGGACCATTTTCCACATTTCTGAAGCATGACGTAATGGGGGGGTGTTATCTCTTTTGTCGAAAATCAGCCGTTTTTGCTGGAACATTAAATGCCTCCAAATGGTATTTATTTCACTTCCCGAGCCCCTGGAAGCATGAAAATCACTTTAAACATGCTAATTTTAGCTCTAACACTGATGATCCACCTACAAATGTGAACTGACGTTCAAAAATAAAACATTTGAAAACGGACCATTTTCCACATTTCTGAAGCATGACGTAATGGGGGGGTGTTATCTCTTTTGTCGAAAATCAGCCGTTTTTGCTGGAACATTAAATGCCTCCAAATGGTATTTATTTCACTTCCCGAGCCCCTGGAAGCATGAAAATCACTTTAAACATGCTAATTCTAGCTCTAACACTGATGATCCACCTACAAATGTGAACTGACGTTCAAAAATAAAACATTTGAAAACGGACAATTTTCCACATTTCTGAAGCATGACGTAATGGGGGGGTGTTATCTCTTTTGTCGAAAATCAGCCGTTTTTGCTCGAACATTAAATGCCTCCAAATTGTATTTAATTAACTTCCCGGGGTGAAGAAACCCTTTTTGAGAACTCAGAGTGAGTAAATTGGCCATTTTCATGCACTTTTAACCATTCCATAAATCTTGTGTTTTGGGCCCCTTGAAGCATGAAAATCACTTTAAACATGCTAATTTTAGCTCTAACACTGATGATCCACCTACAAATGTGAACTGACGTTCAAAAATAAAACATTTGAAAACGGACCATTTTCCACATTTCTGAAGCATGACGTAATGGGGGGGTGTTATCTCTTTTGTCGAAAATCAGCCGTTTTTGCTCGAACATTAAATGCCTCCAAATGGTATTTAATTCACTTCCCGAGCCCCTGGAAGCATGAAAATCACTTTAAACATGCTAATTTTAGCTCTAACACTGATGATCCACCTACAAATGTGAACTGACGTTCAAAAATAAAACATTTGAAAACGGACCATTTTCCACATTTCTGAAGCATGACGTAATGGGGGGGTGTTATCTCTTTTGTCGAAAATCAGCAGTTTTTGCTCGAACATTAAATGCCTCCAAATGGTATTTATTTCACTTCCCGAGCCCCTGGAAGCATGAAAATCACTTTAAACATGCTAATTTTAGCTCTAACACTGATCCACCTACAAATGTGAACTGACGTTCAAAAATAAAACATTTGAAAACGGACCATTTTCCACATTTCTGAAGCATGACGTAATGGGGGGGTGTTATCTCTTTTGTCGAAAATCAGCCGTTTTTGCTCGAACATTAAATGCCTCCAAATGGTATTTAATTCACTTCCCGAGCCCCTGGAAGCATGAAAATCACTTTAAACATGTTAATTTTAGCTCTAACACTGATGATCCACCTACAAATGTGAACTGACGTTCAAAAATAAAACATTTGAAAACGGACCATTTTCCACATTTCTGAAGCATGACGTAATGGGGGGGTGTTATCTCTTTTGTCGAAAATCAGCCGTTTTTGCTCGAACATTAAATGCCTCCAAATGGTATTTAATTAACTTCCCGAGCCCCTGGAAGCATGAAAATCACTTTAAACATGCTAATTTTAGCTCTAACACTGATGATCCACCTACAAATGTGAACTGACGTTCAAAAATAAAACATTTGAAAACGGACCATTTTCCACATTTCTGAAGCATGACGTAATGGGGGGGTGTTATCTCTTTTGTCGAAAATCAGCCGTTTTTGCTCGAACATTAAATGCCTCCAAATGGTATTTAATTAACTTCCCGAGCCCCTGGAAGCATGAAAATCACTTTAAACATGCTAATTTTAGCTCTAACACTGATGATCCACCTACAAATGTGAACTGACGTTCAAAAATAAAACATTTGAAAACGGACCATTTTCCACATTTCTGAAGCATGACGTAATGGGGGGGTGTTATCTCTTTTGTCGAAAATCAGCCGTTTTTGCTCGAACATTAAATGCCTCCAAATGGTATTTATTTCACTTCCCGAGCCCCTGGAAGCATGAAAATCACTTTAAACATGCTAATTTTAGCTCTAACACTGATGATCCACCTACAAATGTGAACTGACGTTCAAAAATAAAACATTTGAAAACGGACCATTTTCCACATTTCTGAAGCATGACGTAATGGGGGGGTGTTATCTCTTTTGTCGAAAATCAGCCGTTTTTGCTTGAACATTAAATGCCTCCAAATGGTATTTAATTAACTTCCCGAGCCCCTGGAAGCATGAAAATCACTTTAAACATGCTAATTTTAGCTCTAACACTGATGATCCACCTACAAATGTGAACTGACGTTCAAAAATAAAACATTTGAAAACGGACCATTTTCCACATTTCTGAAGCATGACGTAATGGGGGGGTGTTATCTCTTTTGTCGAAAATCAGCAGTTTTTGCTCGAACATTAAATGCCTCCAAATGGTATTTAATTAACTTCCCGAGCCCCTGGAAGCATGAAAATCACTTTAAATATGCTAATTTTAGCTCTAACACTGATGATCCACCTACAAATGTGAACTGACGTTCAAAAATAAAACATTTGAAAACGGACCATTTTCCACATTTCTGAAGCATGACGTAATGGGGGGGTGTTATCTCTTTTGTCGAAAATCAGCCGTTTTTGCTCGAACATTAAATGCCTCCAAATGGTATTTAATTAACTTCCCGAGTCCCTGGAAGCATGAAAATCACTTTAAACATGCTAATTTTAGCTCTAACACTGATGATCCACCTACAAATGTGAACTGACGTTCAAAAATAAAACATTTGAAAACGGACCATTTTCCACATTTCTGAAGCATGACGTAATGGGGGGGTGTTATCTCTTTTGTCGAAAATCAGCCGTTTTTGCTCGAACATTAAATGCCTCCAAATGGTATTTAATTAACTTCCCGGGGTGAAGAAACCCTTTTTGAGAACTCAGAGTGAGTAAATTGGCCATTTTCATGCATTTTTACCATTCCATAAATCTTGTGTTTTGGGCCCCTGGAAGCATGAAAATCACTTTAAACATGCTAATTTTAGCTCTAACACTGATGATCCACCTACAAATGTGAACTGACGTTCAAAAATAAAACATTTGAAAACGGTCCATTTTCCACATTTCTGAAGCATGACGTAATGGGGGGGTGTTATCTCTTTTGTCGAAAATCAGCCATTTTTGCTCGAACATTAAATGCCTCCAAATGGTATTTAATTAACTTCCCGAGCCCCTGGAAGCATGAAAATCACTTTAAACATGCTAATTTTAGCTCTAACACTGATGATCCACCTACAAATGTGAACTGACGTTCAAAAATAAAACATTTGAAAACGGACCATTTTCCACATTTCTGAAGCATGACGTAATGGGGGGGTGTTATCTCTTTTGTCGAAAATCAGCCGTTTTTGCTCGAACATTAAATGCCTCCAAATGGTATTTAATTAACTTCCCGAGCCCCTGGAAGCATGAAAATCACTTTAAACATGCTAATTTTAGCTCTAACACTGATGATCCACCTACAAATGTGAACTGACGTTCAAAAATAAAACATTTGAAAACGGACCATTTTCCACATTTCTGAAGCATGACGTAATGGGGGGGTGTTATCTCTTTTGTCGAAAATCAGCCATTTTTGCTCGAACATTAAATGCCTCCAAATGGTATTTAATTAACTTCCCGAGTCCCTGGAAGCATGAAAATCACTTTAAACATGCTAATTTTAGCTCTAACACTGATGATCCACCTACAAATGTGAACTGACGTTCAAAAATAAAACATTTGAAAACAGACCATTTTTCACATTTCTGAAGCATGACGTAATGGGGGGGTGTTATCTCTTTTGTCGAAAATCAGCCGTTTTTGCTCGAACATTAAATGCCTCCAAATGGTATTTAATTAACTTCCCGGGGTGAAGAAACCCTTTTTGAGAACTCAGAGTGAGTAAATTGGCCATTTTCATGCACTTTTACCATTCCATAAATCTTGTGTTTTGGGCCCCTGGAAGCATGAAAATCACTTTAAACATGCTAATTTTAGCTCTAACACTGATGATCCACCTACAAATGTGAACTGACGTTCAAAAATCAAACATTTGAAAACGGACCATTTTCCACATTTCTGAAGCATGACGTAATGGGGGGGTGTTATCTCTTTTGTCGAAAATCAGCCATTTTTGCTCGAACATTAAATGCCTCCAAATGGTATTTAATTAACTTCCCGAGTCCCTGGAAGCATGAAAATCACTTTAAACATGCTAATTTTAGCTCTAACACTGATGATCCACCTACAAATGTGAACTGACGTTCAAAAATAAAACATTTGAAAACGGACCATTTTTCACATTTCTGAAGCATGACGTAATGGGGGGGTGTTATCTCTTTTGTCGAAAATCAGCCGTTTTTGCTCGAACATTAAATGCCTCCAAATGGTATTTAATTAACTTCCCGGGGTGAAGAAACCCTTTTTGAGAACTCAGAGTGAGTAAATTGGCCATTTTCATGCACTTTTAACCATTCCATAAATCTTGTGTTTTGGGCCCCTGGAAGCATGAAAATCACTTTAAACATGCTAATTTTAGCTCTAACACTGATGATCCACCTACAAATGTGAACTGACGTTCAAAAATCAAACATTTGAAAACGGACCATTTTCCACATTTCTGAAGCATGACGTAATGGGGGGGTGTTATCTCTTTTGTCGAAAATCAGCCATTTTTGCTCGAACATTAAATGCCTCCAAATGGTATTTAATTAACTTCCCGAGCCCCTGGAAGCATGAAAATCACTTTAAACATGCTAATTTTAGCTCTAACACTGATGATCCACCTACAAATGTGAACTGACGTTCAAAAATAAAACATTTGAAAAAGGACCATTTTCCACATTTCTGAAGCATGACGTAATGGGGGGTGTTATCTCTTTTGTCGAAAATCAGCCGTTTTTGCTCGAACATTAAATGCCTCCAAATGGTATTTAATTAACTTCCTGGGGTGAAGAAACCCTTTTTGAGAACTCAGAGTGAGTAAATTGGCCATTTTCATGCACTTTTAACCATTCCATAAATCTTGTGTTTTGGGCCCCTGGAAGCATGAAAATCACTTTAAACATGCTAATTTTAGCTCTAACACTGATGATCCACCTACAAATGTGAACTGACGTTGAAAAATAAAACATTTGAAAACGGACCATTTTCCACATTTCTGAAGCATGACGTAATGGGGGGGGTGTTATCTCTTTTGTCGAAAATCAGCCGTTTTTGCTCGAACATTAAATGCCTCCAAATGGTATTTAATTAACTTCCCGGGGTGAAGAAACCCTTTTTGAGAACTCAGAGTGAGTAAATTGGCCATTTTCATGCACTTTTAACCATTCCATAAATCTTGTGTTTTGGGCCCCTGGAAGCATGAAAATCACTTTAAACATGCTAATTTTAGCTCTAACACTGATGATCCACCTACAAATGTGAACTGACGTTCAAAAATAAAACATTTGAAAACGGACCATTTTCCACATTTCTGAAGCATGATGTAATGGGGGGGTGTTATCTCTTTTGTCGAAAATCTGCCGTTTTTGCTCGAACATTAAATGCCTCCAAATGGTATTTAATTAACTTCCCGAGCCCCTGGAAGCATGAAAATCACTTTAAACATGCTAATTTTAGCTCTAACACTGATGATCCACCTACAAATGTGAACTGACGTTCAAAAATAAAACATTTGAAAACGGATCATTTTCCACATTTCTGAAGCATGACGTAATGGGGGGTGTTATCTCTTTTGTCGAAAATCAGCCGTTTTTTTGCTCGAACATTAAATGCCTCCAAATGGTATTTATTTCACTTCCCGAGCCCCTGGAAGCATGAAAATCACTTTAAACATGCTAATTTTAGCTCTAACACTGATGATCCACCTACAAATGTGAACTGACGTTCAAAAATAAAACATTTGAAAACGGACCATTTTCCACATTTCTGAAGCATGACGTAATGGGGGGGTGTTATCTCTTTTGTCGAAAATCAGCCGTTTTTGCTCGAACATTAAATGCCTCCAAATGGTATTTAATTAACTTCCCGAGCCCCTGGAAGCATGAAAATCACTTTAAACATGCTAATTTTAGCTCTAACACTGATGATCCACCTACAAATGTGAACTGACGTTCAAAAATATAACATTTGAAAACGGACCATTTTCCACATTTCTGAAGCATGACGTAATGGGGGGGTGTTATCTCTTTTGTCGAAAATCAGCCGTTTTTGCTCGAACATTAAATGCCTCCAAATGGTATTTAATTAACTTCCCGAGCCCCTGGAAGCATGAAAATCACTTTAAACATGCTAATTTTAGCTCTAACACTGATGATCCACCTACAAATGTGAACTGACGTTCAAAAATATAACATTTGAAAACGGACCATTTTCCACATTTCTGAAGCATGACGTAATGGGGGGGGTGTTATCTCTTTTGTCGAAAATCAGCCGTTTTTGCTCGAACATTAAATGCCTCCAAATGGTATTTAATTAACTTCCCGGGGTGAAGAAACCCTTTTTGAGAACTCAGAGTGAGTAAATTGGCCATTTTCATGCATTTTTACCATTCCATAAATCTTGTGTTTTGGGCCCCTGGAAGCATGAAAATCACTTTAAACATGCTAATTTTAGCTCTAACACTGATGATCCACCTACAAATGTGAACTGACGTTCAAAAATAAAACATTTGAAAACGGTCCATTTTCCACATTTCTGAAGCATGACGTAATGGGGGGGTGTTATCTCTTTTGTCGAAAATCAGCCATTTTTGCTCGAACATTAAATGCCTCCAAATGGTATTTAATTAACTTCCCGAGCCCCTGGAAGCATGAAAATCACTTTAAACATGCTAATTTTAGCTCTAACACTGATGATCCACCTACAAATGTGAACTGACGTTCAAAAATAAAACATTTGAAAACGGACCATTTTCCACATTTCTGAAGCATGACGTAATGGGGGGGTGTTATCTCTTTTGTCGAAAATCAGCCGTTTTTGCTCGAACATTAAATGCCTCCAAATGGTATTTAATTAACTTCCCGAGCCCCTGGAAGCATGAAAATCACTTTAAACATGCTAATTTTAGCTCTAACACTGATGATCCACCTACAAATGTGAACTGACGTTCAAAAATAAAACATTTGAAAACGGACCATTTTCCACATTTCTGAAGCATGACGTAATGGGGGGGTGTTATCTCTTTTGTCGAAAATCAGCCATTTTTGCTCGAACATTAAATGCCTCCAAATGGTATTTAATTAACTTCCCGAGTCCCTGGAAGCATGAAAATCACTTTAAACATGCTAATTTTAGCTCTAACACTGATGATCCACCTACAAATGTGAACTGACGTTCAAAAATAAAACATTTGAAAACAGACCATTTTTCACATTTCTGAAGCATGACGTAATGGGGGGGTGTTATCTCTTTTGTCGAAAATCAGCCGTTTTTGCTCGAACATTAAATGCCTCCAAATGGTATTTAATTAACTTCCCGGGGTGAAGAAACCCTTTTTGAGAACTCAGAGTGAGTAAATTGGCCATTTTCATGCACTTTTACCATTCCATAAATCTTGTGTTTTGGGCCCCTGGAAGCATGAAAATCACTTTAAACATGCTAATTTTAGCTCTAACACTGATGATCCACCTACAAATGTGAACTGACGTTCAAAAATCAAACATTTGAAAACGGACCATTTTCCACATTTCTGAAGCATGACGTAATGGGGGGGTGTTATCTCTTTTGTCGAAAATCAGCCATTTTTGCTCGAACATTAAATGCCTCCAAATGGTATTTAATTAACTTCCCGAGTCCCTGGAAGCATGAAAATCACTTTAAACATGCTAATTTTAGCTCTAACACTGATGATCCACCTACAAATGTGAACTGACGTTCAAAAATAAAACATTTGAAAACGGACCATTTTTCACATTTCTGAAGCATGACGTAATGGGGGGGTGTTATCTCTTTTGTCGAAAATCAGCCGTTTTTGCTCGAACATTAAATGCCTCCAAATGGTATTTAATTAACTTCCCGGGGTGAAGAAACCCTTTTTGAGAACTCAGAGTGAGTAAATTGGCCATTTTCATGCACTTTTAACCATTCCATAAATCTTGTGTTTTGGGCCCCTGGAAGCATGAAAATCACTTTAAACATGCTAATTTTAGCTCTAACACTGATGATCCACCTACAAATGTGAACTGACGTTCAAAAATCAAACATTTGAAAACGGACCATTTTCCACATTTCTGAAGCATGACGTAATGGGGGGGTGTTATCTCTTTTGTCGAAAATCAGCCATTTTTGCTCGAACATTAAATGCCTCCAAATGGTATTTAATTAACTTCCCGAGCCCCTGGAAGCATGAAAATCACTTTAAACATGCTAATTTTAGCTCTAACACTGATGATCCACCTACAAATGTGAACTGACGTTCAAAAATAAAACATTTGAAAAAGGACCATTTTCCACATTTCTGAAGCATGACGTAATGGGGGGGTGTTATCTCTTTTGTCGAAAATCAGCCATTTTTGCTCGAACATTAAATGCCTCCAAATGGTATTTAATTAACTTCCCGAGCCCCTGGAAGCATGAAAATCACTTTAAACATGCTAATTTTAGCTCTAACACTGATGATCCACCTACAAATGTGAACTGACGTTCAAAAATAAAACATTTGAAAACGGACCATTTTCCACATTTCTGAAGCATGACGTAATGGGGGGGTGTTATCTCTTTTGTCGAAAATCAGCCGTTTTTGCTCGAACATTAAATGCCTCCAAATGGTATTTAATTAACTTCCCGAGCCCCTGGAAGCATGAAAATCACTTTAAACATGCTAATTTTAGCTCTAACACTGATGATCCACCTACAAATGTGAACTGACGTTCAAAAATAAAACATTTGAAAACGGACCATTTTCCACATTTCTGAAGCATGACGTAATGGGGGGGTGTTATCTCTTTTGTCGAAAATCAGCCATTTTTGCTCGAACATTAAATGCCTCCAAATGGTATTTAATTAACTTCCCGAGTCCCTGGAAGCATGAAAATCACTTTAAACATGCTAATTTTAGCTCTAACACTGATGATCCACCTACAAATGTGAACTGACGTTCAAAAATAAAACATTTGAAAACAGACCATTTTTCACATTTCTGAAGCATGACGTAATGGGGGGGTGTTATCTCTTTTGTCGAAAATCAGCCGTTTTTGCTCGAACATTAAATGCCTCCAAATGGTATTTAATTAACTTCCCGGGGTGAAGAAACCCTTTTTGAGAACTCAGAGTGAGTAAATTGGCCATTTTCATGCACTTTTACCATTCCATAAATCTTGTGTTTTGGGCCCCTGGAAGCATGAAAATCACTTTAAACATGCTAATTTTAGCTCTAACACTGATGATCCACCTACAAATGTGAACTGACGTTCAAAAATCAAACATTTGAAAACGGACCATTTTCCACATTTCTGAAGCATGACGTAATGGGGGGGTGTTATCTCTTTTGTCGAAAATCAGCCATTTTTGCTCGAACATTAAATGCCTCCAAATGGTATTTAATTAACTTCCCGAGTCCCTGGAAGCATGAAAATCACTTTAAACATGCTAATTTTAGCTCTAACACTGATGATCCACCTACAAATGTGAACTGACGTTCAAAAATAAAACATTTGAAAACGGACCATTTTTCACATTTCTGAAGCATGACGTAATGGGGGGGTGTTATCTCTTTTGTCGAAAATCAGCCGTTTTTGCTCGAACATTAAATGCCTCCAAATGGTATTTAATTAACTTCCCGGGGTGAAGAAACCCTTTTTGAGAACTCAGAGTGAGTAAATTGGCCATTTTCATGCACTTTTAACCATTCCATAAATCTTGTGTTTTGGGCCCCTGGAAGCATGAAAATCACTTTAAACATGCTAATTTTAGCTCTAACACTGATGATCCACCTACAAATGTGAACTGACGTTCAAAAATCAAACATTTGAAAACGGACCATTTTCCACATTTCTGAAGCATGACGTAATGGGGGGGTGTTATCTCTTTTGTCGAAAATCAGCCATTTTTGCTCGAACATTAAATGCCTCCAAATGGTATTTAATTAACTTCCCGAGCCCCTGGAAGCATGAAAATCACTTTAAACATGCTAATTTTAGCTCTAACACTGATGATCCACCTACAAATGTGAACTGACGTTCAAAAATAAAACATTTGAAAAAGGACCATTTTCCACATTTCTGAAGCATGACGTAATGGGGGGTGTTATCTCTTTTGTCGAAAATCAGCCGTTTTTGCTCGAACATTAAATGCCTCCAAATGGTATTTAATTAACTTCCTGGGGTGAAGAAACCCTTTTTGAGAACTCAGAGTGAGTAAATTGGCCATTTTCATGCACTTTTAACCATTCCATAAATCTTGTGTTTTGGGCCCCTGGAAGCATGAAAATCACTTTAAACATGCTAATTTTAGCTCTAACACTGATGATCCACCTACAAATGTGAACTGACGTTGAAAAATAAAACATTTGAAAACGGACCATTTTCCACATTTCTGAAGCATGACGTAATGGGGGGGGTGTTATCTCTTTTGTCGAAAATCAGCCGTTTTTGCTCGAACATTAAATGCCTCCAAATGGTATTTAATTAACTTCCCGGGGTGAAGAAACCCTTTTTGAGAACTCAGAGTGAGTAAATTGGCCATTTTCATGCACTTTTAACCATTCCATAAATCTTGTGTTTTGGGCCCCTGGAAGCATGAAAATCACTTTAAACATGCTAATTTTAGCTCTAACACTGATGATCCACCTACAAATGTGAACTGACGTTCAAAAATAAAACATTTGAAAACGGACCATTTTCCACATTTCTGAAGCATGATGTAATGGGGGGGTGTTATCTCTTTTGTCGAAAATCTGCCGTTTTTGCTCGAACATTAAATGCCTCCAAATGGTATTTAATTAACTTCCCGAGCCCCTGGAAGCATGAAAATCACTTTAAACATGCTAATTTTAGCTCTAACACTGATGATCCACCTACAAATGTGAACTGACGTTCAAAAATAAAACATTTGAAAACGGATCATTTTCCACATTTCTGAAGCATGACGTAATGGGGGGTGTTATCTCTTTTGTCGAAAATCAGCCGTTTTTTTGCTCGAACATTAAATGCCTCCAAATGGTATTTATTTCACTTCCCGAGCCCCTGGAAGCATGAAAATCACTTTAAACATGCTAATTTTAGCTCTAACACTGATGATCCACCTACAAATGTGAACTGACGTTCAAAAATAAAACATTTGAAAACGGACCATTTTCCACATTTCTGAAGCATGACGTAATGGGGGGGTGTTATCTCTTTTGTCGAAAATCAGCCGTTTTTGCTCGAACATTAAATGCCTCCAAATGGTATTTAATTAACTTCCCGAGCCCCTGGAAGCATGAAAATCACTTTAAACATGCTAATTTTAGCTCTAACACTGATGATCCACCTACAAATGTGAACTGACGTTCAAAAATATAACATTTGAAAACGGACCATTTTCCACATTTCTGAAGCATGACGTAATGGGGGGGTGTTATCTCTTTTGTCGAAAATCAGCCGTTTTTGCTCGAACATTAAATGCCTCCAAATGGTATTTAATTAACTTCCCGAGCCCCTGGAAGCATGAAAATCACTTTAAACATGCTAATTTTAGCTCTAACACTGATGATCCACCTACAAATGTGAACTGACGTTCAAAAATATAACATTTGAAAACGGACCATTTTCCACATTTCTGAAGCATGACGTAATGGGGGGGGTGTTATCTCTTTTGTCGAAAATCAGCCGTTTTTGCTCGAACATTAAATGCCTCCAAATGGTATTTATTTCACTTCCAGAGCCCCTGGAAGCATGAAAATCACTTTAAACATGCTAATTTTAGCTCTAACACTGATGATCCACCTACAAATGTGAACTGACGTTCAAAAATATAACATTTGAAAACGGACCATTTTCCACATTTCTGAAGCATGACGTAATGGGGGGGTGTTATCTCTTTTGTCGAAAATCAGCCGTTTTTGCTCGAACATTAAATGCCTCCAAATGGTATTTAAATAACTTCCCGGGGTGAAGAAACCCTTTTTGAGAACTCAGAGTGAGTAAATTGGCCATTTTAATGCACTTTTAACCATTCCATAAATCTTGTGTTTTGGGCCCCTGGAAGCATGAAAATCACTTTAAACATGCTAATTTTAGCTCTAACACTGATGATCCACCTACAAATGTGAACTGACGTTCAAATATAAAACATTTGAAAACGGACCATTTTCCACATTTCTGAAGCATGACGTAATGGGGGGGGTGTTATCTCTTTTGTCGAAAATCAGCCGTTTTTGCTCGAACATTAAATGCCTCCTAATGGTATTTATTTCACTTCCCGAGCCCCTGGAAGCATGAAAATCACTTTAAACATGCTAATTTTAGCTCTAACACTGATGATCCACCTACAAATGTGAACTGACGTTCAAAAATAAAACATTTGAAAACGGACCATTTTCCACAATTCTGAAGCATGACGTAATGGGGGGTGTTATCTCTTTTGTCGAAAATCAGCCGTTTTTGCTCGAACATTAAATGCCTCCAAATGGTATTTATTTCACTTCCCGAGCCCCTGGAAGCATGAAAATCACTTTAAACATGCTAATTTTAGCTCTAACACTGATGATCCACCTACAAATGTGAACTGACGTTCAAAAATAAAACATTTGAAAACGGACCATTTTCCACATTTCTGAAGCATGACGTAATGGGGGGGTGTTATCTCTTTTGTCGAAAATCTGCCGTTTTTGCTCGAACATTAAATGCCTCCAAATGGTATTTATTTCACTTCCCGAGCCCCTGGAAGCATGAAAATCACTTTAAACATGCTAATTTTAGCTCTAACACTGATGATCCACCTACAAATGTGAACTGACGTTCAAAAATAAAACATTTGAAAACGGACCATTTTCCACATTTCTGAAGCATGACGTAATGGGGGGGTGTTATCTCTTTTGTCGAAAATCAGCCGTTTTTGCTCGAACATTAAATGCCTCCAAATGGTATTTATTTCACTTCCCGAGCCCCTGGAAGCATGAAAATCACTTTAAACATGCTAATTTTAGCTCTTACACTGATGATCCACCTACAAATGTGAACTGACGTTCAAAAATATAACATTTGAAAACGGACCATTTTCCACATTTCTGAAGCATGACGTAATGGGGGGGTGTTATCTCTTTTGTCGAAAATCAGCCGTTTTTGCTCGAACATTAAATGCCTCCAAATGGTATTTAATTAACTTCCCGAGCCCCTGGAAGCATGAAAATCACTTTAAACATGCTAATTTTAGCTCTAACACTGATGATCCACCTACAAATGTGAACTGACGTTCAAAAATAAAACATTTGAAAACGGACCATTTTCCACATTTCTGAAGCATGACGTAATGGGGGGGTGTTATCTCTTTTGTCGAAAATCTGCCGTTTTTGCTCGAACATTAAATGCCTCCAAATGGTATTTATTTCACTTCCCGAGCCCCTGGAGGCATGAAAATCACTTTAAACATGCTAATTTTAGCTCTAACACTGATGATCCACCTACAAATGTGAACTGACGTTCAAAAATAAAACATTTGAAAACGGACCATTTTCCACATTTCTGAAGCATGACGTAATGGGGGGGTGTTATCTCTTTTGTCGAAAATCAGCCGTTTTTGCTCGAACATTAAATGCCTCCAAATGGTATTTATTTCACTTCCCGAGCCCCTGGAAGCATGAAAATCACTTTAAACATGCTAATTTTAGCTCTTACACTGATGATCCACCTACAAATGTGAACTGACGTTCAAAAATATAACATTTGAAAACTGACCATTTTCCACATTTCTGAAGCATGACGTAATGGGGGGGTGTTATCTCTTTTGTCGAAAATCAGCCGTTTTTGCTCGAACATTAAATGCCTCCAAATGGTATTTAATTAACTTCCCGGGGTGAAGAAACCCTTTTTGAGAACTCAGAGTGAGTAAATTGGCCATTTTCCTGCACTTTTAACCATTCCATAAATCTTGTGTTTAGGGCCCCTGGAAGCATGAAAATCACTTTAAACATGCTAATTTTAGCTCTAACACTGATGATCCACCTACAAATGTGAACTGACGTTCAAAAATAAAACATTTGAAAACGGACCATTTTCCACATTTCTGAAGCATGACGTAATGGGGGGGTGTTATCTCTTTTGTCCATAATCAGCCGTTTTTGCTCGAACATTAAATGCCTCCAAATGGTATTTATTTCACTTCCCGAGCCCCTGGAAGCATGAAAATCACTTTAAACATGCTAATTTTAGCTCTAACACTGATGATCCACCTACAAATGTGAACTGACGTTCAAAAATAAAACATTTGAAAACGGACCATTTTCCACATTTCTGAAGCATGACGTAATGGGGGGGTGTTATCTCTTTTGTCGAAAATCAGCCGGTTTTGCTCGAACATTAAATGCCTCCAAATGGTATTTAATTAACTTCCCGAGCCCCTGGAAGCATGAAAATCACTTTAAACATGCTAATTTTAGCTCTAACACTGATGATCCACCTACAAATGTGAACTGACGTTCAAAAATAAAACATTTGAAAACGGACCATTTTCCACATTTCTGAAGCATGACGTAATGGGGGGGTGTTATCTCTTTTGTCGAAAATCAGCCGTTTTTGCTGGAACATTAAATGCCTCCAAATGGTATTTATTTCACTTCCCGAGCCCCTGGAAGCATGAAAATCACTTTAAACATGCTAATTTTAGCTCTAACACTGATGATCCACCTACAAATGTGAACTGACGTTCAAAAATAAAACATTTGAAAACGGACCATTTTCCACATTTCTGAAGCATGACGTAATGGGGGGGTGTTATCTCTTTTGTCGAAAATCAGCCGTTTTTGCTGGAACATTAAATGCCTCCAAATGGTATTTATTTCACTTCCCGAGCCCCTGGAAGCATGAAAATCACTTTAAACATGCTAATTCTAGCTCTAACACTGATGATCCACCTACAAATGTGAACTGACGTTCAAAAATAAAACATTTGAAAACGGACAATTTTCCACATTTCTGAAGCATGACGTAATGGGGGGGTGTTATCTCTTTTGTCGAAAATCAGCCGTTTTTGCTCGAACATTAAATGCCTCCAAATTGTATTTAATTAACTTCCCGGGGTGAAGAAACCCTTTTTGAGAACTCAGAGTGAGTAAATTGGCCATTTTCATGCACTTTTAACCATTCCATAAATCTTGTGTTTTGGGCCCCTGGAAGCATGAAAATCACTTTAAACATGCTAATTTTAGCTCTAACACTGATGATCCACCTACAAATGTGAACTGACGTTCAAAAATAAAACATTTGAAAACGGACCATTTTCCACATTTCTGAAGCATGACGTAATGGGGGGGTGTTATCTCTTTTGTCGAAAATCAGCCGTTTTTGCTCGAACATTAAATGCCTCCAAATGGTATTTAATTAACTTCCCGAGCCCCTGGAAGCATGAAAATCACTTTAAACATGCTAATTTTAGCTCTAACACTGATGATCCACCTACAAATGTGAACTGACGTTCAAAAATAAAACATTTGAAAACGGACCATTTTCCACATTTCTGAAGCATGACGTAATGGGGGGGTGTTATCTCTTTTGTCGAAAATCAGCAGTTTTTGCTCGAACATTAAATGCCTCCAAATGGTATTTATTTCACTTCCCGAGCCCCTGGAAGCATGAAAATCACTTTAAACATGCTAATTTTAGCTCTAACACTGATGATCCACCTACAAATGTGAACTGACGTTCAAAAATAAAACATTTGAAAACGGACCATTTTCCACATTTCTGAAGCATGACGTAATGGGGGGGTGTTATCTCTTTTGTCGAAAATCAGCCGTTTTTGCTCGAACATTAAATGCCTCCAAATGGTATTTAATTAACTTCCCGAGCCCCTGGAAGCATGAAAATCACTTTAAACATGCTAATTTTAGCTCTAACACTGATGATCCACCTACAAATGTGAACTGACGTTCAAAAATAAAGCATTTGAAAACGGACCATTTTCCACATTTCTGAAGCATGACGTAATGGGGGGGTGTTATCTCTTTTGTCGAAAATCAGCCGTTTTTGCTCGAACATTAAATGCCTCCAAATGGTATTTATTTCACTTCCCGAGCCCCTGGAAGCATGAAAATCACTTTAAACATGCTAATTTTAGCTCTAACACTGATGATCCACCTACAAATGTGAACTGACGTTCAAAAATAAAACATTTGAAAACGGACCATTTTCCACATTTCTGAAGCATGACGTAATGGGGGGGTGTTATCTCTTTTGTCGAAAATCAGCCGTTTTTGCTCGAACATTAAATGCCTCCAAATGGTATTTAATTAACTTCCCGAGCCCCTGGAAGCATGAAAATCACTTTAAACATGCTAATTTTAGCTCTAACACTGATGATCCACCTACAAATGTGAACTGACGTTCAAAAATAAAACATTTGAAAACGGACCATTTTCCACATTTCTGAAGCATGACGTAATGGGGGGGTGTTATCTCTTTTGTCGAAAATCAGCCGTTTTTGCTCGAACATTAAATGCCTCCAAATGGTATTTAATTAACTTCCCGAGCCCCTGGAAGCATGAAAATCACTTTAAACATGCTAATTTTAGCTCTAACACTGATGATCCACCTACAAATGTGAACTGACGTTCAAAAATAAAACATTTGAAAACGGACCATTTTCCACATTTCTGAAGCATGACGTAATGGGGGGTGTTATCTCTTTTGTCGAAAATCAGCCGTTTTTGCTCGAACATTAAATGCCTCCAAATGGTATTTAATTAACTTCCCGAGCCCCTGGAAGCATGAAAATCACTTTAAACATGCTAATTTTAGCTCTAACACTGATGATCCACCTACAAATGTGAACTGACGTTCAAAAATAAAACATTTGAAAACGGACCATTTTCCACATTTCTGAAGCATGACGTAATGGGGGGGTGTTATCTCTTTTGTCGAAAATCAGCCGTTTTTGCTCGAACATTAAATGCCTCCAAATGGTATTTATTTCACTTCCCGAGCCCCTGGAAGCATGAAAATCACTTTAAACATGCTAATTTTAGCTCTAACACTGATGATCCACCTACAAATGTGAACTGACGTTCAAAAATAAAACATTTGAAAACGGACCATTTTCCACATTTCTGAAGCATGACGTAATGGGGGGGTGTTATCTCTTTTGTCGAAAATCAGCCGTTTTTGCTCGAACATTAAATGCCTCCAAATGGTATTTAATTAACTTCCCGAGCCCCTGGAAGCATGAAAATCACTTTAAACATGCTAATTTTAGCTCTAACACTGATGATCCACCTACAAATGTGAACTGACGTTCAAAAATAAAACATTTGAAAACGGACCATCTTCCACATTTCTGAAGCATGACGTAATGGGGGGGTGTTATCTCTTTTGTCGAAAATCAGCCGTTTTTGCTCGAACATTAAATGCCTCCAAATGGTATTTAATTAACTTCCCGAGCCCCTGGAAGCATGAAAATCACTTTAAACATGCTAATTTTAGCTCTAACACTGATGATCCACCTACAAATGTGAACTGACGTTCAAAAATAAAACATTTGAAAACGGACCATTTTCCACATTTCTGAAGCATGACGTAATGGGGGGGTGTTATCTCTTTTGTCGAAAATCAGCCGTTTTTGCTCGAACATTAAATGCCTCCAAATGGTATTTAATTAACTTCCCGAGTCCCTGGAAGCATGAAAATCACTTTAAACATGCTAATTTTAGCTCTAACACTGATGATCCACCTACAAATGTGAACTGACGTTCAAAAATAAAACATTTGAAAACGGACCATTTTCCACATTTCTGAAGCATGACGTAATGGGGGGGTGTTATCTCTTTTGTCGAAAATCAGCCGTTTTTGCTCGAACATTAAATGCCTCCAAATGGTATTTAATTAACTTCCCGGGGTGAAGAAACCCTTTTTGAGAACTCAGAGTGAGTAAATTGGCCATTTTCATGCATTTTTACCATTCCATAAATCTTGTGTTTTGGGCCCCTGGAAGCATGAAAATCACTTTAAACATGCTAATTTTAGCTCTAACACTGATGATCCACCTACAAATGTGAACTGACGTTCAAAAATAAAACATTTGAAAACGGACCATTTTCCACATTTCTGAAGCATGACGTAATGGGGGGGTGTTATCTCTTTTGTCGAAAATCAGCCATTTTTGCTCGAACATTAAATGCCTCCAAATGGTATTTAATTAACTTCCCGAGCCCCTGGAAGCATGAAAATCACTTTAAACATGCTAATTTTAGCTCTAACACTGATGATCCACCTACAAATGTGAACTGACGTTCAAAAATAAAACATTTGAAAACGGACCATTTTCCACATTTCTGAAGCATGACGTAATGGGGGGTGTTATCTCTTTTGTCGAAAATCAGCCGTTTTTGCTCGAACATTAAATGCCTCCAAATGGTATTTAATTAACTTCCCGAGCCCCTGGAAGCATGAAAATCACTTTAAACATGCTAATTTTAGCTCTAACACTGATGATCCACCTACAAATGTGAACTGACGTTCAAAAATAAAACATTTGAAAACGGACCATTTTCCACATTTCTGAAGCATGACGTAATGGGGGGGTGTTATCTCTTTTGTCGAAAATCAGCCGTTTTTGCTCGAACATTAAATGCCTCCAAATGGTATTTATTTCACTTCCCGAGCCCCTGGAAGCATGAAAATCACTTTAAACATGCTAATTTTAGCTCTAACACTGATGATCCACCTACAAATGTGAACTGACGTTCAAAAATAAAACATTTGAAAACGGACCATTTTCCACATTTCTGAAGCATGACGTAATGGGGGGGTGTTATCTCTTTTGTCGAAAATCAGCCGTTTTTGCTCGAACATTAAATGCCTCCAAATGGTATTTAATTAACTTCCCGAGCCCCTGGAAGCATGAAAATCACTTTAAACATGCTAATTTTAGCTCTAACACTGATGATCCACCTACAAATGTGAACTGACGTTCAAAAATAAAACATTTGAAAACGGACCATCTTCCACATTTCTGAAGCATGACGTAATGGGGGGGTGTTATCTCTTTTGTCGAAAATCAGCCGTTTTTGCTCGAACATTAAATGCCTCCAAATGGTATTTAATTAACTTCCCGAGCCCCTGGAAGCATGAAAATCACTTTAAACATGCTAATTTTAGCTCTAACACTGATGATCCACCTACAAATGTGAACTGACGTTCAAAAATAAAACATTTGAAAACGGACCATTTTCCACATTTCTGAAGCATGACGTAATGGGGGGGTGTTATCTCTTTTGTCGAAAATCAGCCGTTTTTGCTCGAACATTAAATGCCTCCAAATGGTATTTAATTAACTTCCCGAGTCCCTGGAAGCATGAAAATCACTTTAAACATGCTAATTTTAGCTCTAACACTGATGATCCACCTACAAATGTGAACTGACGTTCAAAAATAAAACATTTGAAAACGGACCATTTTCCACATTTCTGAAGCATGACGTAATGGGGGGGTGTTATCTCTTTTGTCGAAAATCAGCCGTTTTTGCTCGAACATTAAATGCCTCCAAATGGTATTTAATTAACTTCCCGGGGTGAAGAAACCCTTTTTGAGAACTCAGAGTGAGTAAATTGGCCATTTTCATGCATTTTTACCATTCCATAAATCTTGTGTTTTGGGCCCCTGGAAGCATGAAAATCACTTTAAACATGCTAATTTTAGCTCTAACACTGATGATCCACCTACAAATGTGAACTGACGTTCAAAAATAAAACATTTGAAAACGGACCATTTTCCACATTTCTGAAGCATGACGTAATGGGGGGGTGTTATCTCTTTTGTCGAAAATCAGCCATTTTTGCTCGAACATTAAATGCCTCCAAATGGTATTTAATTAACTTCCCGAGCCCCTGGAAGCATGAAAATCACTTTAAACATGCTAATTTTAGCTCTAACACTGATGATCCACCTACAAATGTGAACTGACGTTCAAAAATAAAACATTTGAAAACGGACCATTTTCCACATTTCTGAAGCATGACGTAATGGGGGGGTGTTATCTCTTTTGTCGAAAATCAGCCATTTTTGCTCGAACATTAAATGCCTCCAAATGGTATTTAATTAACTTCCCGAGTCCCTGGAAGCATGAAAATCACTTTAAACATGCTAATTTTAGCTCTAACACTGATGATCCACCTACAAATATGAACTGACGTTCAAAAATAAAACATTTGAAAACGGACCATTTTCCACATTTCTGAAGCATGACGTAATGGGGGGGTGTTATCTCTTTTGTCGAAAATCAGCCGTTTTTGCTCAAACATTAAATGCCTCCAAATGGTATTTAATTAACTTCCCGGGGTGAAGAAACCCTTTTTGAGAACTCAGAGTGAGTAAATTGGCCATTTTCATGCACTTTTAACCATTCCATAAATCTTGTGTTTTGGGCCCCTGGAAGCATGAAAATCACTTTACACATGCTAATTTTAGCTCTAACACTGATGATCCACCTACAAATGTGAACTGACGTTCAAAAATAAAACATTTGAAAACGGACCATTTTCCACATTTCTGAAGCATGACGTAATGGGGGGGTGTTATCTCTTTTGTCGAAAATCAGCCGTTTTTGCTCGAACATTAAATGCCTCCAAATGGTATTTAATTAACTTCCCGAGCCCCTGGAAGCATGAAAATCACTTTAAACATGCTAATTTTAGCTCTAACACTGATGATCCACCTACAAATGTGAACTGACGTTCAAAAATAAAACATTTGAAAACGGACCATTTTCCACATTTCTGAAGCATGACGTAATGGGGGGGTGTTATCTCTTTTGTCGAAAATCAGCAGTTTTTGCTCGAACATTAAATGCCTCCAAATGGTATTTATTTCACTTCCCGAGCCCCTGGAAGCATGAAAATCACTTTAAACATGCTAATTTTAGCTCTAACACTGATGATCCACCTACAAATGTGAACTGACGTTCAAAAATAAAACATTTGAAAACGGACCATTTTCCACATTTCTGAAGCATGATGTAATGGGGGGTGTTATCTCTTTTGTCGAAAATCAGCCGTTTTTGCTCGAACATTAAATGCCTCCAAATGGTATTTAATTAACTTCCCGAGCCCCTGGAAGCATGAATATCACTTTAAACATGCTAATTTTAGCTCTAACACTGATGATCCACCTACAAATGTGAACTGACGTTCAAAAATAAAACATTTGAAAACGGACCATTTTCCACATTTCTGAAGCATGACGTAATGGGGGGGTGTTATCTCTTTTGTCGAAAATCAGCCGTTTTTGCTCGAACATTAAATGCCTCCAAATGGTATTTAATTAACTTCCCGAGCCCCTGGAAGCATGAAAATCACTTTAAACATGCTAATTTTAGCTCTAACACTGATGATCCACCTACAAATGTGAACTGACGTTCAAAAATAAAACATTTGAAAACGGACCATTTTCCACATTTCTGAAGCATGACGTAATGGGGGGGTGTTATCTCTTTTGTCGAAAATCAGCCGTTTTTGCTCGAACATTAAATGCCTCCAAATGGTATTTATTTCACTTCCCGAGCCCCTGGAAGCATGAAAATCACTTTAAACATGCTAATTTTAGCTCTAACACTGATGATCCACCTACAAATGTGAACTGACGTTCAAAAATAAAACATTTGAAAACGGACCATTTTCCACATTTCTGAAGCATGACGTAATGGGGGGGTGTTATCTCTTTTGTCGAAAATCAGCCGTTTTTGCTTGAACATTAAATGCCTCCAAATGGTATTTAATTAACTTCCCGAGCCCCTGGAAGCATGAAAATCACTTTAAACATGCTAATTTTAGCTCTAACACTGATGATCCACCTACAAATGTGAACTGACGTTCAAAAATAAAACATTTGAAAACGGACCATTTTCCACATTTCTGAAGCATGACGTAATGGGGGGGTGTTATCTCTTTTGTCGAAAATCAGCCGTTTTTGCTCGAACATTAAATGCCTCCAAATGGTATTTAATTAACTTCCCGAGCCCCTGGAAGCATGAATATCACTTTAAACATGCTAATTTTAGCTCTAACACTGATGATCCACCTACAAATGTGAACTGACGTTCAAAAATAAAACATTTGAAAACGGACCATTTTCCACATTTCTGAAGCATGACGTAATGGGGGGGGTGTTATCTCTTTTGTCGAAAATCAGCCGTTTTTGCTCGAACATTAAATGCCTCCAAATGGTATTTAATTAACTTCCCGAGTCCCTGGAAGCATGAAAATCACTTTAAACATGCTAATTTTAGCTCTAACACTGATGATCCACCTACAAATGTGAACTGACGTTCAAAAATAAAACATTTGAAAACGGACCATTTTTCACATTTCTGAAGCATGACGTAATGGGGGGGTGTTATCTCTTTTGTCGAAAATCAGCCGTTTTTGCTCGAACATTAAATGCCTCCAAATGGTATTTAATTAACTTCCCGAGCCCCTGGAAGCATGAAAATCACTTTAAACATGCTAATTTTAGCTCTAACACTGATGATCCACCTACAAATGTGAACTGACGTTCAAAAATAAAACATTTGAAAACGGACCATTTTCCACATTTCTGAAGCATGACGTAATGGGGGGGTGTTATCTCTTTTGTCGAAAATCAGCCGTTTTTGCTCGAACATTAAATGCCTCCAAATGGTATTTATTTCACTTCCCGAGCCCCTGGAAGCATGAAAATCACTTTAAACATGCTAATTTTAGCTCTAACACTGATGATCCACCTACAAATGTGAACTGACGTTCAAAAATAAAACATTTGAAAACGGACCATTTTCCACATTTCTGAAGCATGACGTAATGGGGGGGTGTTATCTCTTTTGTCGAAAATCAGCCGTTTTTGCTCGAACATTAAATGCCTCCAAATGGTATTTAATTAACTTCCCGAGCCCCTGGAAGCATGAAAATCACTTTAAACATGCTAATTTTAGCTCTAACACTGATGATCCACCTACAAATGTGAACTGACGTTCAAAAATAAAACATTTGAAAACGGACCATCTTCCACATTTCTGAAGCATGACGTAATGGGGGGGTGTTATCTCTTTTGTCGAAAATCAGCCGTTTTTGCTCGAACATTAAATGCCTCCAAATGGTATTTAATTAACTTCCCGAGCCCCTGGAAGCATGAAAATCACTTTAAACATGCTAATTTTAGCTCTAACACTGATGATCCACCTACAAATGTGAACTGACGTTCAAAAATAAAACATTTGAAAACGGACCATTTTCCACATTTCTGAAGCATGACGTAATGGGGGGGTGTTATCTCTTTTGTCGAAAATCAGCCGTTTTTGCTCGAACATTAAATGCCTCCAAATGGTATTTAATTAACTTCCCGAGTCCCTGGAAGCATGAAAATCAATTTAAACATGCTAATTTTAGCTCTAACACTGATGATCTACCTACAAATGTGAACTGACGTTCAAAAATAAAACATTTGAAAACGGACCATTTTCCACATTTCTGAAGCATGACGTAATGGGGGGGTGTTATCTCTTTTGTCGAAAATCAGCCGTTTTTGCTCGAACATTAAATGCCTCCAAATGGTATTTAATTAACTTCCCGGGGTGGAGAAACCCTTTTTGAGAACTCAGAGTGAGTAAATTGGCCATTTTCATGCATTTTTACCATTCCATAAATCTTGTGTTTTGGGCCCCTGGAAGCATGAAAATCACTTTAAACATGCTAATTTTAGCTCTAACACTGATGATCCACCTACAAATGTGAACTGACGTTCAAAAATAAAACATTTGAAAACGGACCATTTTCCACATTTCTGAAGCATGACGTAATGGGGGGGTGTTATCTCTTTTGTCGAAAATCAGCCATTTTTGCTCGAACATTAAATGCCTCCAAATGGTATTTAATTAACTTCCCGAGCCCCTGGAAGCATGAAAATCACTTTAAACATGCTAATTTTAGCTCTAACACTGATGATCCACCTACAAATGTGAACTGACGTTCAAAAATAAAACATTTGAAAACGGACCATTTTCCACATTTCTGAAGCATGACGTAATGGGGGGGTGTTATCTCTTTTGTCGAAAATCAGCCATTTTTGCTCGAACATTAAATGCCTCCAAATGGTATTTAATTAACTTCCCGAGTCCCTGGAAGCATGAAAATCACTTTAAACATGCTAATTTTAGCTCTAACACTGATGATCCACCTACAAATGTGAACTGACGTTCAAAAATAAAACATTTGAAAACGGACCATTTTCCACATTTCTGAAGCATGACGTAATGGGGGGGTGTTATCTCTTTTGTCGAAAATCAGCCGTTTTTGCTCGAACATTAAATGCCTCCAAATGGTATTTAATTAACTTCCCGGGGTGAAGAAACCCTTTTTAAGAACTCAGAGTGAGTAAATTGGCCATTTTCATGCACTTTTAACCATTCCATAAATCTTGTGTTTTGGGCCCCTGGAAGCATGAAAATCACTTTAAACATGCTAATTTTAACTCTAACACTGATGATCCACCTACAAATGTGAACTGACGTTCAAAAATCAAACATTTGAAAACGGACCATTTTCCACATTTCTGAAGCATGACGTAATGGGGGGGTGTTATCTCTTTTGTCGAAAATCAGCCGTTTTTGCTCGAACATTAAATGCCTCCAAATGGTATTTAATTAACTTCCCGGGGTGAAGAAACCCTTTTTGAGAACTCAGAGTGAGTTAATTGGCCATTTTCATGCACTTTTAACCATTCCATAAATCTTGTGTTTTGGGCCCCTGGAAGCATGAAAATCACTTTAAACATGCTAATTTTAGCTCTAACACTGATGATCCACCTACAAATGTGAACTGACGTTCAAAAATAAAACATTTGAATACGGACCATTTTCCACATTTCTGAAGCATGACGTAATGGGGGGGGTGTTATCTCTTTTGTCGAAAATCAGCCGTTTTTGCTCGAACATTAAATGCCTCCAAATGGTATTTATTTCACTTCCCGAGCCCCTGGAAGCATGAAAATCACTTTAAACATGCTAATTTTAGCTCTAACACTGATGATCCACCTACAAATGTGAACTGACGTTCAAAAATAAAACATTTGAAAACGGACCATTTTCCACATTTCTGAAGCATGACGTAATGGGGGGGTGTTATCTCTTTTGTCGAAAATCAGCCGTTTTTGCTCGAACATTAAATGCCTCCAAATGGTATTTAATTAACTTCCCGAGCCCCTGGAAGCATGAAAATCACTTTAAACATGCTAATTTTAGCTCTAACACTGATGATCCACCTACAAATGTGAACTGACGTTCAAAAATAAAACATTTGAAAACGGACCATTTTCCACATTTCTGAAGCATGACGTAATGGGGGGGTGTTATCTCTTTTGTCGAAAATCAGCCGTTTTTGCTGGAACATTAAATGCCTCCAAATGGTATTTAATTAACTTCCCGGGGTAAAGAAACCCTTTTTGAGAACTCAGAGTGAGTAAATTGGCCATTTTCATGCACTTTTAACCATTCCATAAATCTTCTGTTTTGGGGCCCTGGAAGCATGAAAATCACTTTAAACATGCTAATTTTAGCTCTAACACTGATGATCCACCTACAAATGTGAACTGACGTTCAAAAATAAAACATTTGAAAACGGACCATTTTCCACATTTCTGAAGCATGACGTAATGGGGGGGGTGTTATCTCTTTTGTCGAAAATCAGCCGTTTTTGCTCGAACATTAAATGCCTCCAAATGGTATTTAATTAACTTCCCGGGGTGAAGAAACCCTTTTTGAGAACTCAGAGTGAGTAAATTGGCCATTTTCATGCACTTTTAACCATTCCATAAATCTTGTGTTTTGGGCCCCTGGAAGCATGAAAATCACTTTAAACATGCTAATTTTAGCTCTAACACTGATGATCCACCTACAAATGTGAACTGACGTTCAAAAATAAAACATTTGAAAACGGATCATTTTCCACATTTCTGAAGCATGACGTAATGGGGGGGTGTTATCTCTTTTGTCGAAAATCAGCCGTTTTTGCTCGAAGATTAAATGCCTCCAAATGGTATTTATTTCACTTCCCGAGCCCCTGGAAGCATGAAAATCACTTTAAACATGCTAATTTTAGCTCTAACACTGATGATCCACCTACAAATGTGAACTGACGTTCAAAAATAAAACATTTGAAAACGGACCGTTTTCCACATTTCTGAAGCATGACGTAATGGGGGATGTTATCTCTTTTGTCGAAAATCTGCCGTTTTTGCTCGAACATTAAATGCCTCCAAATGGTATTTAATTAACTTCCCGAGCCCCTGGAAGCATGAAAATCACTTTAAACATGCTAATTTTAGCTCTAACACTGATGATCCACCTACAAATGTGAACTGACGTTCAAAAATAAAACATTTGAAAACGGACCATTTTCCACATTTCTGAAGCATGACGTAATGGGGGGGTGTTATCTCTTTTGTCGAAAATCAGCCGTTTTTGCTCGAACATTAAATGCCTCCAAATGGTATTTAATTAACTTCCCGGGGTGAAGAAACCCTTTTTGAGAACTCAGAGTGAGTAAATTGGCCATTTTCATGCACTTTAACCATTCCATAAATCTTGTGTTTTGGGCCCCTGGAAGCATGAAAATCACTTTAAACATGCTAATTTTAGCTCTAACACTGATGATCCACCTACAAATGTGAACTGACGTTCAAAAATAAAACATTTGAAAACGGACCATTTTCCACATTTCTGAAGCATGACGTAATGGGGGGGTGTTATCTCTTTTGTCGAAAATCAGCCGTTTTTGCTCGAACATTAAATGCCTCCAAATGGTATTTAATTAACTTCCCGAGCCCCTGGAAGCATGAAAATCACTTTAAACATGCTAATTTTAGCTCTAACACTGATGATCCACCTACAAATGTGAACTGACGTTCAAAAATAAAACATTTGAAAACGGACCATTTTCCACATTTCTGAAGCATGACGTAATGGGGGGGTGTTATCTCTTTTGTCGAAAATCAGCCGTTTTTGCTGGAACATTAAATGCCTCCAAATGGTATTTAATTAACTTCCCGGGGTGAAGAAACCCTTTTTGAGAACTCAGAGTGAGTAAATTGGCCATTTTCATGCACTTTTAACCATTCCATAAATCTTCTGTTTTGGGGCCCTGGAAGCATGAAAATCACTTTAAACATGCTAATTTTAGCTCTAACACTGATGATCCACCTACAAATGTGAACTGACGTTCAAAAATAAAACATTTGAAAACGGACCATTTTCCACATTTCTGAAGCATGACGTAATGGGGGGGGTGTTATCTCTTTTGTCGAAAATCAGCCGTTTTTGCTCGAACATTAAATGCCTCCAAATGGTATTTAATTAACTTCCCGGGGTGAAGAAACCCTTTTTGAGAACTCAGAGTGAGTAAATTGGCCATTTTCATGCACTTTTAACCATTCCATAAATCTTGTGTTTTGGGCCCCTGGAAGCATGAAAATCACTTTAAACATGCTAATTTTAGCTCTAACACTGATGATCCACCTACAAATGTGAACTGACGTTCAAAAATAAAACATTTGAAAACGGATCATTTTCCACATTTCTGAAGCATGACGTAATGGGGGGGTGTTATCTCTTTTGTCGAAAATCAGCCGTTTTTGCTCGAAGATTAAATGCCTCCAAATGGTATTTATTTCACTTCCCGAGCCCCTGGAAGCATGAAAATCACTTTAAACATGCTAATTTTAGCTCTAACACTGATGATCCACCTACAAATGTGAACTGACGTTCAAAAATAAAACATTTGAAAACGGACCGTTTTCCACATTTCTGAAGCATGACGTAATGGGGGATGTTATCTCTTTTGTCGAAAATCTGCCGTTTTTGCTCGAACATTAAATGCCTCCAAATGGTATTTAATTAACTTCCCGAGCCCCTGGAAGCATGAAAATCACTTTAAACATGCTAATTTTAGCTCTAACACTGATGATCCACCTACAAATGTGAACTGACGTTCAAAAATAAAACATTTGAAAACGGACCATTTTCCACATTTCTGAAGCATGACGTAATGGGGGGGTGTTATCTCTTTTGTCGAAAATCAGCCGTTTTTGCTCGAACATTAAATGCCTCCAAATGGTATTTAATTAACTTCCCGGGGTGAAGAAACCCTTTTTGAGAACTCAGAGTGAGTAAATTGGCCATTTTCATGCACTTTAACCATTCCATAAATCTTGTGTTTTGGGCCCCTGGAAGCATGAAAATCACTTTAAACATGCTAATTTTAGCTCTAACACTGATGATCCACCTACAAATGTGAACTGACGTTCAAAAATAAAACATTTGAAAACGGACCATTTTCCACATTTCTGAAGCATGACGTAATGGGGGGGTGTTATCTCTTTTGTCGAAAATCAGCCGTTTTTGCTCGAACATTAAATGCCTCCAAATGGTATTTATTTCACTTCCCGAGCCCCTGGAAGCATGAAAATCACTTTAAACATGCTAATTTTAGCTCTAACACTGATGATCCACCTACAAATGTGAACTGACGTTCAAAAATAAAACATTTGAAAACGGACCATTTTCCACATTTCTGAAGCATGACGTAATGGGGGTGTTTTATCTCTTTTGTCGAAAATCAGCCGTTTTTGCTCGAACATTAAATGCCTCCAAATGGTATTTAATTAACTTCCCGAGCCCCTGGAAGCATGAAAATCACTTTAAACATGCTAATTTTAGCTCTAACACTGATGATCCACCTACAAATGTGAACTGACGTTCAAAAATAAAACATTTGAAAACGGACCATTTTCCACATTTCTGAAGCATGACGTAATGGGGGGGTGTTATCTCTTTTGTCGAAAATC
Source organism: Lissotriton vulgaris (assembly GCF_964263255.1). Taxonomy (NCBI): domain Eukaryota; kingdom Metazoa; phylum Chordata; class Amphibia; order Caudata; family Salamandridae; genus Lissotriton; species Lissotriton vulgaris. The sequence goes on along the minus strand of NW_028247774.1, from coordinate 265,969 downwards.
AGCCATTTTTGCTCGAACATTAAATGCCTCCAAATGGTATTTAATTAACTTCCCGAGTCCCTGGAAGCATGAAAATCACTTTAAACATGCTAATTTTAGCTCTAACACTGATGATCCACCTACAAATGTGAACTGACGTTCAAAAATAAAACATTTGAAAACAGACCATTTTTCACATTTCTGAAGCATGACGTAATGGGGGGGTGTTATCTCTTTTGTCGAAAATCAGCCGTTTTTGCTCGAACATTAAATGCCTCCAAATGGTATTTAATTAACTTCCCGGGGTGAAGAAACCCTTTTTGAGAACTCAGAGTGAGTAAATTGGCCATTTTCATGCACTTTTACCATTCCATAAATCTTGTGTTTTGGGCCCCTGGAAGCATGAAAATCACTTTAAACATGCTAATTTTAGCTCTAACACTGATGATCCACCTACAAATGTGAACTGACGTTCAAAAATAAAACATTTGAAAACGGACCATTTTCCACATTTCTGAAGCATGACGTAATGGGGGGGTGTTATCTCTTTTGTCGAAAATCAGCCGTTTTTGCTCGAACATTAAATGCCTCCAAATGGTATTTAATTAACTTCCCGAGCCCCTGGAAGCATGAAAATCACTTTAAACATGCTAATTTTAGCTCTAACACTGATGATCCACCTACAAATGTGAACTGACGTTCAAAAATAAAACATTTGAAAACGGACCATTTTCCACATTTCTGAAGCATGACGTAATGGGGGGGTGTTATCTCTTTTGTCGAAAATCAGCAGTTTTTGCTCGAACATTAAATGCCTCCAAATGGTATTTAATTAACTTCCCGAGCCCCTGGAAGCATGAAAATCACTTTAAACGTGCTAATTTTAGCTCTAACACTGATGATCCACCTACAAATGTGAACTGACGTTCAAAAATAAAACATTTGAAAACGGACCATTTTCCACATTTCTGAAGCAAGACGTAATGGGGGGGTGTTATCTCTTTTGTCGAAAATCAGCCGTTTTTGCTCGAACAATAAATGCCTCCAAATGGTATTTAATTAACTTCCCGGGGTGAAGAAACCCTTTTTGAGAACTCAGAGTGAGTAAATTGGCCATTTTCATGCACTTTTAACCATTCCATAAATCTTGTGTTTTGGGCCCCTGGAAGCATGAAAATCACTTTAAACATGCTAATTTTAACTCTAACACTGATGATCCACCTACAAATGTGAACTGACGTTCAAAAATCAAACATTTGAAAACGGACCATTTTCCACATTTCTGAAGCATGACGTAATGGGGGGGTGTTATCTCTTTTGTCGAAAATCAGCCGTTTTTGCTCGAACATTAAATGCCTCCAAATGGTATTTAATTAACTTCCCGGAGTGAAGAAACCCTTTTTGAGAACTCAGAGTGAGTTAATTGGCCATTTTCATGCACTTTTAACCATTCCATAAATCTTGTGTTTTGGGCCCCTGGAAGCATGAAAATCACTTTAAACATGCTAATTTTAGCTCTAACACTGATGATCCACCTACAAATGTGAACTGACGTTCAAAAATAAAACATTTGAATACGGACCATTTTCCACATTTCTGAAGCATGACGTAATGGGGGGGTGTTATCTCTTTTGTCGAAAATCAGCCGTTTTTGCTCGAACATTAAATGCCTCCAAATGGTATTTATTTCACTTCCCGAGCCCCTGGAAGCATGAAAATCACTTTAAACATGCTAATTTTAGCTCTAACACTGATGATCCACCTACAAATGTGAACTGACGTTCAAAAATAAAACATTTGAAAACGGACCATTTTCCACATTTCTGAAGCATGACGTAATGGGGGGGTGTTATCTCTTTTGTCGAAAATCAGCCGTTTTTGCTCGAACATTAAATGCCTCCAAATGGTATTTAATTAACTTCCCGAGCCCCTGGAAGCATGAAAATCACTTTAAACATGCTAATTTTAGCTCTAACACTGATGATCCACCTACAAATGTGAACTGACGTTCAAAAATAAAACATTTGAAAACGGACCATTTTCCACATTTCTGAAGCATGACGTAATGGGGGGGTGTTATCTCTTTTGTCGAAAATCAGCCGTTTTTGCTGGAACATTAAATGCCTCCAAATGGTATTTAATTAACTTCCCGGGGTGAAGAAACCCTTTTTGAGAACTCAGAGTGAGTAAATTGGCCATTTTCATGCACTTTTAACCATTCCATAAATCTTCTGTTTTGGGGCCCTGGAAGCATGAAAATCACTTTAAACATGCTAATTTTAGCTCTAACACTGATGATCCACCTACAAATGTGAACTGACGTTCAAAAATAAAACATTTGAAAACGGACCATTTTCCACATTTCTGAAGCATGACGTAATGGGGGGGGTGTTATCTCTTTTGTCGAAAATCAGCCGTTTTTGCTCGAACATTAAATGCCTCCAAATGGTATTTAATTAACTTCCCGGGGTGAAGAAACCCTTTTTGAGAACTCAGAGTGAGTAAATTGGCCATTTTCATGCACTTTTAACCATTCCATAAATCTTGTGTTTTGGGCCCCTGGAAGCATGAAAATCACTTTAAACATGCTAATTTTAGCTCTAACACTGATGATCCACCTACAAATGTGAACTGACGTTCAAAAATAAAACATTTGAAAACGGATCATTTTCCACATTTCTGAAGCATGACGTAATGGGGGGGTGTTATCTCTTTTGTCGAAAATCAGCCGTTTTTGCTCGAAGATTAAATGCCTCCAAATGGTATTTATTTCACTTCCCGAGCCCCTGGAAGCATGAAAATCACTTTAAACATGCTAATTTTAGCTCTAACACTGATGATCCACCTACAAATGTGAACTGACGTTCAAAAATAAAACATTTGAAAACGGACCGTTTTCCACATTTCTGAAGCATGACGTAATGGGGGATGTTATCTCTTTTGTCGAAAATCTGCCGTTTTTGCTCGAACATTAAATGCCTCCAAATGGTATTTAATTAACTTCCCGAGCCCCTGGAAGCATGAAAATCACTTTAAACATGCTAATTTTAGCTCTAACACTGATGATCCACCTACAAATGTGAACTGACGTTCAAAAATAAAACATTTGAAAACGGACCATTTTCCACATTTCTGAAGCATGACGTAATGGGGGGGTGTTATCTCTTTTGTCGAAAATCAGCCGTTTTTGCTCGAACATTAAATGCCTCCAAATGGTATTTAATTAACTTCCCGGGGTGAAGAAACCCTTTTTGAGAACTCAGAGTGAGTAAATTGGCCATTTTCATGCACTTTAACCATTCCATAAATCTTGTGTTTTGGGCCCCTGGAAGCATGAAAATCACTTTAAACATGCTAATTTTAGCTCTAACACTGATGATCCACCTACAAATGTGAACTGACGTTCAAAAATAAAACATTTGAAAACGGACCATTTTCCACATTTCTGAAGCATGACGTAATGGGGGGGTGTTATCTCTTTTGTCGAAAATCAGCCGTTTTTGCTCGAACATTAAATGCCTCCAAATGGTATTTATTTCACTTCCCGAGCCCCTGGAAGCATGAAAATCACTTTAAACATGCTAATTTTAGCTCTAACACTGATGATCCACCTACAAATGTGAACTGACGTTCAAAAATAAAACATTTGAAAACGGACCATTTTCCACATTTCTGAAGCATGACGTAATGGGGGGGTGTTATCTCTTTTGTCGAAAATCAGGCGTTTTTGCTCGAACATTAAATGCCTCCAAATGGTATTTAATTAACTTCCCGAGCCCCTGGAAGCATGAAAATCACTTTAAACATGCTAATTTTAGCTCTAACACTGATGATCCACCTACAAATGTGAACTGACGTTCAAAAATAAAACATTTGAAAACGGACCATTTTCCACATTTCTGAAGCATGACGTAATGGGGGGGTGTTATCTCTTTTGTCGAAAATCAGCCATTTTTGCTCGAACATTAAATGCCTCCAAATGGTATTTAATTAACTTCCCGAGTCCCTGGAAGCATGAAAATCACTTTAAACATGCTAATTTTAGCTCTAACACTGATGATCCACCTACAAATGTGAACTGACGTTCAAAAATAAAACATTTGAAAACAGACCATTTTTCACATTTCTGAAGCATGACGTAATGGGGGGGTGTTATCTCTTTTGTCGAAAATCAGCCGTTTTTGCTCGAACATTAAATGCCTCCAAATGGTATTTAATTAACTTCCCGGGGTGAAGAAACCCTTTTTGAGAACTCAGAGTGAGTAAATTGGCCATTTTCATGCACTTTTACCATTCCATAAATCTTGTGTTTTGGGCCCCTGGAAGCATGAAAATCACTTTAAACATGCTAATTTTAGCTCTAACACTGATGATCCACCTACAAATGTGAACTGACGTTCAAAAATAAAACATTTGAAAACGGACCATTTTCCACATTTCTGAAGCATGACGTAATGGGGGGGTGTTATCTCTTTTGTCGAAAATCAGCCGTTTTTGCTCGAACATTAAATGCCTCCAAATGGTATTTAATTAACTTCCCGAGCCCCTGGAAGCATGAAAATCACTTTAAACATGCTAATTTTAGCTCTAACACTGATGATCCACCTACAAATGTGAACTGACGTTCAAAAATAAAACATTTGAAAACGGACCATTTTCCACATTTCTGAAGCATGACGTAATGGGGGGGTGTTATCTCTTTTGTCGAAAATCAGCAGTTTTTGCTCGAACATTAAATGCCTCCAAATGGTATTTATTTCACTTCCCGAGCCCCTGGAAGCATGAAAATCACTTTAAACATGCTAATTTTAGCTCTAACACTGATGATCCACCTACAAATGTGAACTGACGTTCAAAAATAAAACATTTGAAAACGGACCATTTTCCACATTTCTGAAGCATGATGTAATGGGGGGTGTTATCTCTTTTGTCGAAAATCAGCCGTTTTTGCTCGAACATTAAATGCCTCCAAATGGTATTTAATTAACTTCCCGAGCCCCTGGAAGCATGAAAATCACTTTAAACATGCTAATTTTAGCTCTAACACTGATGATCCACCTACAAATGTGAACTGACGTTCAAAAATAAAACATTTGAAAACGGACCATTTTCCACATTTCTGAAGCATGACGTAATGGGGGGGTGTTATCTCTTTTGTCGAAAATCAGCCGTTTTTGCTCGAACATTAAATGCCTCCAAATGGTATTTATTTCACTTCCCGAGCCCCTGGAAGCATGAAAATCACTTTAAACATGCTAATTTTAGCTCTTACCCTGATGATCCACCTACAAATGTGAACTGACGTTCAAAAATATAACATTTGAAAACGGACCATTTTCCACATTTCTGAAGCATGACGTAATGGGGGGGTGTTATCTCTTTTGTCGAAAATCAGCCGTTTTTGCTCGAACATTAAATGCCTCCAAATGGTATTTAATTAACTTCCCGAGCCCCTGGAAGCATGAAAATCACTTTAAACATGCTAATTTTAGCTCTAACACTGATGATCCACCTACAAATGTGAACTGACGTTCAAAAATAAAACATTTGAAAACGGACCATTTTCCACATTTCTGAAGCATGACGTAATGGGGGGGTGTTATCTCTTTTGTCGAAAATCAGCCGTTTTTGCTCGAACATTAAATGCCTCCAAATGGTATTTAATTAACTTCCCGGGGTGAAGAAACCCTTTTTGAGAACTCAGAGTGAGTAAATTGGCCATTTTCCTGCACTTTTAACCATTCCATAAATCTTGTGTTTAGGGCCCCTGGAAGCATGAAAATCACTTTAAACATGCTAATTTTAGCTCTAACACTGATGATCCACCTACAAATGTGAACTGACGTTCAAAAATAAAACATTTGAAAACGGACCATTTTCCACATTTCTGAAGCATGACGTAATGGGGGGGTGTTATCTCTTTTGTCCATAATCAGCCGTTTTTGCTCGAACATTAAATGCCTCCAAATGGTATTTATTTCACTTCCCGAGCCCCTGGAAGCATGAAAATCACTTTAAACATGCTAATTTTAGCTCTAACACTGATGATCCACCTACAAATGTGAACTGACGTTCAAAAATAAAACATTTGAAAACGGTCCATTTTCCACATTTCTGAAGCATGACGTAATGGGGGGGTGTTATCTCTTTTGTCGAAAATCAGCCGTTTTTGCTCGAACATTAAATGCCTCCAAATGGTATTTAATTAACTTCCCGAGCCACTGGAAGCATGAAAATCACTTTAAACATGCTAATTTTAGCTCTAACACTGATGATCCACCTACAAATGTGAACTGACGTTCAAAAATAAAACATTTGAAAACGGACCATTTTCCACATTTCTGAAGCATGACGTAATGGGGGGGTGTTATCTCTTTTGTCGAAAATCAGCCGTTTTTGCTCGAACATTAAATGCCTCCAAATGGTATTTAATTAACTTCCCGAGCCCCTGGAAGCATGAAAATCACTTTAAACATGCTAATTTTAGCTCTAACACTGATGATCCACCTACAAATGTGAACTGACGTTCAAAAATAAAACATTTGAAAACGGACCATTTTCCACATTTCTGAAGCATGACGTAATGGGGGGGTGTTATCTCTTTTGTCGAAAATCAGCAGTTTTTGCTCGAACATTAAATGCCTCCAAATGGTATTTATTTCACTTCCCCAGCCCCTGGAAGCATGAAAATCACTTTAAACATGCTAATTTTAGCTCTAACACTGATCCACCTACAAATGTGAACTGACGTTCAAAAATAAAACATTTGAAAACGGACCATTTTCCACATTTCTGAAGCATGACGTAATGGGGGGGTGTTATCTCTTTTGTCGAAAATCAGCCGTTTTTGCTCGAACATTAAATGCCTCCAAATGGTATTTAATTCACTTCCCGAGCCCCTGGAAGCATGAAAATCACTTTAAACATGCTAATTTTAGCTCTAACACTGATGATCCACCTACAAATGTGAACTGACGTTCAAAAATAAAACATTTGAAAACGGACCATTTTCCACATTTCTGAAGCATGACGTAATGGGGGGGTGTTATCTCTTTTGTCGAAAATCAGCCGTTTTTGCTCGAACATTAAATGCCTCCAAATGGTATTTAATTAACTTCCCGAGCCCCTGGAAGCATGAAAATCACTTTAAACATGCTAATTTTAGCTCTAACACTGATGATCCACCTACAAATGTGAACTGACGTTCAAAAATAAAACATTTGAAAACGGACCATTTTCCACATTTCTGAAGCATGACGTAATGGGGGGGTGTTATCTCTTTTGTCGAAAATCAGCCGTTTTTGCTCGAACATTAAATGCCTCCAAATGGTATTTAATTAACTTCCCGAGCCCCTGGAAGCATGAAAATCACTTTAAACATGCTAATTTTAGCTCTAACACTGATGATCCACCTACAAATGTGAACTGACGTTCAAAAATAAAACATTTGAAAACGGACCATTTTCCACATTTCTGAAGCATGACGTAATGGGGGGGTGTTATCTCTTTTGTCGAAAATCAGCCGTTTTTGCTGGAACATTAAATGCCTCCAAATGGTATTTAATTAACTTCCCGGGGTGAAGAAACCCTTTTTGAGAACTCAGAGTGAGTAAATTGGCCATTTTCATGCACTTTTAACCATTCCATAAATCTTCTGTTTTGGGGCCCTGGAAGCATGAAAATCACTTTAAACATGCTAATTTTAGCTCTAACACTGATGATCCACCTACAAATGTGAACTGACGTTCAAAAATAAAACATTTGAAAACGGACCATTTTCCACATTTCTGAAGCATGACGTAATGGGGGGGGTGTTATCTCTTTTGTCGAAAATCAGCCGTTTTTGCTCGAACATTAAATGCCTCCAAATGGTATTTAATTAACTTCCCGGGGTGAAGAAACCCTTTTTGAGAACTCAGAGTGAGTAAATTGGCCATTTTCATGCACTTTTAACCATTCCATAAATCTTGTGTTTTGGGCCCCTGGAAGCATGAAAATCACTTTAAACATGCTAATTTTAGCTCTAACACTGATGATCCACCTACAAATGTGAACTGACGTTCAAAAATAAAACATTTGAAAACGGATCATTTTCCACATTTCTGAAGCATGACGTAATGGGGGGGTGTTATCTCTTTTGTCGAAAATCAGCCGTTTTTGCTCGAAGATTAAATGCCTCCAAATGGTATTTATTTCACTTCCCGAGCCCCTGGAAGCATGAAAATCACTTTAAACATGCTAATTTTAGCTCTAACACTGATGATCCACCTACAAATGTGAACTGACGTTCAAAAATAAAACATTTGAAAACGGACCGTTTTCCACATTTCTGAAGCATGACGTAATGGGGGATGTTATCTCTTTTGTCGAAAATCTGCCGTTTTTGCTCGAACATTAAATGCCTCCAAATGGTATTTAATTAACTTCCCGAGCCCCTGGAAGCATGAAAATCACTTTAAACATGCTAATTTTAGCTCTAACACTGATGATCCACCTACAAATGTGAACTGACGTTCAAAAATAAAACATTTGAAAACGGACCATTTTCCACATTTCTGAAGCATGACGTAATGGGGGGGTGTTATCTCTTTTGTCGAAAATCAGCCGTTTTTGCTCGAACATTAAATGCCTCCAAATGGTATTTAATTAACTTCCCGGGGTGAAGAAACCCTTTTTGAGAACTCAGAGTGAGTAAATTGGCCATTTTCATGCACTTTAACCATTCCATAAATCTTGTGTTTTGGGCCCCTGGAAGCATGAAAATCACTTTAAACATGCTAATTTTAGCTCTAACACTGATGATCCACCTACAAATGTGAACTGACGTTCAAAAATAAAACATTTGAAAACGGACCATTTTCCACATTTCTGAAGCATGACGTAATGGGGGGGTGTTATCTCTTTTGTCGAAAATCAGCCGTTTTTGCTCGAACATTAAATGCCTCCAAATGGTATTTATTTCACTTCCCGAGCCCCTGGAAGCATGAAAATCACTTTAAACATGCTAATTTTAGCTCTAACACTGATGATCCACCTACAAATGTGAACTGACGTTCAAAAATAAAACATTTGAAAACGGACCATTTTCCACATTTCTGAAGCATGACGTAATGGGGGGGTGTTATCTCTTTTGTCGAAAATCAGCCGTTTTTGCTCGAACATTAAATGCCTCCAAATGGTATTTAATTAACTTCCCGGGGTGAAGAAACCCTTTTTGAGAACTCAGAGTGAGTAAATTGGCCATTTTCATGCACTTTTAACCATTCCATAAATCTTGTGTTTTGGGCCCCTGGAAGCATGAAAATCACTTTAAACATGCTAATTTTAGCTCTAACACTGATGATCCACCTACAAATGTGAACTGACGTTCAAAAATAAAACATTTGAATACGGACCATTTTCCACATTTCTGAAGCATGACGTAATGGGGGGGTGTTATCTCTTTTGTCGAAAATCAGCCGTTTTTGCTCGAACATTAAATGCCTCCAAATGGTATTTATTTCACTTCCCGAGCCCCTGGAAGCATGAAAATCACTTTAAACATGCTAATTTTAGCTCTAACACTGATGATCCACCTACAAATGTGAACTGACGTTCAAAAATAAAACATTTGAAAACGGACCATTTTCCACATTTCTGAAGCATGACGTAATGGGGGGGTGTTATCTCTTTTGTCGAAAATCAGCCGTTTTTGCTCGAACATTAAATGCCTCCAAATGGTATTTAATTAACTTCCCGAGCCCCTGGAAGCATGAAAATCACTTTAAACATGCTAATTTTAGCTCTAACACTGATGATCCACCTACAAATGTGAACTGACGTTCAAAAATAAAACATTTGAAAACGGACCATTTTCCACATTTCTGAAGCATGACGTAATGGGGGGGTGTTATCTCTTTTGTCGAAAATCAGCCGTTTTTGCTGGAACATTAAATGCCTCCAAATGGTATTTAATTAACTTCCCGGGGTGAAGAAACCCTTTTTGAGAACTCAGAGTGAGTAAATTGGCCATTTTCATGCACTTTTAACCATTCCATAAATCTTCTGTTTTGGGGCCCTGGAAGCATGAAAATCACTTTAAACATGCTAATTTTAGCTCTAACACTGATGATCCACCTACAAATGTGAACTGACGTTCAAAAATAAAACATTTGAAAACGGACCATTTTCCACATTTCTGAAGCATGACGTAATGGGGGGGGTGTTATCTCTTTTGTCGAAAATCAGCCGTTTTTGCTCGAACATTAAATGCCTCCAAATGGTATTTAATTAACTTCCCGGGGTGAAGAAACCCTTTTTGAGAACTCAGAGTGAGTAAATTGGCCATTTTCATGCACTTTTAACCATTCCATAAATCTTGTGTTTTGGGCCCCTGGAAGCATGAAAATCACTTTAAACATGCTAATTTTAGCTCTAACACTGATGATCCACCTACAAATGTGAACTGACGTTCAAAAATAAAACATTTGAAAACGGATCATTTTCCACATTTCTGAAGCATGACGTAATGGGGGGGTGTTATCTCTTTTGTCGAAAATCAGCCGTTTTTGCTCGAAGATTAAATGCCTCCAAATGGTATTTATTTCACTTCCCGAGCCCCTGGAAGCATGAAAATCACTTTAAACATGCTAATTTTAGCTCTAACACTGATGATCCACCTACAAATGTGAACTGACGTTCAAAAATAAAACATTTGAAAACGGACCGTTTTCCACATTTCTGAAGCATGACGTAATGGGGGATGTTATCTCTTTTGTCGAAAATCTGCCGTTTTTGCTCGAACATTAAATGCCTCCAAATGGTATTTAATTAACTTCCCGAGCCCCTGGAAGCATGAAAATCACTTTAAACATGCTAATTTTAGCTCTAACACTGATGATCCACCTACAAATGTGAACTGACGTTCAAAAATAAAACATTTGAAAACGGACCATTTTCCACATTTCTGAAGCATGACGTAATGGGGGGGTGTTATCTCTTTTGTCGAAAATCAGCCGTTTTTGCTCGAACATTAAATGCCTCCAAATGGTATTTAATTAACTTCCCGGGGTGAAGAAACCCTTTTTGAGAACTCAGAGTGAGTAAAATGGCCATTTTCATGCACTTTAACCATTCCATAAATCTTGTGTTTTGGGCCCCTGGAAGCATGAAAATCACTTTAAACATGCTAATTTTAGCTCTAACACTGATGATCCACCTACAAATGTGAACTGACGTTCAAAAATAAAACATTTGAAAACGGACCATTTTCCACATTTCTGAAGCATGACGTAATGGGGGGGTGTTATCTCTTTTGTCGAAAATCAGCCGTTTTTGCTCGAACATTAAATGCCTCCAAATGGTATTTATTTCACTTCCCGAGCCCCTGGAAGCATGAAAATCACTTTAAACATGCTAATTTTAGCTCTAACACTGATGATCCACCTACAAATGTGAACTGACGTTCAAAAATAAAACATTTGAAAACGGACCATTTTCCACATTTCTGAAGCATGACGTAATGGGGGGGTGTTATCTCTTTTGTCGAAAATCAGCCGTTTTTGCTCGAACATTAAATGCCTCCAAATGGTATTTAATTAACTTCCCGAGCCCCTGGAAGCATGAAAATCACTTTAAACATGCTAATTTTAGCTCTAACACTGATGATCCACCTACAAATGTGAACTGACGTTCAAAAATAAAACATTTGAAAACGGACCATTTTCCACATTTCTGAAGCATGACGTAATGGGGGGGTGTTATCTCTTTTGTCGAAAATCAGCCATTTTTGCTCGAACATTAAATGCCTCCAAATGGTATTTAATTAACTTCCCGAGTCCCTGGAAGCATGAAAATCACTTTAAACATGCTAATTTTAGCTCTAACACTGATGATCCACCTACAAATGTGAACTGACGTTCAAAAATAAAACATTTGAAAACAGACCATTTTTCACATTTCTGAAGCATGACGTAATGGGGGGGTGTTATCTCTTTTGTCGAAAATCAGCCGTTTTTGCTCGAACATTAAATGCCTCCAAATGGTATTTAATTAACTTCCCGGGGTGAAGAAACCCTTTTTGAGAACTCAGAGTGAGTAAATTGGCCATTTTCATGCACTTTTACCATTCCATAAATCTTGTGTTTTGGGCCCCTGGAAGCATGAAAATCACTTTAAACATGCTAATTTTAGCTCTAACACTGATGATCCACCTACAAATGTGAACTGACGTTCAAAAATAAAACATTTGAAAACGGACCATTTTCCACATTTCTGAAGCATGACGTAATGGGGGGGTGTTATCTCTTTTGTCGAAAATCAGCCGTTTTTGCTCGAACATTAAATGCCTCCAAATGGTATTTAATTAACTTCCCGAGCCCCTGGAAGCATGAAAATCACTTTAAACATGCTAATTTTAGCTCTAACACTGATGATCCACCTACAAATGTGAACTGACGTTCAAAAATAAAACATTTGAAAACGGACCATTTTCCACATTTCTGAAGCATGACGTAATGGGGGGGTGTTATCTCTTTTGTCGAAAATCAGCAGTTTTTGCTCGAACATTAAATGCCTCCAAATGGTATTTATTTCACTTCCCGAGCCCCTGGAAGCATGAAAATCACTTTAAACATGCTAATTTTAGCTCTAACACTGATGATCCACCTACAAATGTGAACTGACGTTCAAAAATAAAACATTTGAAAACGGACCATTTTCCACATTTCTGAAGCATGACGTAATGGGGGGGTGTTATCTCTTTTGTCGAAAATCAGCCGTTTTTGCTCGAACATTAAATGCCTCCAAATGGTATTTATTTCACTTCCCGAGCCCCTGGAAGCATGAAAATCACTTTAAACATGCTAATTTTAGCTCTAACACTGATGATCCACCTACAAATGTGAACTGACGTTCAAAAATAAAACATTTGAAAACGGACCATTTTCCACATTTCTGAAGCATGACGTAATGGGGGGGTGTTATCTCTTTTGTCGAAAATCAGCCGTTTTTGCTCGAACATTAAATGCCTCCAAATGGTATTTAATTAACTTCCCGAGCCCCTGGAAGCATGAAAATCACTTTAAACATCCTAATTTTAGCTCTAACACTGATGATCCACCTACAAATGTGAACTGACGTTCAAAAATAAAACATTTGAAAACGGACCATTTTCCACATTTCTGAAGCATGACGTAATGGGGGGGTGTTATCTCTTTTGTCGAAAATCAGCCATTTTTGCTCGAACATTAAATGCCTCCAAATGGTATTTAATTAACTTCCCGAGTCCCTGGAAGCATGAAAATCACTTTAAACATGCTAATTTTAGCTCTAACACTGATGATCCACCTACAAATGTGAACTGACGTTCAAAAATAAAACATTTGAAAACAGACCATTTTTCACATTTCTGAAGCATGACGTAATGGGGGGGTGTTATCTCTTTTGTCGAAAATCAGCCGTTTTTGCTCGAACATTAAATGCCTCCAAATGGTATTTAATTAACTTCCCGGGGTGAAGAAACCCTTTTTGAGAACTCAGAGTGAGTAAATTGGCCATTTTCATGCACTTTTACCATTCCATAAATCTTGTGTTTTGGGCCCCTGGAAGCATGAAAATCACTTTAAACATGCTAATTTTAGCTCTAACACTGATGATCCACCTACAAATGTGAACTGACGTTCAAAAATAAAACATTTGAAAACGGACCATTTTCCACATTTCTGAAGCATGACGTAATGGGGGGGGTGTTATCTCTTTTGTCGAAAATCAGCCGTTTTTGCTCGAACATTAAATGCCTCCAAATGGTATTTAATTAACTTCCCGAGCCCCTGGAAGCATGAAAATCACTTTAAACATGCTAATTTTAGCTCTAACACTGATGATCCACCTACAAATGTGAACTGACGTTCAAAAATAAAACATTTGAAAACGGACCATTTTCCACATTTCTGAAGCATGACGTAATGGGGGGGTGTTATCTCTTTTGTCGAAAATCAGCAGTTTTTGCTCGAACATTAAATGCCTCCAAATGGTATTTATTTCACTTCCCGAGCCCCTGGAAGCATGAAAATCACTTTAAACATGCTAATTTTAGCTCTAACACTGATGATCCACCTACAAATGTGAACTGACGTTCAAAAATAAAACATTTGAAAACGGACCATTTTCCACATTTCTGAAGCATGATGTAATGGGGGGTGTTATCTCTTTTGTCGAAAATCAGCCGTTTTTGCTCGAACATTAAATGCCTCCAAATGGTATTTAATTAACTTCCCGAGCCCCTGGAAGCATGAAAATCACTTTAAACATGCTAATTTTAGCTCTAACACTGATGATCCACCTACAAATGTGAACTGACGTTCAAAAATAAAACATTTGAAAACGGACCATTTTCCACATTTCTGAAGCATGACGTAATGGGGGGGTGTTATCTCTTTTGTCGAAAATCAGCCGTTTTTGCTCGAACATTAAATGCCTCCAAATGGTATTTATTTCACTTCCCGAGCCCCTGGAAGCATGAAAATCACTTTAAACATGCTAATTTTAGCTCTTACCCTGATGATCCACCTACAAATGTGAACTGACGTTCAAAAATATAACATTTGAAAACGGACCATTTTCCACATTTCTGAAGCATGACGTAATGGGGGGGTGTTATCTCTTTTGTCGAAAATCAGCCGTTTTTGCTCGAACATTAAATGCCTCCAAATGGTATTTAATTAACTTCCCGAGCCCCTGGAAGCATGAAAATCACTTTAAACATGCTAATTTTAGCTCTAACACTGATGATCCACCTACAAATGTGAACTGACGTTCAAAAATAAAACATTTGAAAACGGACCATTTTCCACATTTCTGAAGCATGACGTAATGGGGGGGTGTTATCTCTTTTGTCGAAAATCAGCCGTTTTTGCTCGAACATTAAATGCCTCCAAATGGTATTTAATTAACTTCCCGGGGTGAAGAAACCCTTTTTGAGAACTCAGAGTGAGTAAATTGGCCATTTTCCTGCACTTTTAACCATTCCATAAATCTTGTGTTTAGGGCCCCTGGAAGCATGAAAATCACTTTAAACATGCTAATTTTAGCTCTAACACTGATGATCCACGTACAAATGTGAACTGACGTTCAAAAATAAAACATTTGAAAACGGACCATTTTCCACATTTCTGAAGCATGACGTAATGGGGGGGTGTTATCTCTTTTGTCCATAATCAGCCGTTTTTGCTCGAACATTAAATGCCTCCAAATGGTATTTATTTCACTTCCCGAGCCCCTGGAAGCATGAAAATCACTTTAAACATGCTAATTTTAGCTCTAACACTGATGATCCACCTACAAATGTGAACTGACGTTCAAAAATAAAACATTTGAAAACGGACCATTTTCCACATTTCTGAAGCATGACGTAATGGGGGGGTGTTATCTCTTTTGTCGAAAATCAGCCGTTTTTGCTCGAACATTAAATGCCTCCAAATGGTATTTAATTAACTTCCCGAGCCACTGGAAGCATGAAAATCACTTTAAACATGCTAATTTTAGCTCTAACACTGATGATCCACCTACAAATGTGAACTGACGTTCAAAAATAAAACATTTGAAAACGGACCATTTTCCACATTTCTGAAGCATGACGTAATGGGGGGTGTTATCTCTTTTGTCGAAAATCAGCCGTTTTTGCTCGAACATTAAATGCCTCCAAATGGTATTTAATTAACTTCCCGAGCCCCTGGAAGCATGAAAATCACTTTAAACATGCTAATTTTAGCTCTAACACTGATGATCCACCTACAAATGTGAACTGACGTTCAAAAATAAAACATTTGAAAACGGACCATTTTCCACATTTCTGAAGCATGACGTAATGGGGGGGTGTTATCTCTTTTGTCGAAAATCAGCAGTTTTTGCTCGAACATTAAATGCCTCCAAATGGTATTTATTTCACTTCCCGAGCCCCTGGAAGCATGAAAATCACTTTAAACATGCTAATTTTAGCTCTAACACTGATCCACCTACAAATGTGAACTGACGTTCAAAAATAAAACATTTGAAAACGGACCATTTTCCACATTTCTGAAGCATGACGTAATGGGGGGGTGTTATCTCTTTTGTCGAAAATCAGCCGTTTTTGCTCGAACATTAAATGCCTCCAAATGGTATTTAATTCACTTCCCGAGCCCCTGGAAGCATGAAAATCACTTTAAACATGCTAATTTTAGCTCTAACACTGATGATCCACCTACAAATGTGAACTGACGTTCAAAAATAAAACATTTGAAAACGGACCATTTTCCACATTTCTGAAGCATGACGTAATGGGGGGGTGTTATCTCTTTTGTCGAAAATCAGCCGTTTTTGCTCGAACATTAAATGCCTCCAAATGGTATTTAATTAACTTCCCGAGCCCCTGGAAGCATGAAAATCACTTTAAACATGCTAATTTTAGCTCTAACACTGATGATCCACCTACAAATGTGAACTGACGTTCAAAAATAAAACATTTGAAAACGGACCATTTTCCACATTTCTGAAGCATGACGTAATGGGGGGGTGTTATCTCTTTTGTCGAAAATCAGCCGTTTTTGCTCGAACATTAAATGCCTCCAAATGGTATTTAATTAACTTCCCGAGCCCCTGGAAGCATGAAAATCACTTTAAACATGCTAATTTTAGCTCTAACACTGATGATCCACCTACAAATGTGAACTGACGTTCAAAAATAAAACATTTGAAAACGGACCATTTTCCACATTTCTGAAGCATGACGTAATGGGGGGGTGTTATCTCTTTTGTCGAAAATCAGCCGTTTTTGCTGGAACATTAAATGCCTCCAAATGGTATTTAATTAACTTCCCGGGGTGAAGAAACCCTTTTTGAGAACTCAGAGTGAGTAAATTGGCCATTTTCATGCACTTTTAACCATTCCATAAATCTTCTGTTTTGGGGCCCTGGAAGCATGAAAATCACTTTAAACATGCTAATTTTAGCTCTAACACTGATGATCCACCTACAAATGTGAACTGACGTTCAAAAATAAAACATTTGAAAACGGACCATTTTCCACATTTCTGAAGCATGACGTAATGGGGGGGGTGTTATCTCTTTTGTCGAAAATCAGCCGTTTTTGCTCGAACATTAAATGCCTCCAAATGGTATTTAATTAACTTCCCGGGGTGAAGAAACCCTTTTTGAGAACTCAGAGTGAGTAAATTGGCCATTTTCATGCACTTTTAACCATTCCATAAATCTTGTGTTTTGGGCCCCTGGAAGCATGAAAATCACTTTAAACATGCTAATTTTAGCTCTAACACTGATGATCCACCTACAAATGTGAACTGACGTTCAAAAATAAAACATTTGAAAACGGATCATTTTCCACATTTCTGAAGCATGACGTAATGGGGGGGTGTTATCTCTTTTGTCGAAAATCAGCCGTTTTTGCTCGAAGATTAAATGCCTCCAAATGGTATTTATTTCACTTCCCGAGCCCCTGGAAGCATGAAAATCACTTTAAACATGCTAATTTTAGCTCTAACACTGATGATCCACCTACAAATGTGAACTGACGTTCAAAAATAAAACATTTGAAAACGGACCGTTTTCCACATTTCTGAAGCATGACGTAATGGGGGATGTTATCTCTTTTGTCGAAAATCTGCCGTTTTTGCTCGAACATTAAATGCCTCCAAATGGTATTTAATTAACTTCCCGAGCCCCTGGAAGCATGAAAATCACTTTAAACATGCTAATTTTAGCTCTAACACTGATGATCCACCTACAAATGTGAACTGACGTTCAAAAATAAAACATTTGAAAACGGACCATTTTCCACATTTCTGAAGCATGACGTAATGGGGGGGTGTTATCTCTTTTGTCGAAAATCAGCCGTTTTTGCTCGAACATTAAATGCCTCCAAATGGTATTTAATTAACTTCCCGGGGTGAAGAAACCCTTTTTGAGAACTCAGAGTGAGTAAATTGGCCATTTTCATGCACTTTAACCATTCCATAAATCTTGTGTTTTGGGCCCCTGGAAGCATGAAAATCACTTTAAACATGCTAATTTTAGCTCTAACACTGATGATCCACCTACAAATGTGAACTGACGTTCAAAAATAAAACATTTGAAAACGGACCATTTTCCACATTTCTGAAGCATGACGTAATGGGGGGGTGTTATCTCTTTTGTCGAAAATCAGCCGTTTTTGCTCGAACATTAAATGCCTCCAAATGGTATTTATTTCACTTCCCGAGCCCCTGGAAGCATGAAAATCACTTTAAACATGCTAATTTTAGCTCTAACACTGATGATCCACCTACAAATGTGAACTGACGTTCAAAAATAAAACATTTGAAAACGGACCATTTTCCACATTTCTGAAGCATGACGTAATGGGGGGGTGTTATCTCTTTTGTCGAAAATCAGCCGTTTTTGCTCGAACATTAAATGCCTCCAAATGGTATTTAATTAACTTCCCGGGGTGAAGAAACCCTTTTTGAGAACTCAGAGTGAGTAAATTGGCCATTTTCATGCACTTTTAACCATTCCATAAATCTTGTGTTTTGGGCCCCTGGAAGCATGAAAATCACTTTAAACATGCTAATTTTAGCTCTAACACTGATGATCCACCTACAAATGTGAACTGACGTTCAAAAATAAAACATTTGAAAACGGACAATTTTCCACATTTCTGAAGCATGACGTAATGGGGGGGTGTTATCTCTTTTGTCGAAAATCAGCCGTTTTTGCTCGAACATTAAATGCCTCCAAATGGTATTTAATTAACTTCCCGAGCCCCTGAAAGCATGAAAATCACTTTAAACATGCTAATTTTAGCTCTAACACTGATGATCCACCTACAAATGTGAACTGACGTTCAAAAATAAAACATTTGAAAATGGACCATTTTCCACATTTCTGAAGCATGACGTAATAGGGGGGTGTTATCTCTTTTGTCGAAAATCAGCAGTTTTTGCTCGAACATTAAATGCCTCCAAATGGTATTTATTTCACTTCCCGAGCCCCTGGAAGCATGAAAATCACTTTAAACATGCTAATTTTAGCTCTAACACTGATGATCCACCTACAAATGTGAACTGACGTTCAAAAATAAAACATTTGAAAACGGACCATTTTCCACATTTCTGAAGCATGACGTAATGGGGGGGTGTTATCTCTTTTGTCGAAAATCAGCCGTTTTTGCTCGAACATTAAATGCCTCCAAATGCTATTTAATTAACTTCCCGAGCCCCTGGAAGCATGAAAATCACTTTAAACATGCTAATTTTAGCTCTAACACTGATGATCCACCTACAAATGTGAACTGACGTTCAAAAATAAAACATTTGAAAACGGACCATTTTCCACATTTCTGAAGCATGACGTAATGGGGGGTGTTATCTCTTTTGTCGAAAATTAGCCGTTTTTGCTCGAACATTAAATGCCTCCAAATGGTATTTAATTAACTTCCCGAGCCCCTGGAAGCATGAAAATCACTTTAAACATGCTAATTTTAGCTCTAACACTGATGATCCACCTACAAATGTGAACTGACGTTCAAAAATAAAACATTTGAAAACGGATCATTTTCCACATTTCTGAAGCATGCCGTAATGGGGGGGTGTTATCTCTTTTGTCGAAAATCAGCCGTTTTTGCTGGAACATTAAATGCCTCCAAATGGTATTTAATTAACTTTCCGGGGTGAAGAAACCCTTTTTGAGAACTCAGAGTGAGTAAATTGGCCATTTTCATGCACTTTTAACCATTCCATAAATCTTGTGTTTTGGGCCCCTGGAAGCATGAAAATCACTTTAAACATGCTAATTTTAGCTCTAACACTGATGATCCACCTACAAATTTGAACTGACGTTCAAAAATAAAACATTTGAAAAAGGACCATTTTCCACATTTCTGAAGCATGACGTAATGGGGGGGTGTTATCTCTTTTGTCGAAAATCCGCCATTTTTGCTCGAACATTAAATGCCTCCAAATGGTATTTAATTAACTTCCCGGGGTGAAGAAACCCTTTTTGAGAACTCAGAGTGAGTAAATTGGCCATTTTCATGCACTTTTAACCATTCCATAAATCTTCTGTTTTGGGGCCCTGGAAGCATGAAAATCACTTTAAACATGCTAATTTTAGCTCTAACACTGATGATCCACCTACAAATGTGAACTGACGTTCAAAAATAAAACATTTGAAAAAGGACCATTTTCCACATTTCTGAAGCATGACGTAATGGGGGGGTGTTATCTCTTTTGTCGAAAATCAGCCGTTTTTGCTCGAACATTAAATGCCTCCAAATGGTATTTAATTAACTTCCCGGGGTGAAGAAACCCTTTTTGAGAACTCAGAGTGAGTAAATTGGCCATTTTCATGCACTTTTAACCATTCCATAAATCTTGTGTTTTGGGCCCCTGGAAGCATGAAAATCACTTTAAACATGCTAATTTTAGCTCTAACACTGATGATCCACCTACAAATGTGAACTGACGTTCAAAAATAAAACATTTGAAAACGGACCATTTTCCACATTTCTGAAGCATGACGTAATGGGGGGGTGTTATCTCTTTTGTCGAAAATCAGCCGTTTTTGCTCGAACATTAAATGCCTCCAAATGGTATTTAATTAACTTCCCGGGGTGAAGAAACCCTTTTTGAGAACTCAGAGTGAGTAAATTGGCGATTTTCATGCACTTTTAACCATTCCATAAATCTTGTGTTTTGGGCCCCTGGAAGCATGAAAATCACTTTAAACATGCTAATTTTAGCTCTAACACTGATGATCCACCTACAAATGTGAACTGACTTTCAAAAATAAAACATTTGAAAACGGACCATTTTCCACATTTCTGAAGCATGACGTAATGGGGGGTGTTATCTCTTTTGTCGAAAATTAGCCGTTTTTGCTCGAACATTAAATGCCTCCGAATGGTATTTAATTAACTTCCCGAGCCCCTGGAAGCATGAAAATCACTTTAAACATGCTAATTTTAGCTCTAACACTGATGATCCACCTACAAATGTGAACTGACGTTCAAAAATAAAACATTTGAAAACGGATCATTTTCCACATTTCTGAAGCATGACGTAATGGGGGGGTGTTATCTCTTTTGTCGAAAATCAGCCGTTTTTGCTCGAACATTAAATGCCTCCAAATGGTATTTATTTCACTTCCCGAGCCCCTGGAAGCATGAAAATCACTTTAAACATGCTAATTTTAGCTCTAACACTGATGATCCACCTACAAATGTGAACTGACGTTCAAAAATAAAACATTTGAAAACGGACCATTTTCCACATTTCTGAAGCATGACGTAATGGGGGGGGTGTTATCTCTTTTGTCGAAAATCTGCCGTTTTTGCTCGAACATTAAATGCCTCCAAATGGTATTTAATTAACTTCCCGAGCCCCTGGAAGCATGAAAATCACTTTAAACATGCTAATTTTAGCTCTAACACTGATGATCCACCTACAAATGTGAACTGACGTTCAAAAATAAAACATTTGAAAACGGACCATTTTCCACATTTCTGAAGCATGACGTAATGGGGGGGTGTTATCTCTTTTGTCGAAAATCAGCCGTTTTTGCTCGAACATTAAATGCCTCCAAATGGTATTTAATTAACTTCCCGGGGTGAAGAAACCCTTTTTGAGAACTCAGAGTGAGTAAATTGGCCATTTTCATGCACTTTAACCATTCCATAAATCTTGTGTTTTGGACCCCTGGAAGCATGAAAATCACTTTAAACATGCTAATTTTAGCTCTAACACTGATGATCCACCTACAAATGTGAACTGACGTTCAAAAATAAAACATTTGAAAACGGACCATTTTCCACATTTCTGAAGCATGACGTAATGGGGGGGTGTTATCTCTTTTGTCGAAAATCAGCCGTTTTTGCTCGAACATTAAATGCCTCCAAATGGTATTTATTTCACTTCCCGAGCCCCTGGAAGCATGAAAATCACTTTAAACATGCTAATTTTAGCTCTAACACTGATGATCCACCTACAAATGTGAACTGACGTTCAAAAATAAAACATTTGAAAACGGACCATTTTCCACATTTCTGAAGCATGACGTAATGGGGGGGTGTTATCTCTTTCGTCGAAAATCAGCCGTTTTTGCTCGAACATTAAATGCCTCCAAATGGTATTTAATTAACTTCCCGAGCCCCTGGAAGCATGAAAATCACTTTAAACATGCTAATTTTAGCTCTAACACTGATGATCCACCTACAAATGTGAACTGACGTTCAAAAATAAAACATTTGAAAACGGACCATTTTCCACATTTCTGAAGCATGACGTAATGGGGGGGTGTTATCTCTTTTGTCGAAAATCAGCCGTTTTTGCTCGAACATTAAATGCCTCCAAATGGTATTTAATTAACTTCCCGAGCCCCTGGAAGCATGAAAATCACTTTAAACGTGCTAATTTTAGCTCTAACACTGATGATCCACCTACAAATGTGAACTGACGTTCAAAAATAAAACATTTGAAAACGGACCATTTTCCACATTTCTGAAGCATGACGTAATGGGGGGGTGTTATCTCTTTTGTCGAAAATCAGCCGTTTTTGCTCGAACATTAAATGCCTCCAAATGGTATTTAATTAACTTCCCGAGCCCCTGGAAGCATGAAAATCACTTTAAACATGCTAATTTTAGCTCTAACACTGATGATCCACCTACAAATGTGAACTGACGTTCAAAAATAAAACATTTGAAAACGGA
The DNA here is from genome assembly GCF_964263255.1 of Lissotriton vulgaris. Taxonomy (NCBI): domain Eukaryota; kingdom Metazoa; phylum Chordata; class Amphibia; order Caudata; family Salamandridae; genus Lissotriton; species Lissotriton vulgaris. Next base: position 243,270 of record NW_028247774.1, on the reverse strand, counting down.
CCATTTTCCACATTTCTGAAGCATGACGTAATGGGGGGGTGTTATCTCTTTTGTCGAAAATCAGCCGTTTTTGCTCGAACATTAAATGCCTCCAAATGGTATTTAATTAACTTCCTGAGCCCCTGGAAGCATGAAAATCACTTTAAACATGCTAATTTTAGCTCTAACACTGATGATCCACCTACAAATGTGAACTGACGTTCAAAAATAAAACATTTGAAAACGGACCATTTTCCACATTTCTGAAGCATGACGTAATGGGGGGGTGTTATCTCTTTTGTCGAAAATCAGCCGTTTTTGCTGGAACATTAAATGCCTCCAAATGGTATTTATTTCACTTCCCGAGCCCCTGGAAGCATGAAAATCACTTTAAACATGCTAATTTTAGCTCTAACACTGATGATCCACCTACAAATGTGAACTGACGTTCAAAAATAAAACATTTGAAAACGGACAATTTTCCACATTTCTGAAGCATGACGTAATGGGGGGTGTTATCTCTTTTGTCGAAAATCAGCCATTTTTGCTCGAACATTAAATGCCTCCAAATGGTATTTAATTAACTTCCCGGGGTGAAGAAACCCTTTTTGAGAACTCAGAGTGAGTAAATTGGCCATTTTCATGCACTTTTACCATTCCATAAATCTTGTGTTTTGGGCCCCTGGAAGCATGAAAATCACTTTAAACATGCTAATTTTAGCTCTAACACTGATGATCCACCTACAAATGTGAACTGACGTTCAAAAATAAAACATTTGAAAACGGACCATTTTCCACATTTCTGAAGCATGACGTAATGGGGGGGTGTTATCTCTTTTGTCGAAAATCAGCCGTTTTTGCTCGAACATTAAATGCCTCCAAATGGTATTTAATTAACTTCCCGAGCCCCTGGAAGCATGAAAATCACTTTAAACATGCTAATTTTAGCTCTAACACTGATGATCCACCTACAAATGTGAACTGACGTTCAAAAATAAAACATTTGAAAACGGACCATTTTCCACATTTCTGAAGCATGACGTAATGGGGGGGTGTTATCTCTTTTGTCGAAAATCAGCAGTTTTTGCTCGAACATTAAATGCCTCCAAATGGTATTTATTTCACTTCCCGAGCCCCTGGAAGCATGAAAATCACTTTAAACATGCTAATTTTAGCTCTAACACTGATGATCCACCTACAAATGTGAACTGACGTTCAAAAATAAAACATTTGAAAACGGACCATTTTCCACATTTCTGAAGCATGATGTAATGGGGGGTGTTATCTCTTTTGTCGAAAATCAGCCGTTTTTGCTCGAACATTAAATGCCTCCAAATGGTATTTAATTAACTTCCCGAGCCCCTGGAAGCATGAAAATCACTTTAAACATGCTAATTTTAGCTCTAACACTGATGATCCACCTACAAATGTGAACTGACGTTCAAAAATAAAACATTTGAAAACGGACCATTTTCCACATTTCTGAAGCATGACGTAATGGGGGGGTGTTATCTCTTTTGTCGAAAATCAGCCGTTTTTGCTCGAACATTAAATGCCTCCAAATGGTATTTATTTCACTTCCCGAGCCCCTGGAAGCATGAAAATCACTTTAAACATGCTAATTTTAGCTCTTACCCTGATGATCCACCTACAAATGTGAACTGACGTTCAAAAATATAACATTTGAAAACGGACCATTTTCCACATTTCTGAAGCATGACGTAATGGGGGGGTGTTATCTCTTTTGTCGAAAATCAGCCGTTTTTGCTCGAACATTAAATGCCTCCAAATGGTATTTAATTAACTTCCCGAGCCCCTGGAAGCATGAAAATCACTTTAAACATGCTAATTTTAGCTCTAACACTGATGATCCACCTACAAATGTGAACTGACGTTCAAAAATAAAACATTTGAAAACGGACCATTTTCCACATTTCTGAAGCATGACGTAATGGGGGGGTGTTATCTCTTTTGTCGAAAATCAGCCGTTTTTGCTCGAACATTAAATGCCTCCAAATGGTATTTATTTCACTTCCCGAGCCCCTGGAAGCATGAAAATCACTTTAAACATGCTAATTTTAGCTCTTACCCTGATGATCCACCTACAAATGTGAACTGACGTTCAAAAATAAAACATTTGAAAACGGACCATTTTCCACATTTCTGAAGCATGACGTAATGGGGGGGTGTTATCTCTTTTGTCGAAAATCAGCCGTTTTTGCTCGAACATTAAATGCCTCCAAATGGTATTTAATTAACTTCCCGGGGTGAAGAAACCCTTTTTGAGAACTCAGAGTGAGTAAATTGGCCATTTTCCTGCACTTTTAACCATTCCATAAATCTTGTGTTTAGGGCCCCTGGAAGCATGAAAATCACTTTAAACATGCTAATTTTAGCTCTAACACTGATGATCCACCTACAAATGTGAACTGACGTTCAAAAATAAAACATTTGAAAACGGACCATTTTCCACATTTCTGAAGCATGACGTAATGGGGGGGTGTTATCTCTTTTGTCCATAATCAGCCGTTTTTGCTCGAACATTAAATGCCTCCAAATGGTATTTATTTCACTTCCCGAGCCCCTGGAAGCATGAAAATCACTTTAAACATGCTAATTTTAGCTCTAACACTGATGATCCACCTACAAATGTGAACTGACGTTCAAAAATAAAACATTTGAAAACGGACCATTTTCCACATTTCTGAAGCATGACGTAATGGGGGGGTGTTATCTCTTTTGTCGAAAATCAGCCGTTTTTGCTCGAACATTAAATGCCTCCAAATGGTATTTAATTAACTTCCCGAGCCACTGGAAGCATGAAAATCACTTTAAACATGCTAATTTTAGCTCTAACACTGATGATCCACCTACAAATGTGAACTGACGTTCAAAAATAAAACATTTGAAAACGGACCATTTTCCACATTTCTGAAGCATGACGTAATGGGGGGGTGTTATCTCTTTTGTCGAAAATCAGCCGTTTTTGCTCGAACATTAAATGCCTCCAAATGGTATTTAATTAACTTCCCGAGCCCCTGGAAGCATGAAAATCACTTTAAACATGCTAATTTTAGCTCTAACACTGATGATCCACCTACAAATGTGAACTGACGTTCAAAAATAAAACATTTGAAAACGGACCATTTTCCACATTTCTGAAGCATGACGTAATGGGGGGGTGTTATCTCTTTTGTCGAAAATCAGCAGTTTTTGCTCGAACATTAAATGCCTCCAAATGGTATTTATTTCACTTCCCGAGCCCCTGGAAGCATGAAAATCACTTTAAACATGCTAATTTTAGCTCTAACACTGATCCACCTACAAATGTGAACTGACGTTCAAAAATAAAACATTTGAAAACGGACCATTTTCCACATTTCTGAAGCATGACGTAATGGGGGGGTGTTATCTCTTTTGTCGAAAATCAGCCGTTTTTGCTCGAACATTAAATGCCTCCAAATGGTATTTAATTCACTTCCCGAGCCCCTGGAAGCATGAAAATCACTTTAAACATGCTAATTTTAGCTCTAACACTGATGATCCACCTACAAATGTGAACTGACGTTCAAAAATAAAACATTTGAAAACGGACCATTTTCCACATTTCTGAAGCATGAAGTAATGGGGGGGTGTTATCTCTTTTGTCGAAAATCAGCCGTTTTTGCTCGAACATTAAATGCCTCCAAATGGTATTTAATTAACTTCCCGAGCCCCTGGAAGCATGAAAATCACTTTAAACATGCTAATTTTAGCTCTAACACTGATGATCCACCTACAAATGTGAACTGACGTTCAAAAATAAAACATTTGAAAACGGACCATTTTCCACATTTCTGAAGCATGACGTAATGGGGGGGTGTTATCTCTTTTGTCGAAAATCAGCCGTTTTTGCTCGAACATTAAATGCCTCCAAATGGTATTTAATTAACTTCCCGAGCCCCTGGAAGCATGAAAATCACTTTAAACATGCTAATTTTAGCTCTAACACTGATGATCCACCTACAAATGTGAACTGACGTTCAAAAATAAAACATTTGAAAACGGACCATTTTCCACATTTCTGAAGCATGACGTAATGGGGGGGTGTTATCTCTTTTGTCGAAAATCAGCCGTTTTTGCTGGAACATTAAATGCCTCCAAATGGTATTTAATTAACTTCCCGGGGTGAAGAAACCCTTTTTGAGAACTCAGAGTGAGTAAATTGGCCATTTTCATGCACTTTTAACCATTCCATAAATCTTCTGTTTTGGGGCCCTGGAAGCATGAAAATCACTTTAAACATGCTAATTTTAGCTCTAACACTGATGATCCACCTACAAATGTGAACTGACGTTCAAAAATAAAACATTTGAAAACGGACCATTTTCCACATTTCTGAAGCATGACGTAATGGGGGGGGTGTTATCTCTTTTGTCGAAAATCAGCCGTTTTTGCTCGAACATTAAATGCCTCCAAATGGTATTTAATTAACTTCCCGGGGTGAAGAAACCCTTTTTGAGAACTCAGAGTGAGTAAATTGGCCATTTTCATGCACTTTTAACCATTCCATAAATCTTGTGTTTTGGGCCCCTGGAAGCATGAAAATCACTTTAAACATGCTAATTTTAGCTCTAACACTGATGATCCACCTACAAATGTGAACTGACGTTCAAAAATAAAACATTTGAAAACGGATCATTTTCCACATTTCTGAAGCATGACGTAATGGGGGGGTGTTATCTCTTTTGTCGAAAATCAGCCGTTTTTGCTCGAAGATTAAATGCCTCCAAATGGTATTTATTTCACTTCCCGAGCCCCTGGAAGCATGAAAATCACTTTAAACATGCTAATTTTAGCTCTAACACTGATGATCCACCTACAAATGTGAACTGACGTTCAAAAATAAAACATTTGAAAACGGACCGTTTTCCACATTTCTGAAGCATGACGTAATGGGGGATGTTATCTCTTTTGTCGAAAATCTGCCGTTTTTGCTCGAACATTAAATGCCTCCAAATGGTATTTAATTAACTTCCCGAGCCCCTGGAAGCATGAAAATCACTTTAAACATGCTAATTTTAGCTCTAACACTGATGATCCACCTACAAATGTGAACTGACGTTCAAAAATAAAACATTTGAAAACGGACCATTTTCCACATTTCTGAAGCATGACGTAATGGGGGGGTGTTATCTCTTTTGTCGAAAATCAGCCGTTTTTGCTCGAACATTAAATGCCTCCAAATGGTATTTAATTAACTTCCCGGGGTGAAGAAACCCTTTTTGAGAACTCAGAGTGAGTAAATTGGCCATTTTCATGCACTTTAACCATTCCATAAATCTTGTGTTTTGGGCCCCTGGAAGCATGAAAATCACTTTAAACATGCTAATTTTAGCTCTAACACTGATGATCCACCTACAAATGTGAACTGACGTTCAAAAATAAAACATTTGAAAACGGACCATTTTCCACATTTCTGAAGCATGACGTAATGGGGGGGTGTTATCTCTTTTGTCGAAAATCAGCCGTTTTTGCTCGAACATTAAATGCCTCCAAATGGTATTTATTTCACTTCCCGAGCCCCTGGAAGCATGAAAATCACTTTAAACATGCTAATTTTAGCTCTAACACTGATGATCCACCTACAAATGTGAACTGACGTTCAAAAATAAAACATTTGAAAACGGACCATTTTCCACATTTCTGAAGCATGACGTAATGGGGGGGTGTTATCTCTTTTGTCGAAAATCAGCCGTTTTTGCTCGAACATTAAATGCCTCCAAATGGTATTTAATTAACTTCCCGGGGTGAAGAAACCCTTTTTGAGAACTCAGAGTGAGTAAATTGGCCATTTTCATGCACTTTTAACCATTCCATAAATCTTGTGTTTTGGGCCCCTGGAAGCATGAAAATCACTTTAAACATGCTAATTTTAGCTCTAACACTGATGATCCACCTACAAATGTGAACTGACGTTCAAAAATAAAACATTTGAATACGGACCATTTTCCACATTTCTGAAGCATGACGTAATGGGGGGGTGTTATCTCTTTTGTCGAAAATCAGCCGTTTTTGCTCGAACATTAAATGCCTCCAAATGGTATTTATTTCACTTCCCGAGCCCCTGGAAGCATGAAAATCACTTTAAACATGCTAATTTTAGCTCTAACACTGATGATCCACCTACAAATGTGAACTGACGTTCAAAAATAAAACATTTGAAAACGGACCATTTTCCACATTTCTGAAGCATGACGTAATGGGGGGGTGTTATCTCTTTTGTCGAAAATCAGCCGTTTTTGCTCGAACATTAAATGCCTCCAAATGGTATTTAATTAACTTCCCGAGCCACTGGAAGCATGAAAATCACTTTAAACATGCTAATTTTAGCTCTAACACTGATGATCCACCTACAAATGTGAACTGACGTTCAAAAATAAAACATTTGAAAACGGACCATTTTCCACATTTCTGAAGCATGACGTAATGGGGGGGTGTTATCTCTTTTGTCGAAAATCAGCCGTTTTTGCTGGAACATTAAATGCCTCCAAATGGTATTTAATTAACTTCCCGGGGTGAAGAAACCCTTTTTGAGAACTCAGAGTGAGTAAATTGGCCATTTTCATGCACTTTTAACCATTCCATAAATCTTCTGTTTTGGGGCCCTGGAAGCATGAAAATCACTTTAAACATGCTAATTTTAGCTCTAACACTGATGATCCACCTACAAATGTGAACTGACGTTCAAAAATAAAACATTTGAAAACGGACCATTTTCCACATTTCTGAAGCATGACGTAATGGGGGGGGTGTTATCTCTTTTGTCGAAAATCAGCCGTTTTTGCTCGAACATTAAATGCCTCCAAATGGTATTTAATTAACTTCCCGGGGTGAAGAAACCCTTTTTGAGAACTCAGAGTGAGTAAATTGGCCATTTTCATGCACTTTTAACCATTCCATAAATCTTGTGTTTTGGGCCCCTGGAAGCATGAAAATCACTTTAAACATGCTAATTTTAGCTCTAACACTGATGATCCACCTACAAATGTGAACTGACGTTCAAAAATAAAACATTTGAAAACGGATCATTTTCCACATTTCTGAAGCATGACGTAATGGGGGGGTGTTATCTCTTTTGTCGAAAATCAGCCGTTTTTGCTCGAAGATTAAATGCCTCCAAATGGTATTTATTTCACTTCCCGAGCCCCTGGAAGCATGAAAATCACTTTAAACATGCTAATTTTAGCTCTAACACTGATGATCCACCTACAAATGTGAACTGACGTTCAAAAATAAAACATTTGAAAACGGACCGTTTTCCACATTTCTGAAGCATGACGTAATGGGGGATGTTATCTCTTTTGTCGAAAATCTGCCGTTTTTGCTCGAACATTAAATGCCTCCAAATGGTATTTAATTAACTTCCCGAGCCCCTGGAAGCATGAAAATCACTTTAAACATGCTAATTTTAGCTCTAACACTGATGATCCACCTACAAATGTGAACTGACGTTCAAAAATAAAACATTTGAAAACGGACCATTTTCCACATTTCTGAAGCATGACGTAATGGGGGGGTGTTATCTCTTTTGTCGAAAATCAGCCGTTTTTGCTCGAACATTAAATGCCTCCAAATGGTATTTAATTAACTTCCCGGGGTGAAGAAACCCTTTTTGAGAACTCAGAGTGAGTAAATTGGCCATTTTCATGCACTTTAACCATTCCATAAATCTTGTGTTTTGGGCCCCTGGAAGCATGAAAATCACTTTAAACATGCTAATTTTAGCTCTAACACTGATGATCCACCTACAAATGTGAACTGACGTTCAAAAATAAAACATTTGAAAACGGACCATTTTCCACATTTCTGAAGCATGACGTAATGGGGGGGTGTTATCTCTTTTGTCGAAAATCAGCCGTTTTTGCTCGAACATTAAATGCCTCCAAATGGTATTTATTTCACTTCCCGAGCCCCTGGAAGCATGAAAATCACTTTAAACATGCTAATTTTAGCTCTAACACTGATGATCCACCTACAAATGTGAACTGACGTTCAAAAATAAAACATTTGAAAACGGACCATTTTCCACATTTCTGAAGCATGACGTAATGGGGGGGTGTTATCTCTTTTGTCGAAAATCAGCCGTTTTTGCTCGAACATTAAATGCCTCCAAATGGTATTTAATTAACTTCCCGAGCCCCTGGAAGCATGAAAATCACTTTAAACATGCTAATTTTAGCTCTAACACTGATGATCCACCTACAAATGTGAACTGACGTTCAAAAATAAAACATTTGAAAACGGACCATTTTCCACATTTCTGAAGCATGACGTAATGGGGGGGTGTTATCTCTTTTGTCGAAAATCAGCAGTTTTTGCTCGAACATTAAATGCCTCCAAATGGTATTTATTTCACTTCCCGAGCCCCTGGAAGCATGAAAATCACTTTAAACATGCTAATTTTAGCTCTAACACTGATGATCCACCTACAAATGTGAACTGACGTTCAAAAATAAAACATTTGAAAACGGACCATTTTCCACATTTCTGAAGCATGATGTAATGGGGGGTGTTATCTCTTTTGTCGAAAATCAGCCGTTTTTGCTCGAACATTAAATGCCTCCAAATGGTATTTAATTAACTTCCCGAGCCCCTGGAAGCATGAAAATCACTTTAAACATGCTAATTTTAGCTCTAACACTGATGATCCACCTACAAATGTGAACTGACGTTCAAAAATAAAACATTTGAAAACGGACCATTTTCCACATTTCTGAAGCATGACGTAATGGGGGGGTGTTATCTCTTTTGTCGAAAATCAGCCGTTTTTGCTCGAACATTAAATGCCTCCAAATGGTATTTATTTCACTTCCCGAGCCCCTGGAAGCATGAAAATCACTTTAAACATGCTAATTTTAGCTCTTACCCTGATGATCCACCTACAAATGTGAACTGACGTTCAAAAATATAACATTTGAAAACGGACCATTTTCCACATTTCTGAAGCATGACGTAATGGGGGGGTGTTATCTCTTTTGTCGAAAATCAGCCGTTTTTGCTCGAACATTAAATGCCTCCAAATGGTATTTAATTAACTTCCCGAGCCCCTGGAAGCATGAAAATCACTTTAAACATGCTAATTTTAGCTCTAACACTGATGATCCACCTACAAATGTGAACTGACGTTCAAAAATAAAACATTTGAAAACGGACCATTTTCCACATTTCTGAAGCATGACGTAATGGGGGGGTGTTATCTCTTTTGTCGAAAATCAGCCGTTTTTGCTCGAACATTAAATGCCTCCAAATGGTATTTAATTAACTTCCCGGGGTGAAGAAACCCTTTTTGAGAACTCAGAGTGAGTAAATTGGCCATTTTCCTGCACTTTTAACCATTCCATAAATCTTGTGTTTAGGGCCCCTGGAAGCATGAAAATCACTTTAAACATGCTAATTTTAGCTCTAACACTGATGATCCACCTACAAATGTGAACTGACGTTCAAAAATAAAACATTTGAAAACGGACCATTTTCCACATTTCTGAAGCATGACGTAATGGGGGGGTGTTATCTCTTTTGTCCATAATCAGCCGTTTTTGCTCGAACATTAAATGCCTCCAAATGGTATTTATTTCACTTCCCGAGCCCCTGGAAGCATGAAAATCACTTTAAACATGCTAATTTTAGCTCTAACACTGATGATCCACCTACAAATGTGAACTGACGTTCAAAAATAAAACATTTGAAAACGGACCATTTTCCACATTTCTGAAGCATGACGTAATGGGGGGGTGTTATCTCTTTTGTCGAAAATCAGCCGTTTTTGCTCGAACATTAAATGCCTCCAAATGGTATTTAATTAACTTCCCGAGCCACTGGAAGCATGAAAATCACTTTAAACATGCTAATTTTAGCTCTAACACTGATGATCCACCTACAAATGTGAACTGACGTTCAAAAATAAAACATTTGAAAACGGACCATTTTCCACATTTCTGAAGCATGACGTAATGGGGGGGTGTTATCTCTTTTGTCGAAAATCAGCCGTTTTTGCTCGAACATTAAATGCCTCCAAATGGTATTTAATTAACTTCCCGAGCCCCTGGAAGCATGAAAATCACTTTAAACATGCTAATTTTAGCTCTAACACTGATGATCCACCTACAAATGTGAACTGACGTTCAAAAATAAAACATTTGAAAACGGACCATTTTCCACATTTCTGAAGCATGACGTAATGGGGGGGTGTTATCTCTTTTGTCGAAAATCAGCAGTTTTTGCTCGAACATTAAATGCCTCCAAATGGTATTTATTTCACTTCCCGAGCCCCTGGAAGCATGAAAATCACTTTAAACATGCTAATTTTAGCTCTAACACTGATCCACCTACAAATGTGAACTGACGTTCAAAAATAAAACATTTGAAAACGGACCATTTTCCACATTTCTGAAGCATGACGTAATGGGGGGGTGTTATCTCTTTTGTCGAAAATCAGCCGTTTTTGCTCGAACATTAAATGCCTCCAAATGGTATTTAATTCACTTCCCGAGCCCCTGGAAGCATGAAAATCACTTTAAACATGCTAATTTTAGCTCTAACACTGATGATCCACCTACAAATGTGAACTGACGTTCAAAAATAAAACATTTGAAAACGGACCATTTTCCACATTTCTGAAGCATGACGTAATGGGGGGGTGTTATCTCTTTTGTCGAAAATCAGCCGTTTTTGCTCGAACATTAAATGCCTCCAAATGGTATTTAATTAACTTCCCGAGCCCCTGGAAGCATGAAAATCACTTTAAACATGCTAATTTTAGCTCTAACACTGATGATCCACCTACAAATGTGAACTGACGTTCAAAAATAAAACATTTGAAAACGGACCATTTTCCACATTTCTGAAGCATGACGTAATGGGGGGGTGTTATCTCTTTTGTCGAAAATCAGCCGTTTTTGCTCGAACATTAAATGCCTCCAAATGGTATTTAATTAACTTCCCGAGCCCCTGGAAGCATGAAAATCACTTTAAACATGCTAATTTTAGCTCTAACACTGATGATCCACCTACAAATGTGAACTGACGTTCAAAAATAAAACATTTGAAAACGGACCATTTTCCACATTTCTGAAGCATGACGTAATGGGGGGGTGTTATCTCTTTTGTCGAAAATCAGCCGTTTTTGCTGGAACATTAAATGCCTCCAAATGGTATTTAATTAACTTCCCGGGGTGAAGAAACCCTTTTTGAGAACTCAGAGTGAGTAAATTGGCCATTTTCATGCACTTTTAACCATTCCATAAATCTTCTGTTTTGGGGCCCTGGAAGCATGAAAATCACTTTAAACATGCTAATTTTAGCTCTAACACTGATGATCCACCTACAAATGTGAACTGACGTTCAAAAATAAAACATTTGAAAACGGACCATTTTCCACATTTCTGAAGCATGACGTAATGGGGGGGGTGTTATCTCTTTTGTCGAAAATCAGCCGTTTTTGCTCGAACATTAAATGCCTCCAAATGGTATTTAATTAACTTCCCGGGGTGAAGAAACCCTTTTTGAGAACTCAGAGTGAGTAAATTGGCCATTTTCATGCACTTTTAACCATTCCATAAATCTTGTGTTTTGGGCCCCTGGAAGCATGAAAATCACTTTAAACATGCTAATTTTAGCTCTAACACTGATGATCCACCTACAAATGTGAACTGACGTTCAAAAATAAAACATTTGAAAACGGATCATTTTCCACATTTCTGAAGCATGACGTAATGGGGGGGTGTTATCTCTTTTGTCGAAAATCAGCCGTTTTTGCTCGAAGATTAAATGCCTCCAAATGGTATTTATTTCACTTCCCGAGCCCCTGGAAGCATGAAAATCACTTTAAACATGCTAATTTTAGCTCTAACACTGATGATCCACCTACAAATGTGAACTGACGTTCAAAAATAAAACATTTGAAAACGGACCGTTTTCCACATTTCTCAAGCATGACGTAATGGGGGATGTTATCTCTTTTGTCGAAAATCTGCCGTTTTTGCTCGAACATTAAATGCCTCCAAATGGTATTTAATTAACTTCCCGAGCCCCTGGAAGCATGAAAATCACTTTAAACATGCTAATTTTAGCTCTAACACTGATGATCCACCTACAAATGTGAACTGACGTTCAAAAATAAAACATTTGAAAACGGACCATTTTCCACATTTCTGAAGCATGACGTAATGGGGGGGTGTTATCTCTTTTGTCGAAAATCAGCCGTTTTTGCTCGAACATTAAATGCCTCCAAATGGTATTTAATTAACTTCCCGGGGTGAAGAAACCCTTTTTGAGAACTCAGAGTGAGTAAATTGGCCATTTTCATGCACTTTAACCATTCCATAAATCTTGTGTTTTGGGCCCCTGGAAGCATGAAAATCACTTTAAACATGCTAATTTTAGCTCTAACACTGATGATCCACCTACAAATGTGAACTGACGTTCAAAAATAAAACATTTGAAAACGGACCATTTTCCACATTTCTGAAGCATGACGTAATGGGGGGGTGTTATCTCTTTTGTCGAAAATCAGCCGTTTTTGCTCGAACATTAAATGCCTCCAAATGGTATTTATTTCACTTCCCGAGCCCCTGGAAGCATGAAAATCACTTTAAACATGCTAATTTTAGCTCTAACACTGATGATCCACCTACAAATGTGAACTGACGTTCAAAAATAAAACATTTGAAAACGGACCATTTTCCACATTTCTGAAGCATGACGTAATGGGGGGGTGTTATCTCTTTTGTCGAAAATCAGCCGTTTTTGCTCGAACATTAAATGCCTCCAAATGGTATTTAATTAACTTCCCGGGGTGAAGAAACCCTTTTTGAGAACTCAGAGTGAGTAAATTGGCCATTTTCATGCACTTTTAACCATTCCATAAATCTTGTGTTTTGGGCCCCTGGAAGCATGAAAATCACTTTAAACATGCTAATTTTAGCTCTAACACTGATGATCCACCTACAAATGTGAACTGACGTTCAAAAATAAAACATTGAAAACGGACAATTTTCCACATTTCTGAAGCATGACGTAATGGGGGGGTGTTATCTCTTTTGTCGAAAATCAGCCGTTTTTGCTCGAACATTAAATGCCTCCAAATGGTATTTAATTAACTTCCCGAGCCCCTGAAAGCATGAAAATCACTTTAAACATGCTAATTTTAGCTCTAACACTGATGATCCACCTACAAATGTGAACTGAACGTTCAAAAATAAAACATTTGAAAATGGACCATTTTCCACATTTCTGAAGCATGACGTAATGGGGGGGTGTTATCTCTTTTGTCGAAAATCCGTCGAACATAAATGCCTATTACATGGTCAAATGTATTTATTTCACTTCCCGAGCCCCTGGAAGCATGAAAATCACTTTAAACATGCTAATTTTAGCTCTAACACTGATGATCCACCTACAAATGTGAACTGACGTTCAAAAATAAAACATTTGAAAACGGACCATTTTCCACATTTCTGAAGCATGACGTAATGGGGGGGTGTTATCTCTTTTGTCGAAAATCAGCCGTTTTTGCTCGAACATTAATGCCTCCAAATGCTATTTAATTAACTTCCCGAGCCCCTGGAAGCATGAAAATCACTTTAAACATGCTAATTTTAGCTCTAACACTGATGATCCACCTACAAATGTGAACTGACGTTCAAAAATAAAACATTTGAAAACGGACCATTTTCCACATTTCTGAAGCATGACGTAATGGGGGGGTGTTATCTCTTTTGTCGAAAATCAGCCGTTTTTTGCTCGAACATTAAATGCCTCCAAATGGTATTTAATTAACTTCCGAGCCCCTGGAAGCATGAAAATCACTTTAAACATGCTAATTTTAGCTCTAACACTGATGATCCACCTACAAATGTGAACTGACTTTCAAAAATAAAACATTTGAAAACGGACCATTTTCCACATTTCTGAAGCATGACGTAATGGGGGGTGTTATCTCTTTTGTCGAAAATTAGCCGTTTTTGCTCGAACATTAAATGCCTCCAAATGGTATTTAATTAACTTCCCGAGCCCCTGGAAGCATGAAAATCACTTTAAACATGCTAATTTTAGCTCTAACACTGATGATCCACCTACAAATGTGAACTGACGTTCAAAAATAAAACATTTGAAAACGGATCATTTTCCACATTTCTGAAGCATGCCGTAATGGGGGGGTGTTATCTCTTTTGTCGAAAATCAGCCGTTTTTGCTGGAACATTAAATGCCTCCAAATGGTATTTAATTAACTTTCCGGGGTGAAGAAACCCTTTTTGAGAACTCAGAGTGAGTAAATTGGCCATTTTCATGCACTTTTAACCATTCCATAAATCTTGTGTTTTGGGCCCCTGGAAGCATGAAAATCACTTTAAACATGCTAATTTTAGCTCTAACACTGATGATCCACCTACAAATTTGAACTGACGTTCAAAAATAAAACATTTGAAAAAGGACCATTTCCACATTTCTGAAGCATGACGTAATGGGGGGGTGTTATCTCTTTTGTCGAAAATCCGCCATTTTTGCTCGAACATTAAATGCCTCCAAATGGTATTTAATTAACTTCCCGGGGTGAAGAAACCCTTTTTGAGAACTCAGAGTGAGTAAATTGGCCATTTTCATGCACTTTTAACCATTCCATAAATCTTCTGTTTGGGGCCCTGGAAGCATGAAAATCACTTTAAACATGCTAATTTAGCTCTAACACTGATGATCCACCTACAAATGTGAACTGACGTTCAAAAATAAAACATTTGAAAAAGGACCATTTTCCACATTTCTGAAGCATGACGTAATGGGGGGGTGTTATCTCTTTTGTCGAAAATCAGCCGTTTTTGCTCGAACATTAAATGCCTCCAAATGGTATTTAATTAACTTCCCGGGGTGAAGAAACCCTTTTTGAGAACTCAGAGTGAGTAAATTGGCCATTTTCATGCACTTTTAACCATTCCATAAATCTTGTGTTTTGGGCCCCTGGAAGCATGAAAATCACTTTAAACATGCTAATTTTAGCTCTAACACTGATGATCCACCTACAAATGTGAACTGACGTTCAAAAATAAAACATTTGAAAACGGACCATTTTCCACATTTCTGAAGCATGACGTAATGGGGGGGTGTTATCTCTTTTGTCGAAAATCAGCCGTTTTTGCTCGAACATTAAATGCCTCCAAATGGTATTTAATTAACTTCCCGGGGTGAAGAAACCCTTTTTGAGAACTCAGAGTGAGTAAATTGGCCATTTTCATGCACTTTTAACCATTCCATAAATCTTGTGTTTTGGGCCCCTGGAAGCATGAAAATCACTTTAAACATGCTAATTTTAGCTCTAACACTGATGATCCACCTACAAATGTGAACTGACTTTCAAAAATAAAACATTTGAAAACGGACCATTTTCCACATTTCTGAAGCATGACGTAATGGGGGGGTGTTATCTCTTTTGTCGAAAATCAGCCGTTTTTGCTCGAACATTAAATGCCTCCAAATGGTATTTAATTAACTTCCCGGGGTGAAGAAACCCTTTTTGAGAACTCAGAGTGAGTAAATTGGCCATTTTCATGCACTTTTAACCATTCCATAAATCTTGTGTTTTGGGCCCCTGGAAGCATGAAAATCACTTTAAACATGCTAATTTTAGCTCTAACACTGATGATCCACCTACAAATGTGAACTGACGTTCAAAAATAAAACATTTGAAAACGGACAATTTTCCACATTTCTGAAGCATGACGTAATGGGGGGGTGTTATCTCTTTTGTCGAAAATCAGCCGTTTTTGCTCGAACATTAAATGCCTCCAAATGGTATTTAATTAACTTCCCGAGCCCCTGAAAGCATGAAAATCACTTTAAACATGCTAATTTTAGCTCTAACACTGATGATCCACCTACAAATGTGAACTGACGTTCAAAAATAAAACATTTGAAAATGGACCATTTTCCACATTTCTGAAGCATGACGTAATGGGGGGGTGTTATCTCTTTTGTCGAAAATCAGCAGTTTTTGCTCGAACATTAAATGCCTCCAAATGGTATTTATTTCACTTCCCGAGCCCCTGGAAGCATGAAAATCACTTTAAACATGCTAATTTTAGCTCTAACACTGATGATCCACCTACAAATGTGAACTGACGTTCAAAAATAAAACATTTGAAAACGGACCATTTTCCACATTTCTGAAGCATGACGTAATGGGGGGGTGTTATCTCTTTTGTCGAAAATCAGCCGTTTTTGCTCGAACATTAAATGCCTCCAAATGCTATTTAATTAACTTCCCGAGCCCCTGGAAGCATGAAAATCACTTTAAACATGCTAATTTTAGCTCTAACACTGATGATCCACCTACAAATGTGAACTGACGTTCAAAAATAAAACATTTGAAAACGGACCATTTTCCACATTTCTGAAGCATGACGTAATGGGGGGGTGTTATCTCTTTTGTCGAAAATCAGCCGTTTTTGCTCGAACATTAAATGCCTCCAAATGGTATTTAATTAACTTCCCGAGCCCCTGGAAGCATGAAAATCACTTTAAACATGCTAATTTTAGCTCTAACACTGATGATCCACCTACAAATGTGAACTGACTTTCAAAAATAAAACATTTGAAAACGGACCATTTTCCACATTTCTGAAGCATGACGTAATGGGGGGTGTTATCTCTTTTGTCGAAAATTAGCCGTTTTTGCTCGAACATTAAATGCCTCCAAATGGTATTTAATTAACTTCCCGAGCCCCTGGAAGCATGAAAATCACTTTAAACATGCTAATTTTAGCTCTAACACTGATGATCCACCTACAAATGTGAACTGACGTTCAAAAATAAAACATTTGAAAACGGATCATTTTCCACATTTCTGAAGCATGCCGTAATGGGGGGGTGTTATCTCTTTTGTCGAAAATCAGCCGTTTTTGCTGGAACATTAAATGCCTCCAAATGGTATTTAATTAACTTTCCGGGGTGAAGAAACCCTTTTTGAGAACTCAGAGTGAGTAAATTGGCCATTTTCATGCACTTTTAACCATTCCATAAATCTTGTGTTTTGGGCCCCTGGAAGCATGAAAATCACTTTAAACATGCTAATTTTAGCTCTAACACTGATGATCCACCTACAAATTTGAACTGACGTTCAAAAATAAAACATTTGAAAAAGGACCATTTTCCACATTTCTGAAGCATGACGTAATGGGGGGGTGTTATCTCTTTTGTCGAAAATCCGCCATTTTTGCTCGAACATTAAATGCCTCCAAATGGTATTTAATTAACTTCCCGGGGTGAAGAAACCCTTTTTGAGAACTCAGAGTGAGTAAATTGGCCATTTTCATGCACTTTTAACCATTCCATAAATCTTCTGTTTTGGGGCCCTGGAAGCATGAAAATCACTTTAAACATGCTAATTTTAGCTCTAACACTGATGATCCACCTACAAATGTGAACTGACGTTCAAAAATAAAACATTTGAAAAAGGACCATTTTCCACATTTCTGAAGCATGACGTAATGGGGGGGTGTTATCTCTTTTGTCGAAAATCAGCCGTTTTTGCTCGAACATTAAATGCCTCCAAATGGTATTTAATTAACTTCCCGGGGTGAAGAAACCCTTTTTGAGAACTCAGAGTGAGTAAATTGGCCATTTTCATGCACTTTTAACCATTCCATAAATCTTGTGTTTTGGGCCCCTGGAAGCATGAAAATCACTTTAAACATGCTAATTTTAGCTCTAACACTGATGATCCACCTACAAATGTGAACTGACGTTCAAAAATAAAACATTTGAAAACGGACCATTTTCCACATTTCTGAAGCATGACGTAATGGGGGGGTGTTATCTCTTTTGTCGAAAATCAGCCGTTTTTGCTCGAACATTAAATGCCTCCAAATGGTATTTAATTAACTTCCCGGGGTGAAGAAACCCTTTTTGAGAACTCAGAGTGAGTAAATTGGCCATTTTCATGCACTTTTCACTTTTAACCATTCCATAAATCTTGTGTTTTGGGCCCCTGGAAGCATGAAAATCACTTTAAACATGCTAATTTTAGCTCTAACACTGATGATCCACCTACAAATGTGAACTGACTTTCAAAAATAAAACATTTGAAAACGGACCATTTTCCACATTTCTGAAGCATGACGTAATGGGGGGTGTTATCTCTTTTGTCGAAAATTAGCCGTTTTTGCTCGAACATTAAATGCCTCCGAATGGTATTTAATTAACTTCCCGAGCCCCTGGAAGCATGAAAATCACTTTAAACATGCTAATTTTAGCTCTAACACTGATGATCCACCCACAAATGTGAACTGACGTTCAAAAATAAAACATTTGAAAACGGATCATTTTCCACATTTCTGAAGCATGACGTAATGGGGGGGTGTTATCTCTTTTGTCGAAAATCAGCCGTTTTTGCTCGAACATTAAATGCCTCCAAATGGTATTTATTTCACTTCCCGAGCCCCTGGAAGCATGAAAATCACTTTAAACATGCTAATTTTAGCTCTAACACTGATGATCCACCTACAAATGTGAACTGACGTTCAAAAATAAAACATTTGAAAACGGACCATTTTCCACATTTCTGAAGCATGACGTAATGGGGGGGGTGTTATCTCTTTTGTCGAAAATCTGCCGTTTTTGCTCGAACATTAAATGCCTCCAAATGGTATTTAATTAACTTCCCGAGCCCCTGGAAGCATGAAAATCACTTTAAACATGCTAATTTTAGCTCTAACACTGATGATCCACCTACAAATGTGAACTGACGTTCAAAAATAAAACATTTGAAAACGGACCATTTTCCACATTTCTGAAGCATGACGTAATGGGGGGGTGTTATCTCTTTTGTCGAAAATCAGCCGTTTTTGCTCGAACATTAAATGCCTCCAAATGGTATTTAATTAACTTCCCGGGGTGAAGAAACCCTTTTTGAGAACTCAGAGTGAGTAAATTGGCCATTTTCATGCACTTTAACCATTCCATAAATCTTGTGTTTTGGACCCCTGGAAGCATGAAAATCACTTTAAACATGCTAATTTTAGCTCTAACACTGATGATCCACCTACAAATGTGAACTGACGTTCAAAAATAAAACATTTGAAAACGGACCATTTTCCACATTTCTGAAGCATGACGTAATGGGGGGGTGTTATCTCTTTTGTCGAAAATCAGCCGTTTTTGCTCGAACATTAAATGCCTCCAAATGGTATTTATTTCACTTCCCGAGCCCCTGGAAGCATGAAAATCACTTTAAACATGCTAATTTTAGCTCTAACACTGATGATCCACCTACAAATGTGAACTGACGTTCAAAAATAAAACATTTGAAAACGGACCATTTTCCACATTTCTGAAGCATGACGTAATGGGGGGGTGTTATCTCTTTCGTCGAAAATCAGCCGTTTTTGCTCGAACATTAAATGCCTCCAAATGGTATTTAATTAACTTCCCGAGCCCCTGGAAGCATGAAAATCACTTTAAACATGCTAATTTTAGCTCTAACACTGATGATCCACCTACAAATGTGAACTGACGTTCAAAAATAAAACATTTGAAAACGGACCATTTTCCACATTTCTGAAGCATGACGTAATGGGGGGGTGTTATCTCTTTTGTCGAAAATCAGCCGTTTTTGCTCGAACATTAAATGCCTCCAAATGGTATTTAATTAACTTCCCGAGCCCCTGGAAGCATGAAAATCACTTTAAACGTGCTAATTTTAGCTCTAACACTGATGATCCACCTACAAATGTGAACTGACGTTCAAAAATAAAACATTTGAAAACGGACCATTTTCCACATTTCTGAAGCATGACGTAATGGGGGGGTGTTATCTCTTTTGTCGAAAATCAGCCGTTTTTGCTCGAACATTAAATGCCTCCAAATGGTATTTAATTAACTTCCCGAGCCCCTGGAAGCATGAAAATCACTTTAAACATGCTAATTTTAGCTCTAACACTGATGATCCACCTACAAATGTGAACTGACGTTCAAAAATAAAACATTTGAAAACGGACCATTTTCCACATTTCTGAAGCATGACGTAATGGGGGGGTGTTATCTCTTTTGTCGAAAATCAGCCGTTTTTGCTCGAACATTAAATGCCTCCAAATGGTATTTAATTAACTTCCTGAGCCCCTGGAAGCATGAAAATCACTTTAAACATGCTAATTTTAGCTCTAACACTGATGATCCACCTACAAATGTGAACTGACGTTCAAAAATAAAACATTTGAAAACGGACCATTTTCCACATTTCTGAAGCATGACGTAATGGGGGGGTGTTATCTCTTTTGTCGAAAATCAGCCGTTTTTGCTGGAACATTAAATGCCTCCAAATGGTATTTATTTCACTTCCCGAGCCCCTGGAAGCATGAAAATCACTTTAAACATGCTAATTTTAGCTCTAACACTGATGATCCACCTACAAATGTGAACTGACGTTCAAAAATAAAACATTTGAAAACGGACAATTTTCCACATTTCTGAAGCATGACGTAATGGGGGGTGTTATCTCTTTTGTCGAAAATCAGCCATTTTTGCTCGAACATTAAATGCCTCCAAATGGTATTTAATTAACTTCCCGGGGTGAAGAAACCCTTTTTGAGAACTCAGAGTGAGTAAATTGGCCATTTTCATGCACTTTTAACCATTCCATAAATCATGTGTTTTGGGCCCCTGGAAGCATGAAAATCACTTTAAACATGCTAATTTTAGCTCTAACACTGATGATCCACCTACAAATGTGAACTGACGTTCAAAAATAAAACATTTGAAAACGGACAATTTTCCACATTTCTGAAGCATGACGTAATGGGGGGGTGTTATCTCTTTTGTCGAAAATCAGCCGTTTTTGCTCGAACATTAAATGCCTCCAAATGGTATTTATTTCACTTCCCGAGCCCCTGGAAGCATGAAAATCACTTTAAACATGCTAATTTTAGCTCTAACACTGATGATCCACCTACAAATGTGAACTGACGTTCAAAAATAAAACATTTGAAAACGGACCATTTTCCACATTTCTGAAGCATGACGTAATGGGGGGGTGTTATCTCTTTTGTCGAAAATCAGCCGTTTTTGCTCGAACATTAAATGCCTCCAAATGGTATTTAATTAACTTCCCGAGCCCCTGGAAGCATGAAAATCACTTTAAACATGCTAATTTTAGCTCTAACACTGATGATCCACCTACAAATGTGAACTGACGTTCAAAAATAAAACATTTGAAAACGGACCATTTTCCACATTTCTGAAGCATGACGTAATGGGGGGGTGTTATCTCTTTTGTCGAAAATCAGCCGTTTTTGCTCGAACATTAAATGCCTCCAAATGGTATTTAATTAACTTCCCGGGGTGAAGAAACCCTTTTTGAGAACTCAGAGTGAGTAAATTGGCCATTTTCATGCACTTTAACCATTCCATAAATCTTGTGTTTTGGGCCCCTGGAAGCATGAAAATCACTTTAAACATGCTAATTTTAGCTCTAACACTGATGATCCACCTACAAATGTGAACTGACGTTCAAAAATAAAACATTTGAAAACGGACCATTTTCCACATTTCTGAAGCATGACGTAATGGGGGGGTGTTATCTCTTTTGTCGAAAATCAGCCGTTTTTGCTCGAACATTAAATGCCTCCAAATGGTATTTAATTAACTTCCCGAGCCCCTGGAAGCATGAAAATCACTTTAAACATGCTAATTTTAGCTCTAACACTGATGATCCACCTACAAATGTGAACTGACGTTCAAAAATAAAACATTTGAAAACGGACCATTTTCCACATTTCTGAAGCATGACGTAATGGGGGGGTGTTATCTCTTTTGTCGAAAATCAGCCGTTTTTGCTCGAACATTAAATGCCTCCAAATGGTATTTAATTAACTTCCTGAGCCCCTGGAAGCATGAAAATCACTTTAAACATGCTAATTTTAGCTCTAACACTGATGATCCACCTACAAATGTGAACTGACGTTCAAAAATAAAACATTTGAAAACGGACCATTTTCCACATTTCTGAAGCATGACGTAATGGGGGGGTGTTATCTCTTTTGTCGAAAATCAGCCGTTTTTGCTGGAACATTAAATGCCTCCAAATGGTATTTATTTCACTTCCCGAGCCCCTGGAAGCATGAAAATCACTTTAAACATGCTAATTTTAGCTCTAACACTGATGATCCACCTACAAATGTGAACTGACGTTCAAAAATAAAACATTTGAAAACGGACAATTTTCCACATTTCTGAAGCATGACGTAATGGGGGGTGTTATCTCTTTTGTCGAAAATCAGCCATTTTTGCTCGAACATTAAATGCCTCCAAATGGTATTTAATTAACTTCCCGGGGTGAAGAAACCCTTTTTGAGAACTCAGAGTGAGTAAATTGGCCATTTTCATGCACTTTTAACCATTCCATAAATCATGTGTTTTGGGCCCCTGGAAGCATGAAAATCACTTTAAACATGCTAATTTTAGCTCTAACACTGATGATCCACCTACAAATGTGAACTGACGTTCAAAAATAAAACATTTGAAAACGGACAATTTTCCACATTTCTGAAGCATGACGTAATGGGGGGGTGTTATCTCTTTTGTCGAAAATCAGCCGTTTTTGCTCGAACATTAAATGCCTCCAAATGGTATTTATTTCACTTCCCGAGCCCCTGGAAGCATGAAAATCACTTTAAACATGCTAATTTTAGCTCTAACACTGATGATCCACCTACAAATGTGAACTGACGTTCAAAAATAAAACATTTGAAAACGGACCATTTTCCACATTTCTGAAGCATGACGTAATGGGGGGGTGTTATCTCTTTTGTCGAAAATCAGCCGTTTTTGCTCGAACATTAAATGCCTCCAAATGGTATTTAATTAACTTCCCGAGCCCCTGGAAGCATGAAAATCACTTTAAACATGCTAATTTTAGCTCTAACACTGATGATCCACCTACAAATGTGAACTGACGTTCAAAAATAAAACATTTGAAAACGGACCATTTTCCACATTTCTGAAGCATGACGTAATGGGGGGGTGTTATCTCTTTTGTCGAAAATCAGCCGTTTTTGCTCGAACATTAAATGCCTCCAAATGGTATTTAATTAACTTCCCGGGGTGAAGAAACCCTTTTTGAGAACTCAGAGTGAGTAAATTGGCCATTTTCATGCACTTTAACCATTCCATAAATCTTGTGTTTTGGGCCCCTGGAAGCATGAAAATCACTTTAAACATGCTAATTTTAGCTCTAACACTGATGATCCACCTACAAATGTGAACTGACGTTCAAAAATAAAACATTTGAAAACGGACCATTTTCTACATTTCTGAAGCATGACGTAATGGGGGGGTGTTATCTCTTTTGTCGAAAATCAGCCGTTTTTGCTCGAACATTAAATGCCTCCAAATGGTATTTATTTCACTTCCCGAGCCCCTGGAAGCATGAAAATCACTTTAAACATGCTAATTTTAGCTCTAACACTGATGATCCACCTACAAATGTGAACTGACGTTCAAAAATAAAACATTTGAAAACGGACCATTTTCCACATTTCTGAAGCATGACGTAATGGGGGGGTGTTATCTCTTTTGTCGAAAATCAGCCGTTTTTGCTCGAACAATAAATGCCTCCAAATGGTATTTAATTAACTTCCCGAGCCCCTGGAAGCATGAAAATCACTTTAAACATGCTAATTTTAGCTCTAACACTGATGATCCACCTACAAATGTGAACTGACGTTCAAAAATAAAACATTTGAAAACGGACCATTTTCCACATTTCTGAAGCATGACGTAATGGGGGGGTGTTATCTCTTTCGTCGAAAATCAGCCGTTTTTGCTCGAACATTAAATGCCTCCAAATGGTATTTAATTAACTTCCCGAGCCCCTGGAAGCATGAAAATCACTTTAAACATGCTAATTTTAGCTCTAACACTGATGATCCACCTACAAATGTGAACTGACGTTCAAAAATAAAACATTTGAAAACGGACCATTTTCCACATTTCTGAAGCATGACGTAATGGGGGGGTGTTATCTCTTTTGTCGAAAATCAGCCGTTTTTGCTCGAACATTAAATGCCTCCAAATGGTATTTAATTAACTTCCCGAGCCCCTGGAAGCATGAAAATCACTTTAAACGTGCTAATTTTAGCTCTAACACTGATGATCCACCTACAAATGTGAACTGACGTTCAAAAATAAAACATTTGAAAACGGACCATTTTCCACATTTCTGAAGCATGACGTAATGGGGGGGTGTTATCTCTTTTGTCGAAAATCAGCCGTTTTTGCTCGAACATTAAATGCCTCCAAATGGTATTTAATTAACTTCCCGAGCCCCTGGAAGCATGAAAATCACTTTAAACATGCTAATTTTAGCTCTAACACTGATGATCCACCTACAAATGTGAACTGACGTTCAAAAATAAAACATTTGAAAACGGACCATTTTCCACATTTCTGAAGCATGACGTAATGGGGGGGTGTTATCTCTTTTGTCGAAAATCAGCCGTTTTTGCTCGAACATTAAATGCCTCCAAATGGTATTTAATTAACTTCCTGAGCCCCTGGAAGCATGAAAATCACTTTAAACATGCTAATTTTAGCTCTAACACTGATGATCCACCTACAAATGTGAACTGACGTTCAAAAATAAAACATTTGAAAACGGACCATTTTCCACATTTCTGAAGCATGACGTAATGGGGGGGTGTTATCTCTTTTGTCGAAAATCAGCCGTTTTTGCTGGAACATTAAATGCCTCCAAATGGTATTTATTTCACTTCCCGAGCCCCTGGAAGCATGAAAATCACTTTAAACATGCTAATTTTAGCTCTAACACTGATGATCCACCTACAAATGTGAACTGACGTTCAAAAATAAAACATTTGAAAACGGACAATTTTCCACATTTCTGAAGCATGACGTAATGGGGGGTGTTATCTCTTTTGTCGAAAATCAGCCATTTTTGCTCGAACATTAAATGCCTCCAAATGGTATTTAATTAACTTCCCGGGGTGAAGAAACCCTTTTTGAGAACTCAGAGTGAGTAAATTGGCCATTTTCATGCACTTTTAACCATTCCATAAATCATGTGTTTTGGGCCCCTGGAAGCATGAAAATCACTTTAAACATGCTAATTTTAGCTCTAACACTGATGATCCACCTACAAATGTGAACTGACGTTCAAAAATAAAACATTTGAAAACGGACAATTTTCCACATTTCTGAAGCATGACGTAATGGGGGGGTGTTATCTCTTTTGTCGAAAATCAGCCGTTTTTGCTCGAACATTAAATGCCTCCAAATGGTATTTATTTCACTTCCCGAGCCCCTGGAAGCATGAAAATCACTTTAAACATGCTAATTTTAGCTCTAACACTGATGATCCACCTACAAATGTGAACTGACGTTCAAAAATAAAACATTTGAAAACGGACCATTTTCCACATTTCTGAAGCATGACGTAATGGGGGGGTGTTATCTCTTTTGTCGAAAATCAGCCGTTTTTGCTCGAACATTAAATGCCTCCAAATGGTATTTAATTAACTTCCCGAGCCCCTGGAAGCATGAAAATCACTTTAAACATGCTAATTTTAGCTCTAACACTGATGATCCACCTACAAATGTGAACTGACGTTCAAAAATAAAACATTTGAAAACTGACCATTTTCCACATTTCTGAAGCATGACGTAATGGGGGGGTGTTATCTCTTTTGTCGAAAATCAGCCGTTTTTGCTCGAACATTAAATGCCTCCAAATGGTATTTAATTAACTTCCCGGGGTGAAGAAACCCTTTTTGAGAACTCAGAGTGAGTAAATTGGCCATTTTCATGCACTTTAACCATTCCATAAATCTTGTGTTTTGGGCCCCTGGAAGCATGAAAATCACTTTAAACATGCTAATTTTAGCTCTAACACTGATGATCCACCTACAAATGTGAACTGACGTTCAAAAATAAAACATTTGAAAACGGACCATTTTCTACATTTCTGAAGCATGACGTAATGGGGGGGTGTTATCTCTTTTGTCGAAAATCAGCCGTTTTTGCTCGAACATTAAATGCCTCCAAATGGTATTTATTTCACTTCCCGAGCCCCTGGAAGCATGAAAATCACTTTAAACATGCTAATTTTAGCTCTAACACTGATGATCCACCTACAAATGTGAACTGACGTTCAAAAATAAAACATTTGAAAACGGACCATTTTCCACATTTCTGAAGCATGACGTAATGGGGGGGTGTTATCTCTTTTGTCGAAAATCAGCCGTTTTTGCTCGAACAATAAATGCCTCCAAATGGTATTTAATTAACTTCCCGAGCCCCTGGAAGCATGAAAATCACTTTAAACATGCTAATTTTAGCTCTAACACTGATGATCCACCTACAAATGTGAACTGACGTTCAAAAATAAAACATTTGAAAACGGACCATTTTCCACATTTCTGAAGCATGACGTAATGGGGGGGTGTTATCTCTTTTGTCGAAAATCAGCCGTTTTTGCTCGAACATTAAATGCCTCCAAATGGTATTTAATTAACTTCCCGAGCCCCTGGAAGCATGAAAATCACTTTAAACGTGCTAATTTTAGCTCTAACACTGATGATCCACCTACAAATGTGAACTGACGTTCAAAAATAAAACATTTGAAAACGGACCATTTTCCACATTTCTGAAGCATGACGTAATGGGGGGGGTGTTATCTCTTTTGTTGAAAATCAGCCGTTTTTGCTCGAACATTAAATGCCTCCAAATGGTATTTAATTAACTTCCCGAGCCCCTGGAAGCATGAAAATCACTTTAAACATGCTAATTTTAGCTCTAACACTGATGATCCACCTACAAATGTGAACTGACGTTCAAAAATAAAACATTTGAAAACGGACCATTTTCCACATTTCTGAAGCATGACGTAATGGGGGGGTGTTATCTCTTTTGTCGAAAATCAGCCGTTTTTGCTCGAACATTAAATGCCTCCAAATGGTATTTAATTAACTTCCCGAGCCCCTGGAAGCATGAAAATCACTTTAAACATGCTAATTTTAGCTCTAACACTGATGATCCACCTACAAATGTGAACTGACGTTCAAAAATAAAACATTTGAAAACGGACCATTTTCCACATTTCTGAAGCATGACGTAATGGGGGGGTGTTATCTCTTTTGTCGAAAATCAGCCGTTTTTGCTGGAACATTAAATGCCTCCAAATGGTATTTATTTCACTTCCCGAGCCCCTGGAAGCATGAAAATCACTTTAAACATGCTAATTTTAGCTCTAACACTGATGATCCACCTACAAATGTAAACTGACGTTCAAAAATAAAACATTTGAAAACGGACAATTTTCCACATTTCTGAAGCATGACGTAATGGGGGGGTGTTATCTCTTTTGTCGAAAATCAGCCATTTTTGCTTGAACATTAAATGCCTCCAAATGGTATTTAATTAACTTCCCGGGGTGAAGAAACCCTTTTTGAGAACTCAGAGTGAGTAAATTGGCCATTTTCATGCACTTTTAACCATTCCATAAATCTTGTGTTTTGGGCCCCTGGAAGCATGAAAATCACTTTAAACATGCTAATTTTAGCTCTAACACTGATGATCCACCTACAAATGTGAACTGACGTTCAAAAATAAAACATTTGAAAACGGACAATTTTCCACATTTCTGAAGCATGACGTAATGGGGGGGTGTTATCTCTTTTGTCGAAAATCAGCCGTTTTTGCTCGAACATTAAATGCCTCCAAATGGTATTTAATTAACTTCCCGAGCCCCTGGAAGCATGAAAATCACTTTAAACATGCTAATTTTAGCTCTAACACTGATGATCCACCTACAAATGTGAACTGACGTTCAAAAATAAAACATTTGAAAACGGACCATTTTCCACATTTCTGAAGCATGACGTAATGGGGGGGTGTTATCCCTTTTGTCGAAAATCAGCCGTTTTTGCTCGAACATTAAATGCCTCCAAATGGTATTTATTTCACTTCCCGAGCCCCTGGAAGCATGAAAATCACTTTAAACATGCTAATTTTAGCTCTAACACTGATGATCCACCTACAAATGTGAACTGACGTTCAAAAATAAAACATTTGAAAACGGACCATTTTCCACATTTCTGAAGCATGACGTAATGGGGGGGTGTTATCTCTTTTGTCGAAAATCAGCCGTTTTTGCTCGAACATTAAATGCCTCCAAATGGTATTTAATTAACTTCCCGAGCCCCTGGAAGCATGAAAATCACTTTAAACATGCTAATTTTAGCTCTAACACTGATGATCCACCTACAAATGTGAACTGACGTTCAAAAATAAAACATTTGAAAACGGACAATTTTCCACATTTCTGAAGCATGACGTAATGGGGGGGTGTTATCTCTTTTGTCGAAAATCAGCCGTTTTTGCTCGAACATTAAATGCCTCCAAATGGTATTTAATTAACTTCCCGATCCCCTGGAAGCATGAAAATCACTTTAAACATGCTAATTTTAGCTCTAACACTGATGATCCACCTACAAATGTGAACTGACGTTCAAAAATAAAACATTTGAAAACGGACCATTTTCCACATTTCTGAAGCATGACGTAATGGGGGGGTGTTATCTCTTTTGTCGAAAATCAGCCGTTTTTGCTCGAACATTAAATGCCTCCAAATGGTATTTATTTCACTTCCCGAGCCCCTGGAAGCATGAAAATCACTTTAAACATGCTAATTTTAGCTCTAACACTGATGATCCACCTACAAATGTGAACTGACGTTCAAAAATAAAACATTTGAAAACGGACCATTTTCCACATTTCTGAAGCATGACGTAATGGGGGGGTGTTATCTCTTTTGTCGAAAATCAGCCGTTTTTGCTCGAACATTAAATGCCTCCAAATGGTATTTAATTAACTTCCCGAGCCCCTGGAAGCATGAAAATCACTTTAAACATGCTAATTTTAGCTCTAACACTGATGATCCACCTACAAATGTGAACTGACGTTCAAAAATAAAACATTTGAAAAAGGACCATTTTCCACATTTCTGAAGCATGACGTAATGGGGGGTGTTATCTCTTTTGTCGAAAATCAGCCGTTTTTGCTCGAACATTAAATGCCTCCAAATGGTATTTAATTAACTTCCCGGGGTGAAGAAACCCTTTTTGAGAACTCAGAGTGAGTAAATTGGCCATTTTCATGCACTTTTAACCATTCCATAAATCTTGTGTTTTGGGCCCCTGGAAGCATGAAAATCACTTTAAACATGCTAATTTTAGCTCTAACACTGATGATCCACCTACAAATGTGAACTGACGTTCAAAAATAAAACATTTGAAAACGGACCATTTTCCACATTTCTGAAGCATGACGTAATGGGGGGGTGTTATCTCTTTTGTCGAAAATCAGCCGTTTTCTGCTGGAACATTAAATGCCTCCAAATGGTATTTAATTAACTTCCCGGGGTGAAGAAACCCTTTTTGAGAACTCAGAGTGAGTAAATTGGCCATTTTCATGCACTTTTAACCATTCCATAAATCTTGTGTTTTGGGCCCCTGGAACCATGAAAATCACTTTAAACATGCTAATTTTAGCTCTAACACTGATGATCCACCTACAAATTTGAACTGACGTTCAAAAATAAAACATTTGAAAAAGGACCATTTTCCACATTTCTGAAGCATGACGTAATGGGGGGGTGTTATCTCTTTTGTCGAAAATCCGCCGTTTTTGCTCGAACATTAAATGCCTCCAAATGGTATTTAATTAACTTCCCGGGGTGAAGAAACCCTTTTTGAGAACTCAGAGTGAGTAAATTGGCCATTTTCATGCACTTTTAACCATTCCATAAATCTTGTGTTTTGGGCCCCTGGAAGCATGAAAATCACTTTAAATATGCTAATTTTAGCTCTAACACTGATGATCCACCTACAAATGTGAACTGACGTTCAAAAATAAAACATTTGAAAACGGACCATTTTCCACATTTCTGAAGCATGACGTAATGGGGGGGTGTTATCTCTTTTGTCGAAAATCAGCCGTTTTTGCTCGAACATTAAATGCCTCCAAATGGTATTTAATTAACTTCCCGGGGTGAAGAAACCCTTTTTGAGAACTCAGAGTGAGTAAATTGGCCATTTTCATGCACTTTTAACCATTCCATAAATCTTGTGTTTTGGGCCCCTGGAAGCATGAAAATCACTTTAAACATGCTAATTTTAGCTCTAACACTGATGATCCACCTACAAATGTGAACTGACGTTCAAAAATAAAACATTTGAAAACGGACCATTTTCCACATTTCTGAAGCATGACGTAATGGGGGGGTGTTATCTCTTTTGTCGAAAATCAGCCATTTTTGCTCGAACATTAAATGCCTCCAAATGGTATTTAATTAACTTCCCGAGCCCCTGGAAGCATGAAAATCACTTTAAACATGCTAATTTTAGCTCTAACACTGATGATCCACCTACAAATGTGAACTGACGTTCAAAAATAAAACATTTGAAAAAGGACCATTTTCCACATTTCTGAAGAATGACGTAATGGGGGGTGTTATCTCTTTTGTCGAAAATCAGCCGTTTTTGCTCGAACATTAAATGCCTCCAAATGGTATTTAATTAACTTCCCGGGGTGAAGAAACCCTTTTTGAGAACTCAGAGTGAGTAAATTGGCCATTTTCATGCACTTTTAACCATTCCATAAATCTTGTGTTTTGGGCCCCTGGAAGCATGAAAATCACTTTAAACATGCTAATTTTAGCTCTAACACTGATG
This sequence comes from Lissotriton vulgaris, assembly GCF_964263255.1. Classification (NCBI taxonomy): domain Eukaryota; kingdom Metazoa; phylum Chordata; class Amphibia; order Caudata; family Salamandridae; genus Lissotriton; species Lissotriton vulgaris. Next base: position 212,518 of record NW_028247774.1, on the reverse strand, counting down.
ATCCACCTACAAATGTGAACTGACGTTCAAAAATAAAACATTTGAAAACGGACCATTTTCCACATTTCTGAAGCATGACGTAATGGGGGGGTGTTATCTCTTTTGTCGAAAATCAGCCGTTTTTGCTCGAACATTAAATGCCTCCAAATGGTATTTAATTAACTTCCCGGGGTGAAGAAACCCTTTTTGAGAACTCAGAGTGAGTAAATTGGCCATTTTCATGCACTTTAACCATTCCATAAATCTTGTGTTTTGGACCCCTGGAAGCATGAAAATCACTTTAAACATGCTAATTTTAGCTCTAACACTGATGATCCACCTACAAATGTGAACTGACGTTCAAAAATAAAACATTTGAAAACGGACCATTTTCCACATTTCTGAAGCATGACGTAATGGGGGGGTGTTATCTCTTTTGTCGAAAATCAGCCGTTTTTGCTCGAACATTAAATGCCTCCAAATGGTATTTATTTCACTTCCCGAGCCCCTGGAAGCATGAAAATCACTTTAAACATGCTAATTTTAGCTCTAACACTGATGATCCACCTACAAATGTGAACTGACGTTCAAAAATAAAACATTTGAAAACGGACCATTTTCCACATTTCTGAAGCATGACGTAATGGGGGGGTGTTATCTCTTTCGTCGAAAATCAGCCGTTTTTGCTCGAACATTAAATGCCTCCAAATGGTATTTAATTAACTTCCCGAGCCCCTGGAAGCATGAAAATCACTTTAAACATGCTAATTTTAGCTCTAACACTGATGATCCACCTACAAATGTGAACTGACGTTCAAAAATAAAACATTTGAAAACGGACCATTTTCCACATTTCTGAAGCATGACGTAATGGGGGGGTGTTATCTCTTTTGTCGAAAATCAGCCGTTTTTGCTCGAACATTAAATGCCTCCAAATGGTATTTAATTAACTTCCCGAGCCCCTGGAAGCATGAAAATCACTTTAAACGTGCTAATTTTAGCTCTAACACTGATGATCCACCTACAAATGTGAACTGACGTTCAAAAATAAAACATTTGAAAACGGACCATTTTCCACATTTCTGAAGCATGACGTAATGGGGGGGTGTTATCTCTTTTGTCGAAAATCAGCCGTTTTTGCTCGAACATTAAATGCCTCCAAATGGTATTTAATTAACTTCCCGAGCCCCTGGAAGCATGAAAATCACTTTAAACATGCTAATTTTAGCTCTAACACTGATGATCCACCTACAAATGTGAACTGACGTTCAAAAATAAAACATTTGAAAACGGACCATTTTCCACATTTCTGAAGCATGACGTAATGGGGGGGTGTTATCTCTTTTGTCGAAAATCAGCCGTTTTTGCTCGAACATTAAATGCCTCCAAATGGTATTTAATTAACTTCCTGAGCCCCTGGAAGCATGAAAATCACTTTAAACATGCTAATTTTAGCTCTAACACTGATGATCCACCTACAAATGTGAACTGACGTTCAAAAATAAAACATTTGAAAACGGACCATTTTCCACATTTCTGAAGCATGACGTAATGGGGGGGTGTTATCTCTTTTGTCGAAAATCAGCCGTTTTTGCTGGAACATTAAATGCCTCCAAATGGTATTTATTTCACTTCCCGAGCCCCTGGAAGCATGAAAATCACTTTAAACATGCTAATTTTAGCTCTAACACTGATGATCCACCTACAAATGTGAACTGACGTTCAAAAATAAAACATTTGAAAACGGACAATTTTCCACATTTCTGAAGCATGACGTAATGGGGGGTGTTATCTCTTTTGTCGAAAATCAGCCATTTTTGCTCGAACATTAAATGCCTCCAAATGGTATTTAATTAACTTCCCGGGGTGAAGAAACCCTTTTTGAGAACTCAGAGTGAGTAAATTGGCCATTTTCATGCACTTTTAACCATTCCATAAATCATGTGTTTTGGGCCCCTGGAAGCATGAAAATCACTTTAAACATGCTAATTTTAGCTCTAACACTGATGATCCACCTACAAATGTGAACTGACGTTCAAAAATAAAACATTTGAAAACGGACAATTTTCCACATTTCTGAAGCATGACGTAATGGGGGGGTGTTATCTCTTTTGTCGAAAATCAGCCGTTTTTGCTCGAACATTAAATGCCTCCAAATGGTATTTATTTCACTTCCCGAGCCCCTGGAAGCATGAAAATCACTTTAAACATGCTAATTTTAGCTCTAACACTGATGATCCACCTACAAATGTGAACTGACGTTCAAAAATAAAACATTTGAAAACGGACCATTTTCCACATTTCTGAAGCATGACGTAATGGGGGGGTGTTATCTCTTTTGTCGAAAATCAGCCGTTTTTGCTCGAACATTAAATGCCTCCAAATGGTATTTAATTAACTTCCCGAGCCCCTGGAAGCATGAAAATCACTTTAAACATGCTAATTTTAGCTCTAACACTGATGATCCACCTACAAATGTGAACTGACGTTCAAAAATAAAACATTTGAAAACGGACCATTTTCCACATTTCTGAAGCATGACGTAATGGGGGGGTGTTATCTCTTTTGTCGAAAATCAGCCGTTTTTGCTCGAACATTAAATGCCTCCAAATGGTATTTAATTAACTTCCCGAGCCCCTGGAAGCATGAAAATCACTTTAAACATGCTAATTTTAGCTCTAACACTGATGATCTACCTACAAATGTGAACTGACGTTCAAAAATAAAACATTTGAAAAAGGACCATTTTCCACATTTCTGAAGCATGACGTAATGGGGGGGTGTTATCTCTTTTGTCGAAAATCAGCCATTTTTGCTCGAACATTAAATGCCTCCAAATGGTATTTAATTAACTTCCCGGGGTGAAGAAACCCTTTTTGAGAACTCAGAGTGAGTAAATTGGCCATTTTCATGCACTTTTAACCATTCCATAAATCTTGTGTTTTGGGCCCCTGGAAGCATGAAAATCACTTTAAACATGCTAATTTTAGCTCTAACACTGATGATCCACCTACAAATGTGAACTGACGTTCAAAAATAAAACATTTGAAAACGGACCATTTTCCACATTTCTGAAGCATGACGTAATGGGGGGGTGTTATCTCTTTTGTCGAAAATCAGCCGTTTTTGCTGGAACATTAAATGCCTCCAAATGGTATTTAATTAACTTCCCGGGGTGAAGAAACCCTTTTTGAGAACTCAGAGTGAGTAAATTGGCCATTTTCATGCACTTTTAACCATTCCATAAATCTTGTGTTTTGGGCCCCTGGAAGCATGAAAATCACTTTAAACATGCTAATTTTAGCTCTAACACTGATGATCCACCTACAAATTTGAACTGACGTTCAAAAATAAAACATTTGAAAAAGGACCATTTTCCACATTTCTGAAGCATGACGTAATGGGGGGGTGTTATCTCTTTTGTCGAAAATCCGCCGTTTTTGCTCGAACATTAAATGCCTCCAAATGGTATTTAATTAACTTCCCGGGGTGAAGAAACCCTTTTTGAGAACTCAGAGTGAGTAAATTGGCCATTTTCATGCACTTTTAACCATTCCATAAATCTTGTGTTTTGGGCCCCTGGAAGCATGAAAATCACTTTAAACATGCTAATTTTAGCTCTAACACTGATGATCCACCTACAAATGTGAACTGACGTTCAAAAATAAAACATTTGAAAACGGACCATTTTCCACATTTCTGAAGCATGACGTAATGGGGGGGTGTTATCTCTTTTGTCGAAAATCAGCCGTTTTTGCTCGAACATTAAATGCCTCCAAATGGTATTTAATTAACTTCCCGGGGTGAAGAAACCCTTTTTGAGAACTCAGAGTGAGTAAATTGGCCATTTTCATGCACTTTTAACAATTCCATAAATCTTGTGTTTTGGGCCCCTGGAAGCATGAAAATCACTTTAAACATGCTAATTTTAGCTCTAACACTGATGATCCACCTACAAATGTGAACTGACGTTCAAAAATAAAACATTTGAAAACGGACCATTTTCCACATTTCTGAAGCATGACGTAATGGGGGGGTGTTATCTCTTTTGTCGAAAATCAGCCATTTTTGCTCGAACATTAAATGCCTCCAAATGGTATTTAATTAACTTCCCGAGCCCCTGGAAGCATGAAAATCACTTTAAACATGCTAATTTTAGCTCTAACACTGATCATCCACCTACAAATGTGAACTGACGTTCAAAAATAAAACATTTGAAAAAGGACCATTTTCCACATTTCTGAAGCATGACGTAATGGGGGGGTGTTATCTCTTTTGTCGAAAATCTGCCGTTTTTGCTCGAACATTAAATGCCTCCAAATGGTATTTAATTAACTTCCCGGGGTGAAGAAACCCTTTTTGAGAACTCAGAGTGAGTAAATTGGCCATTTTCATGCACTTTTAACCATTCCATAAATCTTGTGTTTTGGGCCCCTGGAAGCATGAAAATCACTTTAAACATGCTAATTTTAGCTCTAACACTGATGATCCACCTACAAATGTGAACTGACGTTCAAAAATAAAACATTTGAAAACGGACCATTTTCCACATTTCTGAAGCATGACGTAATGGGGGGGTGTTATCTCTTTTGTCGAAAATCAGCCGTTTTTGCTCGAACATTAAATGCCTCCAAATGGTATTTAATTAACTTCCCGGGGTGAAGAAACCCTTTTTGAGAACTCAGAGTGAGTAAATTGGCCATTTTCTTGCACTTTTAACCATTCCATAAATCTTGTGTTTTGGGCCCCTGGAAGCATGAAAATCACTTTAAACATGCTAATTTTAGCTCTAACACTGATGATCCACCTACAAATGTGAACTGACGTTCAAAAATAAAACATTTGAAAACGGACCATTTTCCACATTTCTGAAGCATGACGTAATGGGGGGGTGTTATCTCTTTTGTCGAAAATCAGCCGTTTTTGCTGGAACATTAAATGCCTCCAAATGGTATTTATTTCACTTCCCGAGCCCCTGGAAGCATGAAAATCACTTTAAACATGCTAATTTTAGCTCTAACACTGATGATCCACCTACAAATGTGAACTGACGTTCAAAAATAAAACATTTGAAAACGGACCATTTTCCACATTTCTGAAGCATGACGTAATGGGGGGGGTGTTATCTCTTTTGTCGAAAATCAGCCGTTTTTGCTCGAACATTAAATGCCTCCAAATGGTATTTAATTAACTTCCCGAGCCCCTGGAAGCATGAAAATCACTTTAAACGTGCTAATTTTAGCTCTAACACTGATGATCCACCTACAAATGTGAACTGACGTTCAAAAATAAAACATTTGAAAACGGACCATTTTCCACATTTCTGAAGCATGACGTAATGGGGGGGTGTTATCTCTTTTGTCGAAAATCAGCCGTTTTTGCTCGAACAATAAATGCCTCCAAATGGTATTTAATTAACTTCCCGAGCCCCTGGAAGCATGAAAATCACTTTAAACATGCTAATTTTAGCTCTAACACTGATGATCCACCTACAAATGTGAACTGACGTTCAAAAATAAAACATTTGAAAACGGACCATTTTCCACATTTCTGAAGCATGACGTAATGGGGGGGTGTTATCTCTTTTGTCGAAAATCAGCCGTTTTTGCTCGAACATTAAATGCCTCCAAATGGTATTTAATTAACTTCCCGAGCCCCTGGAAGCATGAAAATCACTTTAAACATGCTAATTTTAGCTCTAACACTGATGATCCACCTACAAATGTGAACTGACGTTCAAAAATAAAACATTTGAAAACGGACCATTTTCCACATTTCTGAAGCATGACGTAATGGGGGGGTGCTATCTCTTTTGTCGAAAATCAGCCATTTTTGCTGGAACATTAAATGCCTCCAAATGGTATTTATTTCACTTCCCGAGCCCCTGGAAGCATGAAAATCACTTTAAACATGCTAATTTTAGCTCTAACACTGATGATCCACCTACAAATGTGAACTGACGTTCAAAAATAAAACATTTGAAAACGGACAATTTTCCACATTTCTGAAGCATGACGTAATGGGGGGGTGTTATCTCTTTTGTCGAAAATCAGCCGTTTTTGCTCGAACATTAAATGCCTCCAAATGGTATTTAATTAACTTCCCGGGGTGAAGAAACCCTTTTTGAGAACTCAGAGTGAGTAAATTGGCCATTTTCATGCACTTTTAACCATTCCATAAATCTTGTGTTTTGGGCCCCTGGAAGCATGAAAATCACTTTAAACATGCTAATTTTAGCTCTAACACTGATGATCCACCTACAAATGTGAACTGACGTTCAAAAATAAAACATTTGAAAACGGACAATTTTCCACATTTCTGAAGCATGACGTAATAGGGGGGTGTTATCTCTTTTGTCGAAAATCAGCCGTTTTTGCTCGAACATTAAATGCCTCCAAATGGTATTTAATTAACTTCCCGAGCCCCTGGAAGCATGAAAATCACTTTAAACATGCTAATTTTAGCTCTAACACTGATGATCCACCTACAAATGTGAACTGACGTTCAAAAATAAAACATTTGAAAACGGACCATTTTCCACATTTCTGAAGCATGACGTAATGGGGGGGTGTTATCTCTTTTGTCGAAAATCAGCCGTTTTTGCTCGAACATTAAATGCCTCCAAATGGTATTTATTTCACTTCCCGAGCCCCTGGAAGCATGAAAATCACTTTAAACATGCTAATTTTAGCTCTAACACTGATGATCCACCTACAAATGTGAACTGACGTTCAAAAATAAAACATTTGAAAACGGACCATTTTCCACATTTCTGAAGCATGACGTAATGGGGGGGTGTTATCTCTTTTGTCGAAAATCAGCCGTTTTTGCTCGAACATTAAATGCCTCCAAATGGTATTTAATTAACTTCCCGAGCCCCTGGAAGCATGAAAATCACTTTAAACATGCTAATTTTAGCTCTAACACTGATGATCCACCTACAAATGTGAACTGACGTTCAAAAATAAAACATTTGAAAACGGACCATTTTCCACATTTCTGAAGCATGACGTAATGGGGGGGTGTTATCTCTTTTGTCGAAAATCAGCCGTTTTTGCTCGAACATTAAATGCCTCCAAATGGTATTTAATTAACTTCCCGAGCCCCTGGAAGCATGAAAATCACTTTAAACATGCTAATTTTAGCTCTAACACTGATGATCCACCTACAAATTTGAACTGACGTTCAAAAATAAAACATTTGAAAAAGGACCATTTTCCACATTTCTGAAGCATGACGTAATGGGGGGGTGTTATCTCTTTTGTCGAAAATCAGCCGTTTTTGCTCGAACATTAAATGCCTCCAAATGGTATTTAATTAACTTCCCGGGGTGAAGAAACCCTTTTTGAGAACTCAGAGTGAGTAAATTGGCCATTTTCATGCACTTTTAACCATTCCATAAATCTTGTGTTTTGGGCCCCTGGAAGCATGAAAATCACTTTAAACATGCTAATTTTAGCTCTAACACTGATGATCCACCTACAAATGTGAACTGACGTTCAAAAATAAAACATTTGAAAACGGACAATTTTCCACATTTCTGAAGCATGACGTAATGGGGGGGTGTTATCTCTTTTGTCGAAAATCAGCCGTTTTTGCTCGAACATTAAATGCCTCCAAATGGTATTTAATTAACTTCCCGGGGTGAAGAAACCCTTTTTGAGAACTCAGAGTGAGTAAATTGGCCATTTTCATGCACTTTTAACCATTCCATAAATCTTGTGTTTTGGGCCCCTGGAAGCATGAAAATCACTTTAAACATGCTAATTTTAGCTCTAACACTGATGATCCACCTACAAATGTGAACTGACGTTCAAAAATAAAACATTTGAAAACTGACAATTTTCCACATTTCTGAAGCATGACGTAATGGGGGGGTGTTATCTCTTTTGTCGAAAATCAGCCGTTTTTGCTCGAACATTAAATGCCTCCAAATGGTATTTAATTAACTTCCCGAGCCCCTGGAAGCATGAAAATCACTTTAAACATGCTAATTTTAGCTCTAACACTGATGATCCACCTACAAATGTGAACTGACGTTCAAAAATAAAACATTTGAAAACGGACCATTTTCCACATTTCTGAAGCATGACGTAATGGGGGGGTGTTATCTCTTTTGTCGAAAATCAGCCGTTTTTGCTCGAACATTAAATGCCTCCAAATGGTATTTATTTCACTTCCCGAGCCCCTGGAAGCATGAAAATCACTTTAAACATGCTAATTTTAGCTCTAACACTGATGATCCACCTACAAATGTGAACTGACGTTCAAAAATAAAACATTTGAAAACGGACCATTTTCCACATTTCTGAAGCATGACGTAATGGGGGGGTGTTATCTCTTTTGTCGAAAATCAGCCGTTTTTGCTCGAACATTAAATGCCTCCAAATGGTATTTAATTACCTTCCCGAGCCCCTGGAAGCATGAAAATCACTTTAAACATGCTAATTTTAGCTCTAACACTGATGATCCACCTACAAATGTGAACTGACGTTCAAAAATAAAACATTTGAAAACGGACCATTTTCCACATTTCTGAAGCATGACGTAATGGGGGGGTGTTATCTCTTTTGTCGAAAATCAGCCGTTTTTGCTCGAACATTAAATGCCTCCAAATGGTATTTAATTAACTTCCCGAGCCCCTGGAAGCATGAAAATCACTTTAAACATGCTAATTTTAGCTCTAACACTGATGATCCACCTACAAATTTGAACTGACGTTCAAAAATAAAACATTTGAAAAAGGACCATTTTCCACATTTCTGAAGCATGACGTAATGGGGGGGTGTTATCTCTTTTGTCGAAAATCAGCCGTTTTTGCTCGAACATTAAATGCCTCCAAATGGTATTTAATTAACTTCCCGGGGTGAAGAAACCCTTTTTGAGAACTCAGAGTGAGTAAATTGGCCATTTTCATGCACTTTTAACCATTCCATAAATCTTGTGTTTTGGGCCCCTGGAAGCATGAAAATCACTTTAAACATGCTAATTTTAGCTCTAACACTGATGATCCACCTACAAATGTGAACTGACATTCAAAAATAAAACATTTGAAAACGGACCATTTTCCACATTTCTGAAGCATGACGTAATGGGGGGGTGTTATCTCTTTTTTCGAAAATCAGCCGTTTTTGCTCGAACATTAAATGCCTCCAAATGGTATTTAATTAACTTCCCGGGGTGAAGAAACCCTTTTTGAGAACTCAGAGTGAGTAAATTGGCCATTTTCATGCACTTTTAACCATTCCATAAATCTTGTGTTTTGGGCCCCTGGAAGCATGAAAATCAATTTAAACATGCTAATTTTAGCTCTAACACTGATGATCCACCTACAAATGTGAACTGACGTTCAAAAATAAAACATTTGAAAACGGACCATTTTCCACATTTCTGAAGCATGACGTAATGGGGGGGTGTTATCTCTTTTGTCGAAAATCAGCCATTTTTGCTCGAACATTAAATGCCTCCAAATGGTATTTAATTAACTTCCCGAGCCCCTGGAAGCATGAAAATCACTTTAAACATGCTAATTTTAGCTCTAACACTGATGATCCACCTACAAATGTGAACTGACGTTCAAAAATAAAACATTTGAAAAAGGACCATTTTCCACATTTCTGAAGCATGACGTAATGGGGGGGTGTTATCTCTTTTGTCGAAAATCAGCCGTTTTTGCTCGAACATTAAATGCCTCCAAATGGTATTTAATTAACTTCCCGAGCCCCTGGAAGCATGAAAATCACTTTAAACATGCTAATTTTAGCTCTAACACTGATGATCCACCTACAAATGTGAACTGACGTTCAAAAATAAAACATTTGAAAACGGACCATTTTCCACATTTCTGAAGCATGACGTAATGGGGGGGTGTTATCTCTTTTGTCGAAAATCAGCCGTTTTTGCTCGGACATTAAATGCCTCCAAATGGTATTTATTTCACTTCCCGAGCCCCTGGAAGCATGAAAATCACTTTAAACATGCTAATTTTAGCTCTAACACTGATGATCCACCTACAAATGTGAACTGACGTTCAAAAATAAAACATTTGAAAACGGACCATTTTCCACATTTCTGAAGCATGACGTAATGGGGGGGTGTTATCTCTTTTGTCGAAAATCAGCAGTTTTTGCTCGAACATTAAATGCCTCCAAATGGTATTTAATTAACTTCCCGAGCCCCTGGAAGCATGAAAATCACTTTAAACATGCTAATTTTAGCTCTAACACTGATGATCCACCTACAAATGTGAACTGACGTTCAAAAATAAAACATTTGAAAAAGGACCATTTTCCACATTTCTGAAGCATGACGTAATGGGGGGGTGTTATCTCTTTTGTCGAAAATCAGCCGTTTTTGCTCGAACATTAAATGCCTCCAAATGGTATTTAATTAACTTCCCGGGGTGAAGAAACCCTTTTTGAGAACTCAGAGTGAGTAAATTGGCCATTTTCATGCACTTTTAACCATTCCATAAATCTAGTGTTTTGGGCCCCTGGAAGCATGAAAATCACTTTAAACATGCTAATTTTAGCTCTAACACTGATGATCCACCTACAAATGTGAACTGACGTTCAAAAATAAAACATTTGAAAACGGACCATTTTCCACATTTCTGAAGCATGACGTAATGGGGGGGTGTTATCTCTTTTGTCAAAAATCAGCCGTTTTTGCTGGAACATTAAATGCCTCCAAATGGTATTTAATTAACTTCCCGGGGTGAAGAAACCCTTTTTGAGAACTCAGAGTGAGTAAATTGGCCATTTTCATGCACTTTTAACCATTCCATAAATCTTGTGTTTTGGGCCCCTGGAAGCATGAAAATCACTTTAAACATGCTAATTTTAGCTCTAACACTGATGATCCACCTACAAATTTCAACTGACGTTCAAAAATAAAACATTTGAAAAAGGACCATTTTCCACATTTCTGAAGCATGACGTAATGGGGGGGTGTTATCTCTTTTGTCGAAAATCCGCCGTTTTTGCTCGAACATTAAATGCCTCCAAATGGTATTTAATTAACTTCCCGGGGTGAAGAAACCCTTTTTGAGAACTCAGAGTGAGTAAATTGGCCATTTTCATGCACTTTTAACCATTCCATAAATCTTGTGTTTTGGGCCCCTGGAAGCATGAAAATCACTTTAAACATGCTAATTTTAGCTCTAACACTGATGATCCACCTACAAATGTGAACTGACGTTCAAAAATAAAACATTTGAAAACGGACCATTTTCCACATTTCTGAAGCATGACGTAATGGGGGGGTGTTATCTCTTTTGTCGAAAATCAGCCGTTTTTGCTCGAACATTAAATGCCTCCAAATGGTATTTAATTAACTTCCCGGGGTGAAGAAACCCTTTTTGAGAACTCAGAGTGAGTAAATTGGCCATTTTCATGCACTTTTAACCATTCCATAAATCTTGTGTTTTGGGCCCCTGGAAGCATGAAAATCACTTTAAACATGCTAATTTTAGCTCTAACACTGATGATCCACCTACAAATGTGAACTGACGTTCAAAAATAAAACATTTGAAAACGGACCATTTTCCACATTTCTGAAGCATGACGTAATGGGGGGGTGTTATCTCTTTTGTCGAAAATCAGCCATTTTTGCTCGAACATTAAATGCCTCCAAATGGTATTTAATTAACTTCCCGAGCCCCTGGAAGCATGAAAATCACTTTAAACATGCTAATTTTAGCTCTAACACTGATGATCCACCTACAAATGTGAACTGACGTTCAAAAATAAAACATTTGAAAAAGGACCATTTTCCACATTTCTGAAGCATGACGTAATGGGGGGGTGTTATCTCTTTTGTCGAAAATCAGCCGTTTTTGCTCGAACATTAAATGCCTCCAAATGGTATTTAATTAACTTCCCGGGGTGAAGAAACCCTTTTTGAGAACTCAGAGTGAGTAAATTGGCCATTTTCATGCACTTTTAACCATTCCATAAATCTTGTGTTTTGGGCCCCTGGAAGCATGAAAATCACTTTAAACATGCTAATTTTAGCTCTAACACTGATGATCCACCTACAAATGTGAACTGACGTTCAAAAATAAAACATTTGAAAACGGACCATTTTCCACATTTCTGAAGCATGACGTAATGGGGGGGTGTTATCTCTTTTGTCGAAAATCAGCCGTTTTTGCTCGAACATTAAATGCCTCCAAATGGTATTTAATTAACTTCCCGGGGTGAAGAAACCCTTTTTGAGAACTCAGAGTGAGTAAATTGGCCATTTTCTTGCACTTTTAACCATTCCATAAATCTTGTGTTTTGGGCCCCTGGAAGCATGAAAATCACTTTAAACATGCTAATTTTAGCTCTAACACTGATGATCCACCTACAAATGTGAACTGACGTTCAAAATAAAACATTTGAAAACGGACCATTTTCCACATTTCTGAAGCATGACGTAATGGGGGGGTGTTATCTCTTTTGTCGAAAATCAGCCGTTTTTGCTGGAACATTAAATGCCTCCAAATGGTATTTATTTCACTTCCCGAGCCCCTGGAAGCATGAAAATCACTTTAAACATGCTAATTTTAGCTCTAACACTGATGATCCACCTACAAATGTGAACTGACGTTCAAAAATAAAACATTTGAAAACGGACCATTTTCCACATTTCTGAAGCATGACGTAATGGGGGGGTGTTATCTCTTTTGTCGAAAATCAGCCGTTTTTGCTCGAACATTAAATGCCTCCAAATGGTATTTAATTAACTTCCCGAGCCCCTGGAAGCATGAAAATCACTTTAAACGTGCTAATTTTAGCTCTAACACTGATGATCCACCTACAAATGTGAACTGACGTTCAAAAATAAAACATTTGAAAACGGACCATTTTCCACATTTCTGAAGCATGACGTAATGGGGGGGTGTTATCTCTTTTGTCGAAAATCAGCCGTTTTTGCTCGAACAATAAATGCCTCCAAATGGTATATAATTAACTTCCCGAGCCCCTGGAAGCATGAAAATCACTTTAAACATGCTAATTTTAGCTCTAACACTGATGATCCACCTACAAATGTGAACTGACGTTCAAAAATAAAACATTTGAAAACGGACCATTTTCCACATTTCTGAAGCATGACGTAATGGGGGGGTGTTATCTCTTTTGTCGAAAATCAGCCGTTTTTGCTCGAACATTAAATGCCTCCAAATGGTATTTAATTAACTTCCCGAGCCCCTGGAAGCATGAAAATCACTTTAAACATGCTAATTTTAGCTCTAACACTGATGATCCACCTACAAATGTGAACTGACGTTCAAAAATAAAACATTTGAAAACGGACCATTTTCCACATTTCTGAAGCATGACGTAATGGGGGGGTGTTATCTCTTTTGTCGAAAATCAGCCGTTTTTGCTGGAACATTAAATGCCTCCAAATAGTATTTATTTCACTTCCCGAGCCCCTGGAAGCATGAAAATCACTTTAAACATGCTAATTTTAGCTCTAACACTGATGATCCACCTACAAATGTGAACTGACGTTCAAAAATAAAACATTTGAAAACGGACAATTTTCCACATTTCTGAAGCATGACGTAATGGGGGGGTGTTATCTCTTTTGTCGAAAATCAGCCATTTTTGCTCGAACATTAAATGCCTCCAAATGGTATTTAATTAACTTCCCGGGGTGAAGAAACCCTTTTTGAGAACTCAGAGTGAGTAAATTGGCCATTTTCATCCACTTTTAACCATTCCATAAATCTTGTGTTTTGGGCCCCTGGAAGCATGAAAATCACTTTAAACATGCTAATTTTAGCTCTAACACTGATGATCCACCTACAAATGTGAACTGATGTTCAAAAATAAAACATTTGAAAACGGACAATTTTCCACATTTCTGAAGCATGACGTAATGGGGGGGTGTTATCTCTTTTGTCGAAAATCAGCCGTTTTTGCTTGAACATTAAATGCCTCCAAATGGTATTTAATTAACTTCCCGAGCCCCTGGAAGCATGAAAATCACTTTAAACATGCTAATTTTAGCTCTAACACTGATGATCCACCTACAAATGTGAACTGACGTTCAAAAATAAAACATTTGAAAACGGACCATTTTCCACATTTCTGAAGCATGACGTAATGGGGGGGTGTTATCTCTTTTGTCGAAAATCAGCCGTTTTTGCTCGAACATTAAATGCCTCCAAATGGTATTTATTTCACTTCCCGAGCCCCTGGAAGCATGAAAATCACTTTAAACATGCTAATTTTAGCTCTAACACTGATGATCCACCTACAAATGTGAACTGACGTTCAAAAATAAAACATTTGAAAACGGACCATTTTCCACATTTCTGAAGCATGACGTAATGGGGGGGTGTTATCTCTTTTGTCGAAAATCAGCCGTTTTTGCTCGAACATTAAATGCCTCCAAATGGTATTTAATTAACTTCCCGAGCCCCTGGAAGCATGAAAATCACTTTAAACATGCTAATTTTAGCTCTAACACTGATGATCCACCTACAAATGTGAACTGACGTTCAAAAATAAAACATTTGAAAACGGATCATTTTCCACATTTCTGAAGCATGACGTAATGGGGGGGTGTTATCTCTTTTGTCGAAAATCAGCCGTTTTTGCTCGAACATTAAATGCCTCCAAATGGTATTTAATTAACTTCCCGGGGTGAAGAAACCCTTTTTGAGAACTCAGAGTGAGTAAATTGGCCATTTTCATGCACTTTTAACCATTCCATAAATCTTGTGTTTTGGGCCCCTGGAAGCATGAAAATCACTTTAAACATGCTAATTTTAGCTCTAACACTGATGGTCCACCTACAAATGTGAACTGACGTTCAAAAATAAAACATTTGAAAACGGACCATTTTCCACATTTCTGAAGCATGACGTAATGGGGGGGTGTTATCTCTTTTGTCGAAAATCAGCCGTTTTTGCTCGAACATTAAATGCCTCCAAATGGTATTTATTTCACTTCCCGAGCCCCTGGAAGCATGAAAATCACTTTAAACATGCTAATTTTAGCTCTAACACTGATGATCCACCTACAAATGTGAACTGACGTTCAAAAATAAAACATTTGAAAAAGGACCATTTTCCACATTTCTGAAGCATGACGTAATGGGGGGGTGTTATCTCTTTTGTCGAAAATCAGCCGTTTTTGCTCGAACATTAAATGCCTCCAAATGGTATTTAATTAACTTCCCGGGGTGAAGAAACCCTTTTTGAGAACTCAGAGTGAGTAAATTGGCCATTTTCATGCACTTTTAACCATTCCATAAATCTTGTGTTTTGGGCCCCTGGAAGCATGAAAATCACTTTAAACATGCTAATTTTAGCTCTAACACTGATGATCCACCTACAAATGTGAACTGACGTTCAAAAATAAAACATTTGAAAACGGACCATTTTCCACATTTCTGAAGCATGACGTAATGGGGGGGTGTTATCTCTTTTGTCGAAAATCAGCCGTTTTTGCTGGAACATTAAATGCCTCCAAATGGTATTTAATTAACTTCCCGGGGTGAAGAAACCCTTTTTGAGAACTCAGAGTGAGTAAATTGGCCATTTTCATGCACTTTTAACCATTCCATAAATCTTGTGTTTTGGGCCCCTGGAAGCATGAAAATCACTTTAAACATGCTAATTTTAGCTCTAACACTGATGATCCACCTACAAATTTGAACTGACGTTCAAAAATAAAACATTTGAAAAAGGACCATTTTCCACATTTCTGAAGCATGACGTAATGGGGGGGTGTTATCTCTTTTGTCGAAAATCAGCCGTTTTTGCTCGAACATTAAATGCCTCCAAATGGTATTTAATTAACTTCCCGGGGTGAAGAAACCCTTTTTGAGAACTCAGAGTGAGTAAATTGGCCATTTTCATGCACTTTTAACCATTCCATAAATCTTGTGTTTTGGGCCCCTGGAAGCATGAAAATCACTTTAAACATGCTAATTTTAGCTCTAACACTGATGATCCACCTACAAATGTGAACTGACGTTCAAAAATAAAACATTTGAAAACGGACCATTTTCCACATTTCTGAAGCATGACGTAATGGGGGGGGTGTTATCTCTTTTGTCGAAAATCAGCCGTTTTTGCTCGAACATTAAATGCCTCCAAATGGTATTTAATTAACTTCCCGGGGTGAAGAAACCCTTTTTGAGAACTCAGAGTGAGTAAATTGGCCATTTTCATGCACTTTTAACCATTCCATAAATCTTGTGTTTTGGGCCCCTGGAAGCATGAAAATCACTTTAAACATGCTAATTTTAGCTCTAACACTGATGATCCACCTACAAATGTGAACTGACGTTCAAAAATAAAACATTTGAAAACGGACCATTTTCCACATTTCTGAAGCATGACGTAATGGGGGGTGTTATCTCTTTTGTTGAAAATCAGCCATTTTTGCTCGAACATTAAATGCCTCCAAATGGTATTTAATTAACTTCCCGAGCCCCTGGAAGCATGAAAATCACTTTAAACATGCTAATTTTAGCTCTAACACTGATGATCCACCTACAAATGTGAACTGACGTTCAAAAATAAAACATTTGAAAAAGGACCATTTTCCACATTTCTGAAGCATGACGTAATGGGGGGGTGTTATCTCTTTTGTCGAAAATCAGCCGTTTTTGCTCGAACATTAAATGCCTCCAAATGGTATTTAATTAACTTCCCGGGGTGAAGAAACCCTTTTTGAGAACTCAGAGTGAGTAAATTGGCCATTTTCATGCACTTTTACCATTCCATAAATGTTGTGTTTTGGGCCCCTGGAAGCATGAAAATCACTTTAAACATGCTAATTTTAGCTCTAACACTGATGATCCACCTACAAATGTGAACTGACGTTCAAAAATAAAACATTTGAAAACGGACCATTTTCCACATTTCTGAAGCATGACGTAATGGGGGGGGTGTTATCTCTTTTGTCGAAAATCAGCCGTTTTTGCTCGAACATTAAATGCCTCCAAATGGTATTTAATTAACTTCCCGGGGTGAAGAAACCCTTTTTGAGAACTCAGAGTGAGTAAATTGGCCATTTTCTTGCACTTTTAACCATTCCATAAATCTTGTGTTTTGGGCCCCTGGAAGCATGAAAATCACTTTAAACATGCTAATTTTAGCTCTAACACTGATGATCCACCTACAAATGTGAACTGACGTTCAAAAATAAAACATTTGAAAACGGACCATTTTCCACATTTCTGAAGCATGACGTAATGGGGGGGGTGTTATCTCTTTTGTCGAAAATCAGCCGTTTTTGCTCGAACATTAAATGCCTCCAAATGGTATTTAATTAACTTCCCGAGCCCCTGGAAGCATGAAAATCACTTTAAACATGCTAATTTTAGCTCTAACACTGATGATCCACCTACAAATGTGAACTGACGTTCAAAAATAAAACATTTGAAAACGGACCATTTTCCACATTTCTGAAGCATGACGTAATGGGGGGGTGTTATCTCTTTTGTCGAAAATCAGCCGTTTTTGCTCGAACATTAAATGCCTCCAAATGGTATTTAATTAACTTCCCGAGCCCCTGGAAGCATGAAAATCACTTTAAACATGCTAATTTTAGCTCTAACACTGATGATCCACCTACAAATGTGAACTGACGTTCAAAAATAAAACATTTGAAAACGGACCATTTTCCACATTTCTGAAGCATGACGTAATGGGGGGGTGTTATCTCTTTTGTCGAAAATCAGCCGTTTTTGCTGGAACATTAAATGCCTCCAAATGGTATTTATTTCACTTCCCGAGCCCCTGGAAGCATGAAAATCACTTTAAACATGCTAATTTTAGCTCTAACACTGATGATCCACCTACAAATGTGAACTGACGTTCAAAAATAAAACATTTGAAAACGGACAATTTTCCACATTTCTGAAGCATGACGTAATGGGGGGGTGTTATCTCTTTTGTCGAAAATCAGCCGTTTTTGCTCGAACATTAAATGCCTCCAAATGGTATTTAATTAACTTCCCGGGGTGAAGAAACCCTTTTTGAGAACTCAGAGTGAGTAAATTGGCCATTTTCATGCACTTTTAACCATTCCATAAATCTTGTGTTTTGGGCCCCTGGAAGCATGAAAATCACTTTAAACATGCTAATTTTAGCTCTAACACTGATGATCCACCTACAAATGTGAACTGACGTTCAAAAATAAAACATTTGAAAACGGACCATTTTCCACATTTCTGAAGCATGACGTAATGGGGGGGTGTTATCTCTTTTGTCGAAAATCAGCCATTTTTGCTCGAACATTAAATGCCTCCAAATGGTATTTAATTAACTTCCCGAGCCCCTGGAAGCATGAAAATCACTTTAAACATGCTAATTTTAGCTCTAACACTGATGATCCACCTACAAATGTGAACTGACGTTCAAAAATAAAACATTTGAAAAAGGACCATTTTCCACATTTCTGAAGCATGACGTAATGGGGGGGTGTTATCTCTTTTGTCGAAAATCAGCCGTTTTTGCTCGAACATTAAATGCCTCCAAATGGTATTTAATTAACTTCCCGGGGTGAAGAAACCCTTTTTGAGAACTCAGAGTGAGTAAATTGGCCATTTTCATGCACTTTTAACCATTCCATAAATCTTGTGTTTTGGGCCCCTGGAAGCATGAAAATCACTTTAAACATGCTAATTTTAGCTCTAACACTGATGATCCACCTACAAATGTGAACTGACGTTCAAAAATAAAACATTTGAAAACGGACCATTTTCCACATTTCTGAAGCATGACGTAATGGGGGGGTGTTATCTCTTTTGTCGAAAATCAGCCGTTTTTGCTCGAACATTAAATGCCTCCAAATGGTATTTAATTAACTTCCCGGGGTGAAGAAACCCTTTTTGAGAACTCAGAGTGAGTAAATTGGCCATTTTCATGCACTTTTAACCATTCCATAAATCTTGTGTTTTGGGCCCCTGGAAGCATGAAAATCACTTTAAACATGCTAATTTTAGCTCTAACACTGATGATCCACCTACAAATGTGAACTGACGTTCAAAAATAAAACATTTGAAAACGGACCATTTTCCACATTTCTGAAGCATGACGTAATGGGGGGGTGTTATCTCTTTTGTCGAAAATCAGCCATTTTTGCTCGAACATTAAATGCCTCCAAATGGTATTTCATTAACTTCCCGAGCCCCTGGAAGCATGAAAATCACTTTAAACATGCTAATTTTAGCTCTAACACTGATGATCCACCTACAAATGTGAACTGACGGTCAAAAATAAAACATTTGAAAACGGACCATTTTCCACATTTCTGAAGCATGACGTAATGGGGGGGTGTTATCTCTTTTGTCGAAAATCAGCCGTTTTTGCTCGAACATTAAATGCCTCCAAATGGTATTTATTTCACTTCCCGAGCCCCTGGAAGCATGAAAATCACTTTAAACATGCTAATTTTAGCTCTAACACTGATGATCCACCTACAAATGTGAACTGACGTTCAAAAATAAAACATTTGAAAACGGACCATTTTCCACATTTCTGAAGCATGACGTAATGGGGGGGTGTTATCTCTTTTGTCGAAAATCAGCCGTTTTTGCTCGAACATTAAATGCCTCCAAATGGTATTTAATTAACTTCCCGAGCCCCTGGAAGCATGAAAATCACTTTAAACATGCTAATTTTAGCTCTAACACTGATGATCCACCTACAAATGTGAACTGACGTTCAAAAATAAAACATTTGAAAACGGACCATTTTCCACATTTCTGAAGCATGACGTAATGGGGGGGTGTTATCTCTTTTGTCGAAAATCAGCCGTTTTTGCTCGAACATTAAATGCCTCCAAATGGTATTTAATTAACTTCCCGAGCCCCTGGAAGCATGAAAATCACTTTAAACATGCTAATTTTAGCTCTAACACTGATGATCCACCTACAAATGTGAACTGACGTTCAAAAATAAAACATTTGAAAAAGGACCATTTTCCACATTTCTGAAGCATGACGTAATGGGGGGTGTTATCTCTTTTGTCGAAAATCAGCCGTTTTTGCTCGAACATTAAATGCCTCCAAATGGTATTTAATTAACTTCCCGGGGTGAAGAAACCCTTTTTGAGAACTCAGAGTGAGTAAATTGGCCATTTTCATGCACTTTTAACCATTCCATAAATCTTGTGTTTTGGGCCCCTGGAAGCATGAAAATCACTTTAAACATGCTAATTTTAGCTCTAACACTGATGATCCACCTACAAATGTGAACTGACGTTCAAAAATAAAACATTTGAAAACGGACCATTTTCCACATTTCTGAAGCATGACGTAATGGGGGGGTGTTATCTCTTTTGTCAAAAATCAGCCGTTTTTGCTGGAACATTAAATGCCTCCAAATGGTATTTAATTAACTTCCCGGGGTGAAGAAACCCTTTTTGAGAACTCAGAGTGAGTAAATTGGCCATTTTCATGCACTTTTAACCATTCCATAAATCTTGTGTTTTGGGCCCCTGGAAGCATGAAAATCACTTTAAACATGCTAATTTTAGCTCTAACACTGATGATCCACCTACAAATTTCAACTGACGTTCAAAAATAAAACATTTGAAAAAGGACCATTTTCCACATTTCTGAAGCATGACGTAATGGGGGGGTGTTATCTCTTTTGTCGAAAATCCGCCGTTTTTGCTCGAACATTAAATGCCTCCAAATGGTATTTAATTAACTTCCCGGGGTGAAGAAACCCTTTTTGAGAACTCAGAGTGAGTAAATTGGCCATTTTCATGCACTTTTAACCATTCCATAAATCTTGTGTTTTGGGCCCCTGGAAGCATGAAAATCACTTTAAACATGCTAATTTTAGCTCTAACACTGATGATCCACCTACAAATGTGAACTGACGTTCAAAAATAAAACATTTGAAAACGGACCATTTTCCACATTTCTGAAGCATGACGTAATGGGGGGGTGTTATCTCTTTTGTCGAAAATCAGCCGTTTTTGCTCGAACATTAAATGCCTCCAAATGGTATTTAATTAACTTCCCGGGGTGAAGAAACCCTTTTTGAGAACTCAGAGTGAGTAAATTGGCCATTTTCATGCACTTTTAACCATTCCATAAATCTTGTGTTTTGGGCCCCTGGAAGCATGAAAATCACTTTAAACATGCTAATTTTAGCTCTAACACTGATGATCCACCTACAAATGTGAACTGACGTTCAAAAATAAAACATTTGAAAACGGACCATTTTCCACATTTCTGAAGCATGACGTAATGGGGGGGTGTTATCTCTTTTGTCGAAAATCAGCCATTTTTGCTCGAACATTAAATGCCTCCAAATGGTATTTAATTAACTTCCCGAGCCCCTGGAAGCATGAAAATCACTTTAAACATGCTAATTTTAGCTCTAACACTGATGATCCACCTACAAATGTGAACTGACGTTCAAAAATAAAACATTTGAAAAAGGACCATTTTCCACATTTCTGAAGCATGACGTAATGGGGGGGTGTTATCTCTTTTGTCGAAAATCAGCCGTTTTTGCTCGAACATTAAATGCCTCCAAATGGTATTTAATTAACTTCCCGGGGTGAAGAAACCCTTTTTGAGAACTCAGAGTGAGTAAATTGGCCATTTTCATGCACTTTTAACCATTCCATAAATCTTGTGTTTTGGGCCCCTGGAAGCATGAAAATCACTTTAAACATGCTAATTTTAGCTCTAACACTGATGATCCACCTACAAATGTGAACTGACGTTCAAAAATAAAACATTTGAAAACGGACCATTTTCCACATTTCTGAAGCATGACGTAATGGGGGGGTGTTATCTCTTTTGTCGAAAATCAGCCGTTTTTGCTCGAACATTAAATGCCTCCAAATGGTATTTAATTAACTTCCCGGGGTGAAGAAACCCTTTTTGAGAACTCAGAGTGAGTAAATTGGCCATTTTCTTGCACTTTTAACCATTCCATAAATCTTGTGTTTTGGGCCCCTGGAAGCATGAAAATCACTTTAAACATGCTAATTTTAGCTCTAACACTGATGATCCACCTACAAATGTGAACTGACGTTCAAAATAAAACATTTGAAAACGGACCATTTTCCACATTTCTGAAGCATGACGTAATGGGGGGGTGTTATCTCTTTTGTCGAAAATCAGCCGTTTTTGCTGGAACATTAAATGCCTCCAAATGGTATTTATTTCACTTCCCGAGCCCCTGGAAGCATGAAAATCACTTTAAACATGCTAATTTTAGCTCTAACACTGATGATCCACCTACAAATGTGAACTGACGTTCAAAAATAAAACATTTGAAAACGGACCATTTTCCACATTTCTGAAGCATGACGTAATGGGGGGGTGTTATCTCTTTTGTCGAAAATCAGCCGTTTTTGCTCGAACATTAAATGCCTCCAAATGGTATTTAATTAACTTCCCGAGCCCCTGGAAGCATGAAAATCACTTTAAACGTGCTAATTTTAGCTCTAACACTGATGATCCACCTACAAATGTGAACTGACGTTCAAAAATAAAACATTTGAAAACGGACCATTTTCCACATTTCTGAAGCATGACGTAATGGGGGGGTGTTATCTCTTTTGTCGAAAATCAGCCGTTTTTGCTCGAACAATAAATGCCTCCAAATGGTATATAATTAACTTCCCGAGCCCCTGGAAGCATGAAAATCACTTTAAACATGCTAATTTTAGCTCTAACACTGATGATCCACCTACAAATGTGAACTGACGTTCAAAAATAAAACATTTGAAAACGGACCATTTTCCACATTTCTGAAGCATGACGTAATGGGGGGGTGTTATCTCTTTTGTCGAAAATCAGCCGTTTTTGCTCGAACATTAAATGCCTCCAAATGGTATTTAATTAACTTCCCGAGCCCCTGGAAGCATGAAAATCACTTTAAACATGCTAATTTTAGCTCTAACACTGATGATCCACCTACAAATGTGAACTGACGTTCAAAAATAAAACATTTGAAAACGGACCATTTTCCACATTTCTGAAGCATGACGTAATGGGGGGGTGTTATCTCTTTTGTCGAAAATCAGCCGTTTTTGCTGGAACATTAAATGCCTCCAAATAGTATTTATTTCACTTCCCGAGCCCCTGGAAGCATGAAAATCACTTTAAACATGCTAATTTTAGCTCTAACACTGATGATCCACCTACAAATGTGAACTGACGTTCAAAAATAAAACATTTGAAAACGGACAATTTTCCACATTTCTGAAGCATGACGTAATGGGGGGGTGTTATCTCTTTTGTCGAAAATCAGCCGTTTTTGCTCGAACATTAAATGCCTCCAAATGGTATTTAATTAACTTCCCGGGGTGAAGAAACCCTTTTTGAGAACTCAGAGTGAGTAAATTGGCCATTTTCATCCACTTTTAACCATTCCATAAATCTTGTGTTTTGGGCCCCTGGAAGCATGAAAATCACTTTAAACATGCTAATTTTAGCTCTAACACTGATGATCCACCTACAAATGTGAACTGATGTTCAAAAATAAAACATTTGAAAACGGACAATTTTCCACATTTCTGAAGCATGACGTAATGGGGGGGTGTTATCTCTTTTGTCGAAAATCAGCCGTTTTTGCTTGAACATTAAATGCCTCCAAATGGTATTTAATTAACTTCCCGAGCCCCTGGAAGCATGAAAATCACTTTAAACATGCTAATTTTAGCTCTAACACTGATGATCCACCTACAAATGTGAACTGACGTTCAAAAATAAAACATTTGAAAACGGACCATTTTCCACATTTCTGAAGCATGACGTAATGGGGGGGTGTTATCTCTTTTGTCGAAAATCAGCCGTTTTTGCTCGAACATTAAATGCCTCCAAATGGTATTTATTTCACTTCCCGAGCCCCTGGAAGCATGAAAATCACTTTAAACATGCTAATTTTAGCTCTAACACTGATGATCCACCTACAAATGTGAACTGACGTTCAAAAATAAAACATTTGAAAACGGACCATTTTCCACATTTCTGAAGCATGACGTAATGGGGGGGTGTTATCTCTTTTGTCGAAAATCAGCCGTTTTTGCTCGAACATTAAATGCCTCCAAATGGTATTTAATTAACTTCCCGAGCCCCTGGAAGCATGAAAATCACTTTAAACATGCTAATTTTAGCTCTAACACTGATGATCCACCTACAAATGTGAACTGACGTTCAAAAATAAAACATTTGAAAAAGGACCATTTTCCACATTTCTGAAGCATGACGTAATGGGGGGGTGTTATCTCTTTTGTCGAAAATCAGCCGTTTTTGCTCGAACATTAAATGCCTCCAAATGGTATTTAATTAACTTCCCGGGGTGAAGAAACCCTTTTTGAGAACTCAGAGTGAGTAAATTGGCCATTTTCATGCACTTTTAACCATTCCATAAATCTTGTGTTTTGGGCCCCTGGAAGCATGAAAATCACTTTAAACATGCTAATTTTAGCTCTAACACTGATGATCCACCTACAAATGTGAACTGACGTTCAAAAATAAAACATTTGAAAACGGACCATTTTCCACATTTCTGAAGCATGACGTAATGGGGGGGTGTTATCTCTTTTGTCGAAAATCAGCCGTTTTTGCTGGAACATTAAATGCCTCCAAATGGTATTTAATTAACTTCCCGGGGTGAAGAAACCCTTTTTGAGAACTCAGAGTGAGTAAATTGGCCATTTTCATGCACTTTTAACCATTCCATAAATCTTGTGTTTTGGGCCCCTGGAAGCATGAAAATCACTTTAAACATGCTAATTTTAGCTCTAACACTGATGATCCACCTACAAATTTGAACTGACGTTCAAAAATAAAACATTTGAAAAAGGACCATTTTCCACATTTCTGAAGCATGACGTAATGGGGGGGTGTTATCTCTTTTGTCGAAAATCAGCCGTTTTTGCTCGAACATTAAATGCCTCCAAATGGTATTTAATTAACTTCCCGGGGTGAAGAAACCCTTTTTGAGAACTCAGAGTGAGTAAATTGGCCATTTTCATGCACTTTTAACCATTCCATAAATCTTGTGTTTTGGGCCCCTGGAAGCATGAAAATCACTTTAAACATGCTAATTTTAGCTCTAACACTGATGATCCACCTACAAATGTGAACTGACGTTCAAAAATAAAACATTTGAAAACGGACCATTTTCCACATTTCTGAAGCATGACGTAATGGGGGGGGTGTTATCTCTTTTGTCGAAAATCAGCCGTTTTTGCTCGAACATTAAATGCCTCCAAATGGTATTTAATTAACTTCCCGGGGTGAAGAAACCCTTTTTGAGAACTCAGAGTGAGTAAATTGGCCATTTTCATGCACTTTTAACCATTCCATAAATCTTGTGTTTTGGGCCCCTGGAAGCATGAAAATCACTTTAAACATGCTAATTTTAGCTCTAACACTGATGATCCACCTACAAATGTGAACTGACGTTCAAAAATAAAACATTTGAAAACGGACCATTTTCCACATTTCTGAAGCATGACGTAATGGGGGGTGTTATCTCTTTTGTTGAAAATCAGCCATTTTTGCTCGAACATTAAATGCCTCCAAATGGTATTTAATTAACTTCCCGAGCCCCTGGAAGCATGAAAATCACTTTAAACATGCTAATTTTAGCTCTAACACTGATGATCCACCTACAAATGTGAACTGACGTTCAAAAATAAAACATTTGAAAAAGGACCATTTTCCACATTTCTGAAGCATGACGTAATGGGGGGGTGTTATCTCTTTTGTCGAAAATCAGCCGTTTTTGCTCGAACATTAAATGCCTCCAAATGGTATTTAATTAACTTCCCGGGGTGAAGAAACCCTTTTTGAGAACTCAGAGTGAGTAAATTGGCCATTTTCATGCACTTTTACCATTCCATAAATGTTGTGTTTTGGGCCCCTGGAAGCATGAAAATCACTTTAAACATGCTAATTTTAGCTCTAACACTGATGATCCACCTACAAATGTGAACTGACGTTCAAAAATAAAACATTTGAAAACGGACCATTTTCCACATTTCTGAAGCATGACGTAATGGGGGGGTGTTATCTCTTTTGTCGAAAATCAGCCGTTTTTGCTCGAACATTAAATGCCTCCAAATGGTATTTAATTAACTTCCCGGGGTGAAGAAACCCTTTTTGAGAACTCAGAGTGAGTAAATTGGCCATTTTCTTGCACTTTTAACCATTCCATAAATCTTGTGTTTTGGGCCCCTGGAAGCATGAAAATCACTTTAAACATGCTAATTTTAGCTCTAACACTGATGATCCACCTACAAATGTGAACTGACGTTCAAAAATAAAACATTTGAAAACGGACCATTTTCCACATTTCTGAAGCATGACGTAATGGGGGGGGTGTTATCTCTTTTGTCGAAAATCAGCCGTTTTTGCTCGAACATTAAATGCCTCCAAATGGTATTTAATTAACTTCCCGAGCCCCTGGAAGCATGAAAATCACTTTAAACATGCTAATTTTAGCTCTAACACTGATGATCCACCTACAAATGTGAACTGACGTTCAAAAATAAAACATTTGAAAACGGACCATTTTCCACATTTCTGAAGCATGACGTAATGGGGGGGTGTTATCTCTTTTGTCGAAAATCAGCCGTTTTTGCTCGAACATTAAATGCCTCCAAATGGTATTTAATTAACTTCCCGAGCCCCTGGAAGCATGAAAATCACTTTAAACATGCTAATTTTAGCTCTAACACTGATGATCCACCTACAAATGTGAACTGACGTTCAAAAATAAAACATTTGAAAACGGACCATTTTCCACATTTCTGAAGCATGACGTAATGGGGGGGTGTTATCTCTTTTGTCGAAAATCAGCCGTTTTTGCTGGAACATTAAATGCCTCCAAATGGTATTTATTTCACTTCCCGAGCCCCTGGAAGCATGAAAATCACTTTAAACATGCTAATTTTAGCTCTAACACTGATGATCCACCTACAAATGTGAACTGACGTTCAAAAATAAAACATTTGAAAACGGACAATTTTCCACATTTCTGAAGCATGACGTAATGGGGGGGTGTTATCTCTTTTGTCGAAAATCAGCCGTTTTTGCTCGAACATTAAATGCCTCCAAATGGTATTTAATTAACTTCCCGGGGTGAAGAAAACCTTTTTGAGAACTCAGAGTGAGTAAATTGGCCATTTTCATGCACTTTTAACCATTCCATAAATCTTGTGTTTTGGGCCCCTGGAAGCATGAAAATCACTTTAAACATGCTAATTTTAGCTCTAACACTGATGATCCACCTACAAATGTGAACTGGATTCAAAAATAAAACATTTGAAAACGGACAATTTTCCACATTTCTGAAGCATGACGTAATGGGGGGGTGTTATCTCTTTTGTCAAAAATCAGCCGTTTTTGCTCGAACATTAAATGCCTCCAAATGGTATTTAATTAACTTCCCGGGGTGAAGAAACCCTTTTTGAGAACTCAGAGTGAGTAAATTGGCCATTTTCATGCACTTTTAACCATTCCATAAATCTTGTGTTTTGGGCCCCTGGAAGCATGAAAATCACTTTAAACATGCTAATTTTAGCTCTAACACTGATGATCCACCTACAAATGTGAACTGACGTTCAAAAATAAAACATTTGAAAACGGACCATTTTCCACATTTCTGAAGCATGACGTAATGGGGGGGTGTTATCTCTTTTGTCGAAAATCAGCCATTTTTGCTCGAACATTAAATGCCTCCAAATGGTATTTAATTAACTTCCCGAGCCCCTGGAAGCATGAAAATCACTTTAAACATGCTAATTTTAGCTCTAACACTGATGATCCACCTACAAATGTGAACTGACGTTCAAAAATAAAACATTTGAAAAAGGACCATTTTCCACATTTCTGAAGCATGACGTAATGGGGGGGTGTTATCTCTTTTGTCGAAAATCAGCCGTTTTTGCTCGAACATTAAATGCCTCCAAATGGTATTTAATTAACTTCCCGGGGTGAAGAAACCCTTTTTGAGAACTCAGAGTGAGTAAATTGGCCATTTTCATGCACTTTTAAC
The DNA here is from genome assembly GCF_964263255.1 of Lissotriton vulgaris. Classification (NCBI taxonomy): domain Eukaryota; kingdom Metazoa; phylum Chordata; class Amphibia; order Caudata; family Salamandridae; genus Lissotriton; species Lissotriton vulgaris. The sequence goes on along the minus strand of NW_028247774.1, from coordinate 184,539 downwards.
CATTCCATAAAATCTTGTGTTTTGGGCCCCTGGAAGCATGAAAATCACTTTAAACATGCTAATTTTAGCTCTAACACTGATGATCCACCTACAAATGTGAACTGACGTTCAAAAATAAAACATTTGAAAACGGACCATTTTCCACATTTCTGAAGCATGACGTAATGGGGGGGTGTTATCTCTTTTGTCGAAAATCAGCCGTTTTTGCTCGAACATTAAATGCCTCCAAATGGTATTTAATTAACTTCCCGGGGTGAAGAAACCCTTTTTGAGAACTCAGAGTGAGTAAATTGGCCATTTTCTTGCACTTTTAACCATTCCATAAATCTTGTGTTTTGGGCCCCTGGAAGCATGAAAATCACTTTAAACATGCTAATTTTAGCTCTAACACTGATGATCCACCTACAAATGTGAACTGACGTTCAAAATAAAACATTTGAAAACGGACCATTTTCCACATTTCTGAAGCATGACGTAATGGGGGGGTGTTATCTCTTTTGTCGAAAATCAGCCGTTTTTGCTGGAACATTAAATGCCTCCAAATGGTATTTATTTCACTTCCCGAGCCCCTGGAAGCATGAAAATCACTTTAAACATGCTAATTTTAGCTCTAACACTGATGATCCACCTACAAATGTGAACTGACGTTCAAAAATAAAACATTTGAAAACGGACCATTTTCCACATTTCTGAAGCATGACGTAATGGGGGGGTGTTATCTCTTTTGTCGAAAATCAGCCGTTTTTGCTCGAACATTAAATGCCTCCAAATGGTATTTAATTAACTTCCCGAGCCCCTGGAAGCATGAAAATCACTTTAAACGTGCTAATTTTAGCTCTAACACTGATGATCCACCTACAAATGTGAACTGACGTTCAAAAATAAAACATTTGAAAACGGACCATTTTCCACATTTCTGAAGCATGACGTAATGGGGGGGTGTTATCTCTTTTGTCGAAAATCAGCCGTTTTTGCTCGAACAATAAATGCCTCCAAATGGTATATAATTAACTTCCCGAGCCCCTGGAAGCATGAAAATCACTTTAAACATGCTAATTTTAGCTCTAACACTGATGATCCACCTACAAATGTGAACTGACGTTCAAAAATAAAACATTTGAAAACGGACCATTTTCCACATTTCTGAAGCATGACGTAATGGGGGGGTGTTATCTCTTTTGTCGAAAATCAGCCGTTTTTGCTCGAACATTAAATGCCTCCAAATGGTATTTAATTAACTTCCCGAGCCCCTGGAAGCATGAAAATCACTTTAAACATGCTAATTTTAGCTCTAACACTGATGATCCACCTACAAATGTGAACTGACGTTCAAAAATAAAACATTTGAAAACGGACCATTTTCCACATTTCTGAAGCATGACGTAATGGGGGGGTGTTATCTCTTTTGTCGAAAATCAGCCGTTTTTGCTGGAACATTAAATGCCTCCAAATAGTATTTATTTCACTTCCCGAGCCCCTGGAAGCATGAAAATCACTTTAAACATGCTAATTTTAGCTCTAACACTGATGATCCACCTACAAATGTGAACTGACGTTCAAAAATAAAACATTTGAAAACGGACAATTTTCCACATTTCTGAAGCATGACGTAATGGGGGGGTGTTATCTCTTTTGTCGAAAATCAGCCGTTTTTGCTCGAACATTAAATGCCTCCAAATGGTATTTAATTAACTTCCCGGGGTGAAGAAACCCTTTTTGAGAACTCAGAGTGAGTAAATTGGCCATTTTCATCCACTTTTAACCATTCCATAAATCTTGTGTTTTGGGCCCCTGGAAGCATGAAAATCACTTTAAACATGCTAATTTTAGCTCTAACACTGATGATCCACCTACAAATGTGAACTGATGTTCAAAAATAAAACATTTGAAAACGGACAATTTTCCACATTTCTGAAGCATGACGTAATGGGGGGGTGTTATCTCTTTTGTCGAAAATCAGCCGTTTTTGCTTGAACATTAAATGCCTCCAAATGGTATTTAATTAACTTCCCGAGCCCCTGGAAGCATGAAAATCACTTTAAACATGCTAATTTTAGCTCTAACACTGATGATCCACCTACAAATGTGAACTGACGTTCAAAAATAAAACATTTGAAAACGGACCATTTTCCACATTTCTGAAGCATGACGTAATGGGGGGGTGTTATCTCTTTTGTCGAAAATCAGCCGTTTTTGCTCGAACATTAAATGCCTCCAAATGGTATTTATTTCACTTCCCGAGCCCCTGGAAGCATGAAAATCACTTTAAACATGCTAATTTTAGCTCTAACACTGATGATCCACCTACAAATGTGAACTGACGTTCAAAAATAAAACATTTGAAAACGGACCATTTTCCACATTTCTGAAGCATGACGTAATGGGGGGGTGTTATCTCTTTTGTCGAAAATCAGCCGTTTTTGCTCGAACATTAAATGCCTCCAAATGGTATTTAATTAACTTCCCGAGCCCCTGGAAGCATGAAAATCACTTTAAACATGCTAATTTTAGCTCTAACACTGATGATCCACCTACAAATGTGAACTGACGTTCAAAAATAAAACATTTGAAAAGGACCATTTTCCACATTTCTGAAGCATGACGTAATGGGGGTGTTATCTCTTTTGTCGAAAATCAGCCGTTTTTGCTCGAACATTAAATGCCTCCAAATGGTATTTAATTAACTTCCCGGGGTGAAGAAACCCTTTTTGAGAACTCAGAGTGAGTAAATTGGCCATTTTCATGCACTTTTAACCATTCCATAAATCTTGTGTTTTGGGCCCCTGGAAGCATGAAAATCACTTTAAACATGCTAATTTTAGCTCTAACACTGATGATCCACCTACAAATGTGAACTGACGTTCAAAAATAAAACATTTGAAAACGGACCATTTTCCACATTTCTGAAGCATGACGTAATGGGGGGTGTTATCTCTTTTGTTGAAAATCAGCCATTTTTGCTCGAACATTAAATGCCTCCAAATGGTATTTAATTAACTTCCCGAGCCCCTGGAAGCATGAAAATCACTTTAAACATGCTAATTTTAGCTCTAACACTGATGATCCACCTACAAATGTGAACTGACGTTCAAAAATAAAACATTTGAAAAAGGACCATTTTCCACATTTCTGAAGCATGACGTAATGGGGGGGTGTTATCTCTTTTGTCGAAAATCAGCCGTTTTTGCTCGAACATTAAATGCCTCCAATGGTATTTAATTAACTTCCCGGGGTGAAGAACCCTTTTTGAGAACTCAGAGTGAGTAAATTGGCCATTTTCATGCACTTTACCATTCCATAAATGTTTGTGTTTTGGGCCCCTGGAAGCATGAAAATCACTTTAAACATGCTAATTTTAGCTCTAACACTGATGATCCACCTACAAATGTGAACTGACGTTCAAAAATAAAACATTTGAAAACGGACCATTTTCCACATTTCTGAAGCATGACGTAATGGGGGGGTGTTATCTCTTTTGTCGAAAATCAGCCGTTTTTGCTCGAACATTAAATGCCTCCAAATGGTATTTAATTAACTTCCCGGGGTGAAGAAACCCTTTTGAGAACTCAGAGTGAGTAAATTGGCCATTTTCTTGCACTTTTAACCATTCCATAAATCTTGTGTTTTGGGCCCCTGGAAGCATGAAAATCACTTTAAACATGCTAATTTTAGCTCTAACACTGATGATCCACCTACAAATGTGAACTGACGTTCAAAAATAAACATTTGAAAACGGACCATTTTCCACATTTCTGAAGCATGACGTAATGGGGGGGTGTTATCTCTTTTGTCGAAAATCAGCCGTTTTTGCTCGAACATTAAATGCCTCCAAATGGTATTTAATTAACTTCCCGAGCCCCTGGAAGCATGAAAATCACTTTAAACATGCTAATTTTAGCTCTAACACTGATGATCCACCTACAAATGTGAACTGACGTTCAAAAATAAAACATTTGAAAACGGACCATTTTCCACATTTCTGAAGCATGACGTAATGGGGGGGTGTTATCTCTTTTGTCGAAAATCAGCCGTTTTTGCTCGAACATTAAATGCCTCCAAATGGTATTTAATTAACTTCCCGAGCCCCTGGAAGCATGAAAATCACTTTAAACATGCTAATTTTAGCTCTAACACTGATGATCCACCTACAAATGTGAACTGACGTTCAAAAATAAAACATTTGAAAACGGACCATTTTCCACATTTCTGAAGCATGACGTATGGGGGGGTGTTATCTCTTTTTGTCGAAAATCAGCCGTTTTTGCTGGAACATTAAATGCCTCCAATGGTATTTATTTCACTTCCCCGAGCCCCTGGAAGCATGAAAATCACTTTAAACATGCTAATTTTAGCTCTAACACTGATGATCCACCTACAAAATGTGAACTGACGTTCAAAAATAAAACATTGAAACGGACCAATTTTCCCACATTTCTGAAGCATGACGTAATGGGGGGGGTGTTATCTCTTTTCTTTTGTCGAAAATCAGCCGTTTTTGCTCGAACATTAAATGCCTCCAAATGGTATTTAATTAACTTCCCGGGGTGAAGAAAACCTTTTTGAGAACTCAGAGTGAGTAAATTGGCCATTTTCATGCACTTTTAACCATTCCATAAATCTTGTGTTTTGGGCCCCTGGAAGCATGAAAATCACTTTAAACATGCTAATTTTAGCTCTAACACTGATGATCCACCTACAAATGTGAACTGGATTCAAAAATAAAACATTTGAAAACGGACAATTTTCCACATTTCTGAAGCATGACGTAATGGGGGGGTGTTATCTCTTTTGTCGAAAATCAGCCGTTTTTGCTCGAACATTAAATGCCTCCAAATGGTATTTAATTAACTTCCCGGGGTGAAGAAACCCTTTTTGAGAACTCAGAGTGAGTAAATTGGCCATTTTCATGCACTTTTAACCATTCCATAAATCTTGTGTTTTGGGCCCCTGGAAGCATGAAAATCACTTTAAACATGCTAATTTTAGCTCTAACACTGATGATCCACCTACAAATGTGAACTGACGTTCAAAAATAAAACATTTGAAAACGGACCATTTTCCACATTTCTGAAGCATGACGTAATGGGGGGGTGTTATCTCTTTTGTCGAAAATCAGCCATTTTTGCTCGAACATTAAATGCCTCCAAATGGTATTTAATTAACTTCCCGAGCCCCTGGAAGCATGAAAATCACTTTAAACATGCTAATTTTAGCTCTAACACTGATGATCCACCTACAAATGTGAACTGACGTTCAAAAATAAAACATTTGAAAAAGGACCATTTTCCACATTTCTGAAGCATGACGTAATGGGGGGGTGTTATCTCTTTTGTCGAAAATCAGCCGTTTTTGCTCGAACATTAAATGCCTCCAAATGGTATTTAATTAACTTCCCGGGGTGAAGAAACCCTTTTTGAGAACTCAGAGTGAGTAAATTGGCCATTTTCATGCACTTTTAACCATTCCATAAATCTTGTGTTTTGGGCCCCTGGAAGCATGAAAATCACTTTAAACATGCTAATTTTAGCTCTAACACTGATGATCCACCTACAAATGTGAACTGACGTTCAAAAATAAAACATTTGAAAACGGACCATTTTCCACATTTCTGAAGCATGACGTAATGGGGGGGTGTTATCTCTTTTGTCGAAAATCAGCCGTTTTTGCTCGAACATTAAATGCCTCCAAATGGTATTTAATTAACTTCCCGGGGTGAAGAAACCCTTTTTGAGAACTCAGAGTGAGTAAATTGGCCATTTTCTTGCACTTTTAACCATTCCATAAATCTTGTGTTTTGGGCCCCTGGAAGCATGAAAATCACTTTAAACATGCTAATTTTAGCTCTAACACTGATGATCCACCTACAAATGTGAACTGACGTTCAAAATAAAACATTTGAAAACGGACCATTTTCCACATTTCTGAAGCATGACGTAATGGGGGGGTGTTATCTCTTTTGTCGAAAATCAGCCGTTTTTGCTGGAACATTAAATGCCTCCAAATGGTATTTATTTCACTTCCCGAGCCCCTGGAAGCATGAAAATCACTTTAAACATGCTAATTTTAGCTCTAACACTGATGATCCACCTACAAATGTGAACTGACGTTCAAAAATAAAACATTTGAAAACGGACCATTTTCCACATTTCTGAAGCATGACGTAATGGGGGGGTGTTATCTCTTTTGTCGAAAATCAGCCGTTTTTGCTCGAACATTAAATGCCTCCAAATGGTATTTAATTAACTTCCCGAGCCCCTGGAAGCATGAAAATCACTTTAAACGTGCTAATTTTAGCTCTAACACTGATGATCCACCTACAAATGTGAACTGACGTTCAAAAATAAAACATTTGAAAACGGACCATTTTCCACATTTCTGAAGCATGACGTAATGGGGGGGTGTTATCTCTTTTGTCGAAAATCAGCCGTTTTTGCTCGAACAATAAATGCCTCCAAATGGTATATAATTAACTTCCCGAGCCCCTGGAAGCATGAAAATCACTTTAAACATGCTAATTTTAGCTCTAACACTGATGATCCACCTACAAATGTGAACTGACGTTCAAAAATAAAACATTTGAAAACGGACCATTTTCCACATTTCTGAAGCATGACGTAATGGGGGGGTGTTATCTCTTTTGTCGAAAATCAGCCGTTTTTGCTCGAACATTAAATGCCTCCAAATGGTATTTAATTAACTTCCCGAGCCCCTGGAAGCATGAAAATCACTTTAAACATGCTAATTTTAGCTCTAACACTGATGATCCACCTACAAATGTGAACTGACGTTCAAAAATAAAACATTTGAAAACGGACCATTTTCCACATTTCTGAAGCATGACGTAATGGGGGGGTGTTATCTCTTTTGTCGAAAATCAGCCGTTTTTGCTGGAACATTAAATGCCTCCAAATAGTATTTATTTCACTTCCCGAGCCCCTGGAAGCATGAAAATCACTTTAAACATGCTAATTTTAGCTCTAACACTGATGATCCACCTACAAATGTGAACTGACGTTCAAAAATAAAACATTTGAAAACGGACAATTTTCCACATTTCTGAAGCATGACGTAATGGGGGGGTGTTATCTCTTTTGTCGAAAATCAGCCGTTTTTGCTCGAACATTAAATGCCTCCAAATGGTATTTAATTAACTTCCCGGGGTGAAGAAACCCTTTTTGAGAACTCAGAGTGAGTAAATTGGCCATTTTCATCCACTTTTAACCATTCCATAAATCTTGTGTTTTGGGCCCCTGGAAGCATGAAAATCACTTTAAACATGCTAATTTTAGCTCTAACACTGATGATCCACCTACAAATGTGAACTGATGTTCAAAAATAAAACATTTGAAAACGGACAATTTTCCACATTTCTGAAGCATGACGTAATGGGGGGGTGTTATCTCTTTTGTCGAAAATCAGCCGTTTTTGCTTGAACATTAAATGCCTCCAAATGGTATTTAATTAACTTCCCGAGCCCCTGGAAGCATGAAAATCACTTTAAACATGCTAATTTTAGCTCTAACACTGATGATCCACCTACAAATGTGAACTGACGTTCAAAAATAAAACATTTGAAAACGGACCATTTTCCACATTTCTGAAGCATGACGTAATGGGGGGGTGTTATCTCTTTTGTCGAAAATCAGCCGTTTTTGCTCGAACATTAAATGCCTCCAAATGGTATTTATTTCACTTCCCGAGCCCCTGGAAGCATGAAAATCACTTTAAACATGCTAATTTTAGCTCTAACACTGATGATCCACCTACAAATGTGAACTGACGTTCAAAAATAAAACATTTGAAAACGGACCATTTTCCACATTTCTGAAGCATGACGTAATGGGGGGGTGTTATCTCTTTTGTCGAAAATCAGCCGTTTTTGCTCGAACATTAAATGCCTCCAAATGGTATTTAATTAACTTCCCGAGCCCCTGGAAGCATGAAAATCACTTTAAACATGCTAATTTTAGCTCTAACACTGATGATCCACCTACAAATGTGAACTGACGTTCAAAAATAAAACATTTGAAAAAGGACCATTTTCCACATTTCTGAAGCATGACGTAATGGGGGGGTGTTATCTCTTTTGTCGAAAATCAGCCGTTTTTGCTCGAACATTAAATGCCTCCAAATGGTATTTAATTAACTTCCCGGGGTGAAGAAACCCTTTTTGAGAACTCAGAGTGAGTAAATTGGCCATTTTCATGCACTTTTAACCATTCCATAAATCTTGTGTTTTGGGCCCCTGGAAGCATGAAAATCACTTTAAACATGCTAATTTTAGCTCTAACACTGATGATCCACCTACAAATGTGAACTGACGTTCAAAAATAAAACATTTGAAAACGGACCATTTTCCACATTTCTGAAGCATGACGTAATGGGGGGGTGTTATCTCTTTTGTCGAAAATCAGCTGTTTTTGCTGGAACATTAAATGCCTCCAAATGGTATTTAATTAACTTCCCGGGGTGAAGAAACCCTTTTTGAGAACTCAGAGTGAGTAAATTGGCCATTTTCATGCACTTTTAACCATTCCATAAATCTTGTGTTTTGGGCCCCTGGAAGCATGAAAATCACTTTAAACATGCTAATTTTAGCTCTAACACTGATGATCCACCTACAAATTTGAACTGACGTTCAAAAATAAAACATTTGAAAAAGGACCATTTTCCACATTTCTGAAGCATGACGTAATGGGGGGGTGTTATCTCTTTTGTCGAAAATCAGCCGTTTTTGCTCGAACATTAAATGCCTCCAAATGGTATTTAATTAACTTCCCGGGGTGAAGAAACCCTTTTTGAGAACTCAGAGTGAGTAAATTGGCCATTTTCATGCACTTTTAACCATTCCATAAATCTTGTGTTTTGGGCCCCTGGAAGCATGAAAATCACTTTAAACATGCTAATTTTAGCTCTAACACTGATGATCCACCTACAAATGTGAACTGACGTTCAAAAATAAAACATTTGAAAACGGACCATTTTCCACATTTCTGAAGCATGACGTAATGGGGGGGGTGTTATCTCTTTTGTCGAAAATCAGCCGTTTTTGCTCGAACATTAAATGCCTCCAAATGGTATTTAATTAACTTCCCGGGGTGAAGAAACCCTTTTTGAGAACTCAGAGTGAGTAAATTGGCCATTTTCATGCACTTTTAACCATTCCATAAATCTTGTGTTTTGGGCCCCTGGAAGCATGAAAATCACTTTAAACATGCTAATTTTAGCTCTAACACTGATGATCCACCTACAAATGTGAACTGACGTTCAAAAATAAAACATTTGAAAACGGACCATTTTCCACATTTCTGAAGCATGACGTAATGGGGGGTGTTATCTCTTTTGTTGAAAATCAGCCATTTTTGCTCGAACATTAAATGCCTCCAAATGGTATTTAATTAACTTCCCGAGCCCCTGGAAGCATGAAAATCACTTTAAACATGCTAATTTTAGCTCTAACACTGATGATCCACCTACAAATGTGAACTGACGTTCAAAAATAAAACATTTGAAAAAGGACCATTTTCCACATTTCTGAAGCATGACGTAATGGGGGGGTGTTATCTCTTTTGTCGAAAATCAGCCGTTTTTGCTCGAACATTAAATGCCTCCAAATGGTATTTAATTAACTTCCCGGGGTGAAGAAACCCTTTTTGAGAACTCAGAGTGAGTAAATTGGCCATTTTCATGCACTTTTACCATTCCATAAATGTTGTGTTTTGGGCCCCTGGAAGCATGAAAATCACTTTAAACATGCTAATTTTAGCTCTAACACTGATGATCCACCTACAAATGTGAACTGACGTTCAAAAATAAAACATTTGAAAACGGACCATTTTCCACATTTCTGAAGCATGACGTAATGGGGGGGTGTTATCTCTTTTGTCGAAAATCAGCCGTTTTTGCTCGAACATTAAATGCCTCCAAATGGTATTTAATTAACTTCCCGGGGTGAAGAAACCCTTTTTGAGAACTCAGAGTGAGTAAATTGGCCATTTTCTTGCACTTTTAACCATTCCATAAATCTTGTGTTTTGGGCCCCTGGAAGCATGAAAATCACTTTAAACATGCTAATTTTAGCTCTAACACTGATGATCCACCTACAAATGTGAACTGACGTTCAAAAATAAAACATTTGAAAACGGACCATTTTCCACATTTCTGAAGCATGACGTAATGGGGGGGTGTTATCTCTTTTGTCGAAAATCAGCCATTTTTGCTCGAACATTAAATGCCTCCAAATGGTATTTAATTAACTTCCCGAGCCCCTGGAAGCATGAAAATCACTTTAAACATGCTAATTTTAGCTCTAACACTGATGATCCACCTACAAATGTGAACTGACGTTCAAAAATAAAACATTTGAAAAAGGACCATTTTCCACATTTCTGAAGCATGACGTAATGGGGGGGTGTTATCTCTTTTGTCGAAAATCAGCCGTTTTTGCTCGAACATTAAATGCCTCCAAATGGTATTTAATTAACTTCCCGGGGTGAAGAAACCCTTTTTGAGAACTCAGAGTGAGTAAATTGGCCATTTTCATGCACTTTTAACCATTCCATAAATCTTGTGTTTTGGGCCCCTGGAAGCATGAAAATCACTTTAAACATGCTAATTTTAGCTCTAACACTGATGATCCACCTACAAATGTGAACTGACGTTCAAAAATAAAACATTTGAAAACGGACCATTTTCCACATTTCTGAAGCATGACGTAATGGGGGGGTGTTATCTCTTTTGTCGAAAATCAGCCGTTTTTGCTCGAACATTAAATGCCTCCAAATGGTATTTAATTAACTTCCCGGGGTGAAGAAACCCTTTTTGAGAACTCAGAGTGAGTAAATTGGCCATTTTCTTGCACTTTTAACCATTCCATAAATCTTGTGTTTTGGGCCCCTGGAAGCATGAAAATCACTTTAAACATGCTAATTTTAGCTCTAACACTGATGATCCACCTACAAATGTGAACTGACGTTCAAAATAAAACATTTGAAAACGGACCATTTTCCACATTTCTGAAGCATGACGTAATGGGGGGGTGTTATCTCTTTTGTCGAAAATCAGCCGTTTTTGCTGGAACATTAAATGCCTCCAAATGGTATTTATTTCACTTCCCGAGCCCCTGGAAGCATGAAAATCACTTTAAACATGCTAATTTTAGCTCTAACACTGATGATCCACCTACAAATGTGAACTGACGTTCAAAAATAAAACATTTGAAAACGGACCATTTTCCACATTTCTGAAGCATGACGTAATGGGGGGGTGTTATCTCTTTTGTCGAAAATCAGCCGTTTTTGCTCGAACATTAAATGCCTCCAAATGGTATTTAATTAACTTCCCGAGCCCCTGGAAGCATGAAAATCACTTTAAACGTGCTAATTTTAGCTCTAACACTGATGATCCACCTACAAATGTGAACTGACGTTCAAAAATAAAACATTTGAAAACGGACCATTTTCCACATTTCTGAAGCATGACGTAATGGGGGGGTGTTATCTCTTTTGTCGAAAATCAGCCGTTTTTGCTCGAACAATAAATGCCTCCAAATGGTATATAATTAACTTCCCGAGCCCCTGGAAGCATGAAAATCACTTTAAACATGCTAATTTTAGCTCTAACACTGATGATCCACCTACAAATGTGAACTGACGTTCAAAAATAAAACATTTGAAAACGGACCATTTTCCACATTTCTGAAGCATGACGTAATGGGGGGGTGTTATCTCTTTTGTCGAAAATCAGCCGTTTTTGCTCGAACATTAAATGCCTCCAAATGGTATTTAATTAACTTCCCGAGCCCCTGGAAGCATGAAAATCACTTTAAACATGCTAATTTTAGCTCTAACACTGATGATCCACCTACAAATGTGAACTGACGTTCAAAAATAAAACATTTGAAAACGGACCATTTTCCACATTTCTGAAGCATGACGTAATGGGGGGGTGTTATCTCTTTTGTCGAAAATCAGCCGTTTTTGCTGGAACATTAAATGCCTCCAAATAGTATTTATTTCACTTCCCGAGCCCCTGGAAGCATGAAAATCACTTTAAACATGCTAATTTTAGCTCTAACACTGATGATCCACCTACAAATGTGAACTGACGTTCAAAAATAAAACATTTGAAAACGGACAATTTTCCACATTTCTGAAGCATGACGTAATGGGGGGGTGTTATCTCTTTTGTCGAAAATCAGCCGTTTTTGCTCGAACATTAAATGCCTCCAAATGGTATTTAATTAACTTCCCGGGGTGAAGAAACCCTTTTTGAGAACTCAGAGTGAGTAAATTGGCCATTTTCATCCACTTTTAACCATTCCATAAATCTTGTGTTTTGGGCCCCTGGAAGCATGAAAATCACTTTAAACATGCTAATTTTAGCTCTAACACTGATGATCCACCTACAAATGTGAACTGATGTTCAAAAATAAAACATTTGAAAACGGACAATTTTCCACATTTCTGAAGCATGACGTAATGGGGGGGTGTTATCTCTTTTGTCGAAAATCAGCCGTTTTTGCTTGAACATTAAATGCCTCCAAATGGTATTTAATTAACTTCCCGAGCCCCTGGAAGCATGAAAATCACTTTAAACATGCTAATTTTAGCTCTAACACTGATGATCCACCTACAAATGTGAACTGACGTTCAAAAATAAAACATTTGAAAACGGACCATTTTCCACATTTCTGAAGCATGACGTAATGGGGGGGTGTTATCTCTTTTGTCGAAAATCAGCCGTTTTTGCTCGAACATTAAATGCCTCCAAATGGTATTTATTTCACTTCCCGAGCCCCTGGAAGCATGAAAATCACTTTAAACATGCTAATTTTAGCTCTAACACTGATGATCCACCTACAAATGTGAACTGACGTTCAAAAATAAAACATTTGAAAACGGACCATTTTCCACATTTCTGAAGCATGACGTAATGGGGGGGTGTTATCTCTTTTGTCGAAAATCAGCCGTTTTTGCTCGAACATTAAATGCCTCCAAATGGTATTTAATTAACTTCCCGAGCCCCTGGAAGCATGAAAATCACTTTAAACATGCTAATTTTAGCTCTAACACTGATGATCCACCTACAAATGTGAACTGACGTTCAAAAATAAAACATTTGAAAAAGGACCATTTTCCACATTTCTGAAGCATGACGTAATGGGGGGGTGTTATCTCTTTTGTCGAAAATCAGCCGTTTTTGCTCGAACATTAAATGCCTCCAAATGGTATTTAATTAACTTCCCGGGGTGAAGAAACCCTTTTTGAGAACTCAGAGTGAGTAAATTGGCCATTTTCATGCACTTTTAACCATTCCATAAATCTTGTGTTTTGGGCCCCTGGAAGCATGAAAATCACTTTAAACATGCTAATTTTAGCTCTAACACTGATGATCCACCTACAAATGTGAACTGACGTTCAAAAATAAAACATTTGAAAACGGACCATTTTCCACATTTCTGAAGCATGACGTAATGGGGGGGTGTTATCTCTTTTGTCGAAAATCAGCTGTTTTTGCTGGAACATTAAATGCCTCCAAATGGTATTTAATTAACTTCCCGGGGTGAAGAAACCCTTTTTGAGAACTCAGAGTGAGTAAATTGGCCATTTTCATGCACTTTTAACCATTCCATAAATCTTGTGTTTTGGGCCCCTGGAAGCATGAAAATCACTTTAAACATGCTAATTTTAGCTCTAACACTGATGATCCACCTACAAATTTGAACTGACGTTCAAAAATAAAACATTTGAAAAAGGACCATTTTCCACATTTCTGAAGCATGACGTAATGGGGGGGTGTTATCTCTTTTGTCGAAAATCAGCCGTTTTTGCTCGAACATTAAATGCCTCCAAATGGTATTTAATTAACTTCCCGGGGTGAAGAAACCCTTTTTGAGAACTCAGAGTGAGTAAATTGGCCATTTTCATGCACTTTTAACCATTCCATAAATCTTGTGTTTTGGGCCCCTGGAAGCATGAAAATCACTTTAAACATGCTAATTTTAGCTCTAACACTGATGATCCACCTACAAATGTGAACTGACGTTCAAAAATAAAACATTTGAAAACGGACCATTTTCCACATTTCTGAAGCATGACGTAATGGGGGGGGTGTTATCTCTTTTGTCGAAAATCAGCCGTTTTTGCTCGAACATTAAATGCCTCCAAATGGTATTTAATTAACTTCCCGGGGTGAAGAAACCCTTTTTGAGAACTCAGAGTGAGTAAATTGGCCATTTTCATGCACTTTTAACCATTCCATAAATCTTGTGTTTTGGGCCCCTGGAAGCATGAAAATCACTTTAAACATGCTAATTTTAGCTCTAACACTGATGATCCACCTACAAATGTGAACTGACGTTCAAAAATAAAACATTTGAAAACGGACCATTTTCCACATTTCTGAAGCATGACGTAATGGGGGGTGTTATCTCTTTTGTTGAAAATCAGCCATTTTTGCTCGAACATTAAATGCCTCCAAATGGTATTTAATTAACTTCCCGAGCCCCTGGAAGCATGAAAATCACTTTAAACATGCTAATTTTAGCTCTAACACTGATGATCCACCTACAAATGTGAACTGACGTTCAAAAATAAAACATTTGAAAAAGGACCATTTTCCACATTTCTGAAGCATGACGTAATGGGGGGGTGTTATCTCTTTTGTCGAAAATCAGCCGTTTTTGCTCGAACATTAAATGCCTCCAAATGGTATTTAATTAACTTCCCGGGGTGAAGAAACCCTTTTTGAGAACTCAGAGTGAGTAAATTGGCCATTTTCATGCACTTTTACCATTCCATAAATGTTGTGTTTTGGGCCCCTGGAAGCATGAAAATCACTTTAAACATGCTAATTTTAGCTCTAACACTGATGATCCACCTACAAATGTGAACTGACGTTCAAAAATAAAACATTTGAAAACGGACCATTTTCCACATTTCTGAAGCATGACGTAATGGGGGGGTGTTATCTCTTTTGTCGAAAATCAGCCGTTTTTGCTCGAACATTAAATGCCTCCAAATGGTATTTAATTAACTTCCCGGGGTGAAGAAACCCTTTTTGAGAACTCAGAGTGAGTAAATTGGCCATTTTCTTGCACTTTTAACCATTCCATAAATCTTGTGTTTTGGGCCCCTGGAAGCATGAAAATCACTTTAAACATGCTAATTTTAGCTCTAACACTGATGATCCACCTACAAATGTGAACTGACGTTCAAAAATAAAACATTTGAAAACGGACCATTTTCCACATTTCTGAAGCATGACGTAATGGGGGGGGTGTTATCTCTTTTGTCGAAAATCAGCCGTTTTTGCTCGAACATTAAATGCCTCCAAATGGTATTTAATTAACTTCCCGAGCCCCTGGAAGCATGAAAATCACTTTAAACATGCTAATTTTAGCTCTAACACTGATGATCCACCTACAAATGTGAACTGACGTTCAAAAATAAAACATTTGAAAACGGACCATTTTCCACATTTCTGAAGCATGACGTAATGGGGGGGTGTTATCTCTTTTGTCGAAAATCAGCCGTTTTTGCTCGAACATTAAATGCCTCCAAATGGTATTTAATTAACTTCCCGAGCCCCTGGAAGCATGAAAATCACTTTAAACATGCTAATTTTAGCTCTAACACTGATGATCCACCTACAAATGTGAACTGACGTTCAAAAATAAAACATTTGAAAACGGACCATTTTCCACATTTCTGAAGCATGACGTAATGGGGGGGTGTTATCTCTTTTGTCGAAAATCAGCCGTTTTTGCTGGAACATTAAATGCCTCCAAATGGTATTTATTTCACTTCCCGAGCCCCTGGAAGCATGAAAATCACTTTAAACATGCTAATTTTAGCTCTAACACTGATGATCCACCTACAAATGTGAACTGACGTTCAAAAATAAAACATTTGAAAACGGACAATTTTCCACATTTCTGAAGCATGACGTAATGGGGGGGTGTTATCTCTTTTGTCGAAAATCAGCCGTTTTTGCTCGAACATTAAATGCCTCCAAATGGTATTTAATTAACTTCCCGGGGTGAAGAAAACCTTTTTGAGAACTCAGAGTGAGTAAATTGGCCATTTTCATGCACTTTTAACCATTCCATAAATCTTGTGTTTTGGGCCCCTGGAAGCATGAAAATCACTTTAAACATGCTAATTTTAGCTCTAACACTGATGATCCACCTACAAATGTGAACTGGATTCAAAAATAAAACATTTGAAAACGGACAATTTTCCACATTTCTGAAGCATGACGTAATGGGGGGGTGTTATCTCTTTTGTCGAAAATCAGCCGTTTTTGCTCGAACATTAAATGCCTCCAAATGGTATTTAATTAACTTCCCGGGGTGAAGAAACCCTTTTTGAGAACTCAGAGTGAGTAAATTGGCCATTTTCATGCACTTTTAACCATTCCATAAATCTTGTGTTTTGGGCCCCTGGAAGCATGAAAATCACTTTAAACATGCTAATTTTAGCTCTAACACTGATGATCCACCTACAAATGTGAACTGACGTTCAAAAATAAAACATTTGAAAACGGACCATTTTCCACATTTCTGAAGCATGACGTAATGGGGGGGTGTTATCTCTTTTGTCGAAAATCAGCCATTTTTGCTCGAACATTAAATGCCTCCAAATGGTATTTAATTAACTTCCCGAGCCCCTGGAAGCATGAAAATCACTTTAAACATGCTAATTTTAGCTCTAACACTGATGATCCACCTACAAATGTGAACTGACGTTCAAAAATAAAACATTTGAAAAAGGACCATTTTCCACATTTCTGAAGCATGACGTAATGGGGGGGTGTTATCTCTTTTGTCGAAAATCAGCCGTTTTTGCTCGAACATTAAATGCCTCCAAATGGTATTTAATTAACTTCCCGGGGTGAAGAAACCCTTTTTGAGAACTCAGAGTGAGTAAATTGGCCATTTTCATGCACTTTTAACCATTCCATAAATCTTGTGTTTTGGGCCCCTGGAAGCATGAAAATCACTTTAAACATGCTAATTTTAGCTCTAACACTGATGATCCACCTACAAATGTGAACTGACGTTCAAAAATAAAACATTTGAAAACGGACCATTTTCCACATTTCTGAAGCATGACGTAATGGGGGGGTGTTATCTCTTTTGTCGAAAATCAGCCGTTTTTGCTCGAACATTAAATGCCTCCAAATGGTATTTCATTAACTTCCCGAGCCCCTGGAAGCATGAAAATCACTTTAAACATGCTAATTTTAGCTCTAACACTGATGATCCACCTACAAATGTGAACTGACGTTCAAAAATAAAACATTTGAAAACGGACCATTTTCCACATTTCTGAAGCATGACGTAATGGGGGGGTGTTATCTCTTTTGTCGAAAATCAGCCGTTTTTGCTCGAACATTAAATGCCTCCAAATGGTATTTATTTCACTTCCCGAGCCCCTGGAAGCATGAAAATCACTTTAAACATGCTAATTTTAGCTCTAACACTGATGATCCACCTACAAATGTGAACTGACGATCAAAAATAAAACATTTGAAAACGGACCATTTTCCACATTTCTGAAGCATGACGTAATGGGGGGGTGTTATCTCTTTTGTCGAAAATCAGCCGTTTTTGCTCGAACATTAAATGCCTCCAAATGGTATTTAATTAACTTCCCGAGCCCCTGGAAGCATGAAAATCACTTTAAACATGCTAATTTTAGCTCTAACACTGATGATCCACCTACAAATGTGAACTGACGTTCAAAAATAAAACATTTGAAAAAGGACCATTTTCCACATTTCTGAAGCATGACGTAATGGGGGGTGTTATCTCTTTTGTCGAAAATCAGCCGTTTTTGCTCGAACATTAAATGCCTCCAAATGGTATTTAATTAACTTCCCGGGGTGAAGAAACCCTTTTTGAGAACTCAGAGTGAGTAAATTGGCCATTTTCATGCACTTTTAACCATTCCATAAATCTTGTGTTTTGGGCCCCTGGAAGCATGAAAATCACTTTAAACATGCTAATTTTAGCTCTAACACTGATGATCCACCTACAAATGTGAACTGACGTTCAAAAATAAAACATTTGAAAACGGACCATTTTCCACATTTCTGAAGCATGACGTAATGGGGGGGTGTTATCTCTTTTGTCGAAAATCAGCCGTTTTTGCTCAAACATTAAATGCCTCCAAATGGTATTTAATTAACTTCCCGGGGTGAAGAAACCCTTTTTGAGAACTCAGAGTGAGTAAATTGGCCATTTCATGCACTTTTAACCATTCCATAAATCTTGTGTTTTGGGCCCCTGGAAGCATGAAAATCACTTTAAACATGCTAATTTTAGCTCTAACACTGATGATCCACCTACAAATGTGAACTGACGTTCAAAAATAAAACATTTGAAAACGGACCATTTTCCACATTTCTGAAGCATGACGTAATGGGGGGTGTTATCTCTTTTGTCGAAAATCAGCCATTTTTGCTCGAACATTAAATGCCTCCAAATGGTATTTAATTAACTTCCCGAGCCCCTGGAAGCATGAAAATCACTTTAAACATGCTAATTTTAGCTCTAACACTGATGATCCACCTACAAATGTGAACTGACGTTCAAAAATAAAACATTTGAAAAAGGACCATTTTCCACATTTCTGAAGCATGACGTAATGGGGGGGTGTTATCTCTTTTGTCGAAAATCAGCCGTTTTTGCTCGAACATTAAATGCCTCCAAATGGTATTTAATTAACTTCCCGGGGTGAAGAAACCCTTTTTGAGAACTCAGAGTGAGTAAATTGGCCATTTTCATGCACTTTTAACCATTCCATAAATCTTGTGTTTTGGGCCCCTGGAAGCATGAAAATCACTTTAAACATGCTAATTTTAGCTCTAACACTGATGATCCACCTACAAATGTGAACTGACGTTCAAAAATAAAACATTTGAAAACGGACCATTTTCCACATTTCTGAAGCATGACGTAATGGGGGGGTGTTATCTCTTTTGTCGAAAATCAGCCGTTTTTGCTCGAACATTAAATGCCTCCAAATGGTATTTAATTAACTTCCCGGGGTGAAGAAACCCTTTTTGAGAACTCAGAGTGAGTAAATTGGCCATTTTCATGCACTTTTAACCATTCCATAAATCTTGTGTTTTGGGCCCCTGGAAGCATGAAAATCACTTTAAACATGCTAATTTTAGCTCTAACACTGATGATCCACCTACAAATGTGAACTGACGTTCAAAAATAAAACATTTGAAAACGGACCATTTTCCACATTTCTGAAGCATGACGTAATGGGGGGGTGTTATCTCTTTTGTCGAAAATCAGCCGTTTTTGCTGGAACATTAAATGCCTCCAAATGGTATTTATTTCACTTCCCGAGCCCCTGGAAGCATGAAAATCACTTTAAACATGCTAATTTTAGCTCTAACACTGATGATCCACCTACAAATGTGAACTGACGTTCAAAAATAAAACATTTGAAAACGGACCATTTTCCACATTTCTGAAGCATGACGTAATGGGGGGGTGTTATCTCTTTTGTCGAAAATCAGCCGTTTTTGCTCGAACATTAAATGCCTCCAAATGGTATTTATTTCACTTCCCGAGCCCCTGGAAGCATGAAAATCACTTTAAACATGCTAATTTTAGCTCTAACACTGATGATCCACCTACAAATGTGAACTGACGCTCAAAAATAAAACATTTGAAAACGGACCATTTTCCACATTTCTGAAGCATGACGTAATGGGGGGGTGTTATCTCTTTTGTCGAAAATCAGCCGTTTTTGCTCGAACATTAAATGCCTCCAAATGGTATTTAATTAACTTCCCGAGCCCCTGGAAGCATGAAAATCACTTTAAACATGCTAATTTTAGCTCTAACACTGATGATCCACCTACAAATGTGAACTGACGTTCAAAAATAAAACATTTGAAAACGGACCATTTTCCACATTTCTGAAGCATGACGTAATGGGGGGGTGTTATCTCTTTTGTCGAAAATCAGCCGTTTTTGCTCGAACATTAAATGCCTCCAAATGGTATTTATTTCACTTCCCGAGCCCCTGGAAGCATGAAAATCACTTTAAACATGCTAATTTCAGCTCTAACACTGATGATCCACCTACAAATGTGAACTGACGTTCAAAAATAAAACATTTGAAAACGGACTATTTTCCACATTTCTGAAGCATGACGTAATGGGGGGGTGTTATCTCTTTTGTCGAAAATCAGCCGTTTTTGCTCGAACATTAAATGCCTCCAAATGGTATTTGATTAACTTCCCGGGGTGAAGAAACCCTTTTTGAGAACTCAGAGTGAGTAAATTGGCCATTTTCATGCACTTTTAACCATTCCATAAATCTTGTGTTTTGGGCCCCTGGAAGCATGAAAATCACTTTAAACATGCTAATTTTAGCTCTAACACTGATGATCCACCTACAAATGTGAACTGACGTTCAAAAATAAAACATTTGAAAACGGACCATTTTCCACATTTTTGAAGCATGACGTAATGGGGGGGTGTTATCTCTTTTGTCGAAAATCAGCCGTTTTTGCTCGAACATTAAAGGCCTCCAAATGGTATTTAATTAACTTCCCGAGCCCCTGGAAGCATGAAAATCACTTTAAACATGCTAATTTTAGCTCTAACACTGATGATCCACCTACAAATGTGAACTGACGTTCAAAAATAAAACATTTGAAAACGGACCATTTTCCACATTTCTGAAGCATGACGTAATGGGGGGGTGTTATCTCTTTTGTCGAAAATCAGCCGTTTTTGCTCGAACATTAAATGCCTCCAAATGGTATTTAATTAACTTCCCGAGCCCCTGGAAGCATGAAAATCACTTTAAACATGCTAATTTTAGCTCTAACACTGATGATCCACCTACAAATGTGAACTGACGTTCAAAAATAAAACATTTGAAAACGGACCATTTTCCACATTTCTGAAGCATGACGTAATGGGGGGTGTTATCTCTTTTGTCGAAAATCAGCCGTTTTTGCTCGAACATTAAATGCCTCCAAATGGTATTTAATTAACTTCCCGAGCCCCTGGAAGCATGAAAATCACTTTAAACATGCTAAATTTAGCTCTAACACTGATGATCCACCTACAAATGTGAACTGACGTTCAAAAATAAAACATTTGAAAACGGACCATTTTCCACATTTCTGAAGCATGACGTAATGGGGGGGTGTTATCTCTTTTGTCGAAAATCAGCCGTTTTTGCTCAAACATTAAATGCCTCCAAATGGTATTTAATTAACTTCCCGGGGTAAAGAAACCCTTTTTGAGAACTCAGAGTGAGTAAATTGGCCATTTTCATGCACTTTTAACCATTCCATAAATCTTGTGTTTAGGGCCCCTGGAAGCATGAAAATCACTTTAAACATGCTAATTTTAGCTCTAACACTGATGATCCACCTACAAATGTGAACTGACGTTCAAAAATAAAACATTTGAAAACGGACCATTTTCCACATTTCTGAAGCATGACGTAATGGGGGGGTGTTATCTCTTTTGTCGAAAATCAGCCGTTTGTGCTCGAACATTAAATGCCTCCAAATGGTATTTAATTAACTTTCCGAGCCCCTGGAAGCATGAAAATCACTTTAAACATGCTAATTTTAGCTCTAACACTGATGATCCACCTACAAATGTGAACTGACGTTCAAAAATAAAACATTTGAAAACGGACAATTTTCCACATTTCTGAAGCATGACGTAATGGGGGGGTGTTATCTCTTTTGTCGAAAATCAGCCGTATTTGCTGGAACATTAAATGCCTCCAAATGGTATTTATTTCACTTCCCGAGCCCCTGGAAGCATGAAAATCACTTTAAACATGCTAATTTTAGCTCTAACACTGATGATCCACCTACAAATGTGAACTGACGTTCAAAAATAAAACATTTGAAAACGGACCATTTTCCACATTTCTGAAGCATGACGTAATGGGGGGGGTGTTACCTCTTTTGTCGAAAATCAGCCATTTTTGCTCGAACATTAAATGCCTCCAAATGGTATTTAATTAACTTCCCGAGCCCCTGGAAGCATGAAAATCACTTTAAACATGCTAATTTTAGCTCTAACACTGATGATCCACCTACAAATGTGAACTGACGTTCAAAAATAAAACATTTGAAAACGGACCATTTTCCACATTTCTGAAGCATGAGGTAATGGGGGGGTGTTATCTCTTTTGTCGAAAATCAGCCGTTTTTGCTAGAACATTAAATGCCTCCAAATGGTATTTATTTCACTTCCCGAGCCCCTGGAAGCATGAAAATCACTTTAAACATGCTAATTTTAGCTCTAACACTGATGATCCACCTACAAATGTGAACTGACGTTCAAAAATAAAACATTTGAAAACGGACCATTTTCCACATTTCTGAAGCATGACGTAATGGGGGGGTGTTATCTCTTTTGTCGAAAATCTGCCGTTTTTGCTCGAACATTAAATGCCTCCAAATGGTATTTAATTAACTTCCCGAGCCCCTGGAAGCATGAAAATCACTTTAAACATGCTAATTTTAGCTCTAACACTGATGATCCACCTACAAATGTGAACTGACGTTCAAAAATAAAACATTTGAAAACGGACCATTTTCCACATTTCTGAAGCATGACGTAATGGGGGGGTGTTATCTCTTTTGTCGAAAATCAGCCGTTTTTGCTCGAACATTAAATGCCTCCAAATGGTATTTAATTAACTTCCCGGGGTGAAGAAACCCTTTTTGAGAACTCAGAGTGAGTAAATTGGCCATTTTCATGCACTTTTAACCATTCCATAAATCTTGTGTTTAGGGCCCCTGGAAGCATGAAAATCACTTTAAACATGCTAATTTTAGCTCTAACACTGATGATCCACCTACAAATGTGAACTGACGTTCAAAAATAAAACATTTGAAAACGGACCATTTTCCACATTTCTGAAGCATGACGTAATGGGGGGGTGTTATCTCTTTTGTCGAAAATCAGCCGTTTTTGCTCGAACATTAAATGCCTCCAAATGGTATTTAATTAACTTCCCGGGGTGAAGAAACCCTTTTTGAGAACTCAGAGTGAGTAAATTGGCCATTTTCATGCACTTTTAACCATTCCATAAATCTTGTGTTTTGGGCCCCTGGAAGCATGAAAATCACTTTAAACATGCAAATTTTAGCTCTAACACTGATGATCCACCTACAAATGTGAACTGACGTTCAAAAATAAAACATTTGAAAACCGACCATTTTCCACATTTCTGAAGCATGACGTAATGGGGGGGTGTTATCTCTTTTGTCGAAAATCAGCCGTTTTTGCTCGAACATTAAATGCCTCCAAATGGTATTTAATTAACTTCCCGGGGTGAAGAAACCCTTTTTGAGAACTCAGAGTGAGTAAATTGGCCATTTTCATGCACTTTTAACCATTCCATAAATCTTGTGTTTTGGGCCCCTGGAAGCATGAAAATCACTTTAAACATGCTAATTTTAGCTCTAACACTGATGATCCACCTACAAATGTGAACTGACGTTCAAAAATAAATCATTTGAAAACGGACCATTTTCCACATTTCTGAAGCATGACGTAATGGGGGGGTGTTATCTCTTTTGTCGAAAATCAGCCGTTTTTGCTCGAACATTAAATGCCTCCAAATGGTATTTATTTCACTTCCCGAGCCCCTGGAAGCATGAAAATCACTTTAAACATGCTAATTTTAGCTCTAACACTGATGATCCACCTACAAATGTGAACTGACGTTCAAAAATAAAACATTTGAAAACGGACCATTTTCCACATTTCTGAAGCATGACGTAATGGGGGGGTGTTATCTCTTTTGTCGAAAATCAGCCGTTTTTGCTCGAACATTAAATGCCTCCAAATGGTATTTATTTCACTTCCCGAGCCCCTGGAAGCATGAAAATCACTTTAAACATGCTAATTTTCGCTCTAACACTGATGATCCACCTACAAATGTGAACTGACGTTCAAAAATAAAACATTTGAAAACGGACCATTTTCCACATTTCTGAAGCATGACGTAATGGGGGGGTGTTATCTCTTTTGTCGAAAATCAGCCGTTTTTGCTCGAACAATAAATGCCTCCAAATTGTATTTATTTCACTTCCCGAGCCCCTGGAAGCATGAAAATCACTTTAAACATGCTAATTTTAGCTCTAACACTGATGATCCACCTACAAATGTGAACTGACGTTCAAAAATAAAACATTTGAAAACGGACCATTTTCCACATTTCTGAAGCATGACGTAATGGGGGGGTGTTATCTCTTTTGTCGAAAATCAGCCGTTTTTGCTCGAACATTAAATGCCTCCAAATGGTATTTAATTAACTTCCCGAGCCCCTGGAAGCATGAAAATCACTTTAAACATGCTAATTTTAGCTCTAACACTGATGACCCACCTACAAATGTGAACTGACGTTCAAAAATAAAACATTTGAAAACGGACCATTTTCCACATTTCTGAAGCATGACGTAATGGGGGGGTGTTATCTCTTTTGGCGAAAATCAGCCGTTTTTGCTGGAACATTAAATGCCTCCAAATGGTATTTATTTCACTTCCCGAGCCCCTGGAAGCATGAAAATTACTTTAAACATGCTAATTTTACCTCTAACACTGATGATCCACCTACAAATGTGAACTGACGTTCAAAAATAAAACATTTGAAAACGGACCATTTTCCACATTTCTGAAGCATGACGTAATGGGGGGGTGTTATCTCTTTTGTCGAAAATCAGCCGTTTTTGCTGGAACATTAAATGCCTCCAAATGGTATTTATTTCACTTCCCGAGCCCCTGGAAGCATGAAAATCACTTTAAACATGCTAATTTTAGCTCTAAAACTGATGATCCACCTACAAATGTGAACTGACGTTCAAAAATAAAACATTTGAAAACGGACCATTTTCCACATTTCTGAAGCATGACGTAATGGGGGGGTGTTATCTCTTTTGTCGAAAATCAGCCGTTTTTGCTCGAACATTAAATGCCTTCAAATGGTATTTAATTAACTTCCCGGGGTGAAGAAACCCTTTTTGAGAACTCAGAGTGAGTAAATTTTCCATTTTCATGCACTTTTAACCATTCCATAAATCTTGTGTTTAGGGCCCCTGGAAGCATGAAAATCACTTTAAACATGCTAATTTTAGCTCTAACACTGATGATCCACCTACAAATGTGAACTGACGTTCAAAAATAAAACATTTGAAAACGGACCATTTTCCACCTTTCTGAAGCATGACGTAATGGGGGGGGTGTTATCTCTTTTGTCGAAAATCAGCCGTTTTTGCTCGAACATTAAATGCCTCCAAATGGTATTTATTTCACTTCCCGAGCCCCTGGAAGCATGAAAATCACTTTAAACATGCTAATTTTAGCTCTAACACTGATGATCCACCTACAAATGTGAACTGACGTTCAAAAATAAAACATTTGAAAAAGGACCATTTTCCACATTTCTGAAGCATGACGTAATGGGGGGGTGTTATCTCTTTTGTCGAAAATCAGCCGTTTTTGCTCGAACATTAAATGCCTCCAAATGGTATTTAATTAACTTCCCGGGGTGAAGAAACCCTTTTTGAGAACTCAGAGTGAGTAAATTGGCCATTTTCATGCACTTTTAACCATTCCATAAATCTTGTGTTTTGGGCCCCTGGAAGCATGAAAATCACTTTAAACATGCTAATTTTAGCTCTAACACTGATGATCCACCTACAAATGTGAACTGACGTTCAAAAATAAAACATTTGAAAACGGACCATTTTCCACATTTCTGAAGCATGACGTAATGGGGGGGTGTTATCTCTTTTGTCGAAAATCAGCCGTTTTTGCTCGAACATTAAATGCCTCCAAATGGTATTTAATTAACTTCCCGAGCCCCTGGAAGCATGAAAATCACTTTAAACATGCTAATTTTAGCTCTAACACTGATGATCCACCTACAAATGTGAACTGACGTTCAAAAATAAAACATTTTGAAAACGGATCATTTTCCACATTTCTGAAGCATGACGTAATGGGGGGGTGTTATCTCTTTTGTCGAAAAATCAGCCGTTTTTGCTCGAACATTAAATGCCTCCAAATGGTATTTATTTCACTTCCCGAGCCCCTGGAAGCATGAAAATCACTTTAAACATGCTAATTTTAGCTCTAACACTGATGATCCACCTACAAATGTGAACTGACGTTCAAAAATAAAACATTTGAAAACGGACCATTTTCCACATTTCTGAAGCATGACGTAATGGGGGGTGTTATCTCTTTTGTCGAAAATCAGCCGTTTTTGCTCGAACATTAAATGCCTCCAAATGGTATTTATTTCACTTCCCGAGCCCCTGGAAGCATGAAAATCACTTTAAACATGCTAATTTTAGCTCTAACACTGATGATCCACCTACAAATGTGAACTGACGTTCAAAAATAAAACATTTGAAAAAGGACCATTTTCCACATTTCTGAAGCATGACGTAATGGGGGGGTGTTATCTCTTTTGTCGAAAATCAGCCGTTTTTGCTCGAACATTAAATGCCTCCAAATGGTATTTAATTAACTTCCCGGGGTGAAGAAACCCTTTTTGAGAACTCAGAGTGAGTAAATTGGCCATTTTCATGCACTTTTAACCATTCCATAAATCTTGTGTTTTGGGCCCCTGGAAGCATGAAAATCACTTTAAACATGCTAATTTTAGCTCTAACACTGATGATCCACCTACAAATGTGAACTGACGTTCAAAAATAAAACATTTGAAAACGGACCATTTTCCACATTTCTGAAGCATGACGTAATGGGGGGGTGTTATCTCTTTTGTCGAAAATCAGCCGTTTTTGCTCGAACATTAAATGCCTCCAAATGGTATTTAATTAACTTCCTGGGGTGAAGAAACCCTTTTTGAGAACTCAGAGTGAGTAAATTGGCCATTTTCATGCACTTTTAACCATTCCATAAATCTTGTGTTTTGGGGCCCCTGGAAGCATGAAAATCACTTTAAACATGCTAATTTTAGCTCTAACACTGATGGTCACCTACAAATGTGAACTGACGTTCAAAAATAAAACATTTGAAAACGGACCATTTTCCACATTTCTGAAGCATGACGTAATGGGGGGGTGTTATCTCTTTTGTCGAAAATCAGCCGTTTTTGCTCGAACATTAAATGCCTCCAAATGGTATTTAATTAACTTCCCGAGCCCCTGGAAGCATGAAAATCACTTTAAACATGCTAATTTTAGCTCTAACACTGATGATCCACCTACAAATGTGAACTGACGTTCAAAAATAAAACATTTGAAAACGGATCATTTTCCACATTTCTGAAGCATGACGTAATGGGGGGGTTTTATCTCTTTTGTCGAAAATCAGCCGTTTTTGCTCGAACATTAAATGCCTCCAAATGGTATTTATTTCACTTCCCGAGCCCCTGGAAGCATGAAAATCACTTTAAACATGCTAATTTTAGCTCTAACACTGATGATCCACCTACAAATGTGAACTGACGTTCAAAAATAAAACATTTGAAAACGGACCATTTTCCACATTTCTGAAGCATGACGTAATGGGGGGTGTTATCTCTTTTGTCGAAAATCAGCCGTTTTTGCTCGAACATTAAATGCCTCCAAATGGTATTTATTTCACTTCCCGAGCCCCTGGAAGCATGAAAATCACTTTAAACATGCTAATTTTAGCTCTAACACTGATGATCCACCTACAAATGTGAACTGACGTTCAAAAATAAAACATTTGAAAACGGACCATTTTCCACATTTCTGAAGCATGACGTAATGGGGGGGTGTTATCTCTTTTGTCGAAAATCAGCCGTTTTTGCTGGAACATTAAATGCCTCCAAATGGTATTTATTTCACTTCCTGAGCCCCTGGAAGCATGAAAATCACTTTAAACATGCTAATTTTAGCTCTAACACTGATGATCCACCTACAAATGTGAACTGACGTTCAAAAATAAAACATTTGAAAACGGACCATTTTCCACATTTCTGAAGCATGACGTAATGGGGGGGTGTTATCTCTTTTGTCGAAAATCAGCCGTTTTTGCTGGAACATTAAATGCCTCCAAATGGTATTTATTTCACTTCCCGAGCCCCTGGAAGCATGAAAATCACTTTAAACATGCTAATTTTAGCTCTAACACTGATGATCCACCTACAAATGTGAACTGACGTTCAAAAATAAAACATTTGAAAACGGACCATTTTCCACATTTCTGAAGCATGACGTAATGGGGGGGTGTTATCTCTTTTGTCGAAAATCAGCCGTTTTTGCTTGAACATTAAATGCCTCCAAATGGTATTTAATTAACTTCCCGGGGTGAAGAAACCCTTTTTGAGAACTCAGAGTGAGTAAATTGGCCATTTTCATGCACTTTTAACCATTCCATAAATCTTGTGTTTAGGGCCCCTGGAAGCATGAAAATCACTTTAAACATGCTAATTTTAGCTCTAACACTGATGATCCACCTACAAATGTGAACTGATGTTCAAAAATAAAACATTTGAAAACGGACCATTTTCCACATTTCTGAAGCATGACGTAATGGGGGGGTGTTATCTCTTTTGTCGAAAATCAACCGTTTTTGCTCGAACATTAAATGCCTCCAAATGGTATTTATTTCACTTCCCGAGCCCCTGGAAGCATGAAAATCACTTTAAACATGCTAATTTTAGCTCTAACACTGATGATCCACCTACAAATGTGAACTGACGTTCAAAAATAAAACATTTGAAAACGGACCATTTTCCACATTTCTGAAGCATGACGTAATGGGGGGGTGTTATCTCTTTTGTCGAAAATCAGCCGTTTTTGCTCGAACATTAAATGCCTCCAAATGGTATTTAATTAACTTCCCGGGGTGAAGAAACCCTTTTTGAGAACTCAGAGTGAGTAAATTGGCCATTTTCATGCACTTTTAACCATTCCATAAATCTTGTGTTTTGGGCCCCTGGAAGCATGAAAATCACTTTAAACATGCTAATTTTAGCTCTAACACTGATGATCCACCTACAAATGTGAACTGACGTTCAAAAATAAAACATTTGAAAACGGACCATTTTCCACATTTCTGAAGCATGACGTAATGGGGGGGTGTTATCTCTTTTGTCGAAAATCAGCCGTTTTTGCTCGAACATTAAATGCCTCCAAATGGTATTTATTTCACTTCCCGAGCCCCTGGAAGCATGAAAATCACTTTAAACATGCTAATTTTAGCTCTAACACTGATGATCCACCTACAAATGTGAACTGACGTTCAAAAATAAAACATTTGAAAACGGACCATTTTCCACATTTCTGAAGCATGACGTAATGGGGGGGTGTTATCTCTTTTGTCGAAAATCAGCCGTTTTTGCTCGAACATTAAATGCCTCCAAATGGTATTTATTTTACTTCCCGAGCCCCTGGAAGCATAAAAATCACTTTAAACATGCTAATTTTAGCTCTAACACTGATGATCCACATACAAATGTGAACTGACGTTCAAAAATAAAACATTTGAAAAAGGACCATTTTCCACATTTCTGAAGCATGACGTAATGGGGGGGTGTTATCTCTTTTGTCGAAAATCAGCCGTTTTTGCTCGAACATTAAATGCCTCCAAATGGTATTTAATTAACTTCCCGGGGTGAAGAAACCCTTTTTGAGAACTCAGAGTGAGTAAATTGGCCATTTTCATGCACTTTTAACCATTCCATAAATCTTGTGTTTTGGGCCCCTGGAAGCATGAAAATCACTTTAAACATGCTAATTTTAGCTCTAACACTGATGATCCACCTACAAATGTGAACTGATGTTCAAAAATAAAACATTTGAAAACGGACCATTTTCCACATTTCTGAAGCATGACGTAATGGGGGGGTGTTATCTCTTTTGTCGAAAATCAGCCGTTTTTGCTCGAACATTAAATGCCTCCAAATGGTATTTAATTAACTTCCCGGGGTGAAGAAACCCTTTTTGAGAACTCAGAGTGAGTAAATTGGCCATTTTCATGCACTTTTAACCATTCCATAAATCTTGTGTTTTGGGCCCCTGGAAGCATGAAAATCACTTTAAACATGCTAATTTTAGCTCTAACACTGATGGTCCACCTACAAATGTGAACTGACGTTCAAAAATAAAACATTTGAAAACGGACCATTTTCCACATTTCTGAAGCATGACGTAATGGGGGGGTGTTATCTCTTTTGTCGAAAATCAGCCGTTTTTGCTCGAACATTAAATGCCTCCAAATGGTATTTAATTAACTTCCCGAGCCCCTGGAAGCATGAAAATCACTTTAAACATGCTAATTTTAGCTCTAACACTGATGATCCACCTACAAATGTGAACTGACGTTCAAAAATAAAACATTTGAAAACGGATCATTTTCCACATTTCTGAAGCATGACGTAATGGGGGGGTGTTATCTCTTTTGTCGAAAATCAGCCGTTTTTGCTCGAACATTAAATGCCTCCAAATGGTATTTATTTCACTTCCCGAGCCCCTGGAAGCATGAAAATCACTTTAAACATGCTAATTTTAGCTCTAACACTGATGATCCACCTACAAATGTGAACTGACGTTCAAAAATAAAACATTTGAAAACGGACCATTTTCCACATTTCTGAAGCATGACGTAATGGGGGGGTGTTATCTCTTTTGTCGAAAATCAGCCGTTTTTGCTCGAACATTAAATGCCTCCAAATGGTATTTATTTCACTTCCCGAGCCCCTGGAAGCATGAAAATCACTTTAAACATGCTAATTTTAGCTCTAACACTGATGATCCACCTACAAATGTGAACTGACGTTCAAAAATAAAACATTTGAAAACGGACCATTTTCCACATTTCTGAAGCATGACGTAATGGGGGGGTGTTATCTCTTTTGTCGAAAATCAGCCGTTTTTGCTGGAACATTAAATGCCTCCAAATGGTATTTATTTCACTTCCCGAGCCCCTGGAAGCATGAAAATCACTTTAAACATGCTAATTTTAGCTCTAACACTGATGATCCACCTACAAATGTGAACTGACGTTCAAAAATAAAACATTTGAAAACGGACCATTTTCCACATTTCTGAAGCATGACGTAATGGGGGGGTGTTATCTCTTTTGTCGAAAATCAGCCGTTTTTGCTCGAACATTAAATGCCTCCAAATGGTATTTATTTCACTTCCCGAGCCCCTGGAAGCATGAAAATCACTTTAAACATGCTAATTTTAGCTCTAACACTGATGATCCACCTACAAATGTGAACTGACGTTCAAAAATAAAACATTTGAAAACGGACCATTTTCCACATTTCTGAAGCATGACGTAATGGGGGGGTGTTATCTCTTTTGTCGAAAATCAGCCGTTTTTGCTTGAACATTAAATGCCTCCAAATGGTATTTAATTAACTTCCCGGGGTGAAGAAACCCTTTTTGAGAACTCAGAGTGAGTAAATTGGCCATTTTCATGCACTTTTAACCATTCCATAAATCTTGTGTTTAGGGCCCCTGGAAGCATGAAAATCACTTTAAACATGCTAATTTTAGCTCTAACACTGATGATCCACCTACAAATGTGAACTGATGTTCAAAAATAAAACATTTGAAAACGGACCATTTTCCACATTTCTGAAGCATGACGTAATGGGGGGGTGTTATCTCTTTTGTCGAAAATCAACCGTTTTTGCTCGAACATTAAATGCCTCCAAATGGTATTTATTTCACTTCCCGAGCCCCTGGAAGCATGAAAATCACTTTAAACATGCTAATTTTAGCTCTAACACTGATGATCCACCTACAAATGTGAACTGACGTTCAAAAATAAAACATTTGAAAACGGACCATTTTCCACATTTCTGAAGCATGACGTAATGGGGGGGTGTTATCTCTTTTGTCGAAAATCAGCCGTTTTTGCTCGAACATTAAATGCCTCCAAATGGTATTTATTTCACTTCCCAAGCCCCTGGAAGCATGAAAATCACTTTAAACATGCTAATTTTAGCTCTAACACTGATGATCCACCTACAAATGTGAACTGACGTTCAAAAATAAAACATTTGAAAACGGACCATTTTCCACATTTCTGAAGCATGACGTAATGGGGGGGTGTTATCTCTTTTGTCGAAAATCAGCCGTTTTTGCTCGAACATTAAATGCCTCCAAATGGTATTTATTTTACTTCCCGAGCCCCTGGAAGCATAAAAATCACTTTAAACATGCTAATTTTAGCTCTAACACTGATGATCCACATACAAATGTGAACTGACGTTCAAAAATAAAACATTTGAAAAAGGACCATTTTCCACATTTCTGAAGCATGACGTAATGGGGGGGTGTTATCTCTTTTGTCGAAAATCAGCCGTTTTTGCTCGAACATTAAATGCCTCCAAATGGTATTTAATTAACTTCCCGGGGTGAAGAAACCCTTTTTGAGAACTCAGAGTGAGTAAATTGGCCATTTTCATGCACTTTTAACCATTCCATAAATCTTGTGTTTTGGGCCCCTGGAAGCATGAAAATCACTTTAAACATGCTAATTTTAGCTCTAACACTGATGATCCACCTACAAATGTGAACTGACGTTCAAAAATAAAACATTTGAAAACGGACCATTTTCCACATTTCTGAAGCATGACGTAATGGGGGGGTGTTATCTCTTTTGTCGAAAATCAGCCGTTTTTGCTCGAACATTAAATGCCTCCAAATGGTATTTAATTAACTTCCCGGGGTGAAGAAACCCTTTTTGAGAACTCAGAGTGAGTAAATTGGCCATTTTCATGCACTTTTAACCATTCCATAAATCTTGTGTTTTGGGCCCCTGGAAGCATGAAAATCACTTTAAACATGCTAATTTTAGCTCTAACACTGATGATCCACCTACAAATGTGAACTGACGTTCAAAAATAAATCATTTGAAAACGGACCATTTTCCACATTTCTGAAGCATGACGTAATGGGGGGGTGTTATCTCTTTTGTCGAAAATCAGCCGTTTTTGCTCGAACATTAAATGCCTCCAAATGGTATTTATTTCACTTCCCGAGCCCCTGGAAGCATGAAAATCACTTTAAACATGCTAATTTTAGCTCTAACACTGATGATCCACCTACAAATGTGAACTGACGTTCAAAAATAAAACATTTGAAAACGGACCATTTTCCACATTTCTGAAGCATGACGTAATGGGGGGGTGTTATCTCTTTTGTCGAAAATCAGCCGTTTTTGCTCGAACATTAAATGCCTCCAAATGGTATTTATTTCACTTCCCGAGCCCCTGGAAGCATGAAAATCACTTTAAACATGCTAATTTTCGCTCTAACACTGATGATCCACCTACAAATGTGAACTGACGTTCAAAAATAAAACATTTGAAAACGGACCATTTTCCACATTTCTGAAGCATGACGTAATGGGGGGGTGTTATCTCTTTTGTCGAAAATCAGCCGTTTTTGCTCGAACAATAAATGCCTCCAAATTGTATTTATTTCACTTCCCGAGCCCCTGGAAGCATGAAAATCACTTTAAACATGCTAATTTTAGCTCTAACACTGATGATCCACCTACAAATGTGAACTGACGTTCAAAAATAAAACATTTGAAAACGGACCATTTTCCACATTTCTGAAGCATGACGTAATGGGGGGGTGTTATCTCTTTTGTCGAAAATCAGCCGTTTTTGCTCGAACATTAAATGCCTCCAAATGGTATTTAATTAACTTCCCGAGCCCCTGGAAGCATGAAAATCACTTTAAACATGCTAATTTTAGCTCTAACACTGATGACCCACCTACAAATGTGAACTGACGTTCAAAAATAAAACATTTGAAAACGGACCATTTTCCACATTTCTGAAGCATGACGTAATGGGGGGGTGTTATCTCTTTTGGCGAAAATCAGCCGTTTTTGCTGGAACATTAAATGCCTCCAAATGGTATTTATTTCACTTCCCGAGCCCCTGGAAGCATGAAAATTACTTTAAACATGCTAATTTTACCTCTAACACTGATGATCCACCTACAAATGTGAACTGACGTTCAAAAATAAAACATTTGAAAACGGACCATTTTCCACATTTCTGAAGCATGACGTAATGGGGGGGTGTTATCTCTTTTGTCGAAAATCAGCCGTTTTTGCTGGAACATTAAATGCCTCCAAATGGTATTTATTTCACTTCCCGAGCCCCTGGAAGCATGAAAATCACTTTAAACATGCTAATTTTAGCTCTAAAACTGATGATCCACCTACAAATGTGAACTGACGTTCAAAAATAAAACATTTGAAAACGGACCATTTTCCACATTTCTGAAGCATGACGTAATGGGGGGGTGTTATCTCTTTTGTCGAAAATCAGCCGTTTTTGCTCGAACATTAAATGCCTCCAAATGGTATTTAATTAACTTCCCGGGGTGAAGAAACCCTTTTTGAGAACTCAGAGTGAGTAAATTTTCCATTTTCATGCACTTTTAACCATTCCATAAATCTTGTGTTTAGGGCCCCTGGAAGCATGAAAATCACTTTAAACATGCTAATTTTAGCTCTAACACTGATGATCCACCTACAAATGTGAACTGACGTTCAAAAATAAAACATTTGAAAACGGACCATTTTCCACCTTTCTGAAGCATGACGTAATGGGGGGGGTGTTATCTCTTTTGTCGAAAATCAGCCGTTTTTGCTCGAACATTAAATGCCTCCAAATGGTATTTATTTCACTTCCCGAGCCCCTGGAAGCATGAAAATCACTTTAAACATGCTAATTTTAGCTCTAACACTGATGATCCACCTACAAATGTGAACTGACGTTCAAAAATAAAACATTTGAAAAAGGACCATTTTCCACATTTCTGAAGCATGACGTAATGGGGGGGTGTTATCTCTTTTGTCGAAAATCAGCCGTTTTTGCTCGAACATTAAATGCCTCCAAATGGTATTTAATTAACTTCCCGGGGTGAAGAAACCCTTTTTGAGAACTCAGAGTGAGTAAATTGGCCATTTTCATGCACTTTTAACCATTCCATAAATCTTGTGTTTTGGGCCCCTGGAAGCATGAAAATCACTTTAAACATGCTAATTTTAGCTCTAACACTGATGATCCACCTACAAATGTGAACTGACGTTCAAAAATAAAACATTTGAAAACGGACCATTTTCCACATTTCTGAAGCATGACGTAATGGGGGGGTGTTATCTCTTTTGTCGAAAATCAGCCGTTTTTGCTCGAACATTAAATGCCTCCAAATGGTATTTAATTAACTTCCCGAGCCCCTGGAAGCATGAAAATCACTTTAAACATGCTAATTTTAGCTCTAACACTGATGATCCACCTACAAATGTGAACTGACGTTCAAAAATAAAACATTTGAAAACGGATCATTTTCCACATTTCTGAAGCATGACGTAATGGGGGGGTGTTATCTCTTTTGTCGAAAAATCAGCCGTTTTTGCTCGAACATTAAATGCCTCCAAATGGTATTTATTTCACTTCCCGAGCCCCTGGAAGCATGAAAATCACTTTAAACATGCTAATTTTAGCTCTAACACTGATGATCCACCTACAAATGTGAACTGACGTTCAAAAATAAAACATTTGAAAACGGACCATTTTCCACATTTCTGAAGCATGACGTAATGGGGGGGTGTTATCTCTTTTGTCGAAAATCAGCCGTTTTTGCTCGAACATTAAATGCCTCCAAATGGTATTTATTTCACTTCCCGAGCCCCTGGAAGCATGAAAATCACTTTAAACATGCTAATTTTAGCTCTAACACTGATGATCCACCTACAAATGTGAACTGACGTTCAAAAATAAAACATTTGAAAAAGGACCATTTTCCACATTTCTGAAGCATGACGTAATGGGGGGGTGTTATCTCTTTTGTCGAAAATCAGCCGTTTTTGCTCGAACATTAAATGCCTCCAAATGGTATTTAATTAACTTCCCGGGGTGAAGAAACCCTTTTTGAGAACTCAGAGTGAGTAAATTGGCCATTTTCATGCACTTTTAACCATTCCATAAATCTTGTGTTTTGGGCCCCTGGAAGCATGAAAATCACTTTAAACATGCTAATTTTAGCTCTAACACTGATGATCCACCTACAAATGTGAACTGACGTTCAAAAATAAAACATTTGAAAACGGACCATTTTCCACATTTCTGAAGCATGACGTAATGGGGGGGTGTTATCTCTTTTGTCGAAAATCAGCCGTTTTTGCTCGAACATTAAATGCCTCCAAATGGTATTTAATTAACTTCCTGGGGTGAAGAAACCCTTTTTGAGAACTCAGAGTGAGTAAATTGGCCATTTTCATGCACTTTTAACCATTCCATAAATCTTGTGTTTTGGGCCCCTGGAAGCATGAAAATCACTTTAAACATGCTAATTTTAGCTCTAACACTGATGGTCCACCTACAAATGTGAACTGACGTTCAAAAATAAAACATTTGAAAACGGACCATTTTCCACATTTCTGAAGCATGACGTAATGGGGGGGTGTTATCTCTTTTGTCGAAAATCAGCCGTTTTTGCTCGAACATTAAATGCCTCCAAATGGTATTTAATTAACTTCCCGAGCCCCTGGAAGCATGAAAATCACTTTAAACATGCTAATTTTAGCTCTAACACTGATGATCCACCTACAAATGTGAACTGACGTTCAAAAATAAAACATTTGAAAACGGATCATTTTCCACATTTCTGAAGCATGACGTAATGGGGGGGTTTTATCTCTTTTGTCGAAAATCAGCCGTTTTTGCTCGAACATTAAATGCCTCCAAATGGTATTTATTTCACTTCCCGAGCCCCTGGAAGCATGAAAATCACTTTAAACATGCTAATTTTAGCTCTAACACTGATGATCCACCTACAAATGTGAACTGACGTTCAAAAATAAAACATTTGAAAACGGACCATTTTCCACATTTCTGAAGCATGACGTAATGGGGGGTGTTATCTCTTTTGTCGAAAATCAGCCGTTTTTGCTCGAACATTAAATGCCTCCAAATGGTATTTATTTCACTTCCCGAGCCCCTGGAAGCATGAAAATCACTTTAAACATGCTAATTTTAGCTCTAACACTGATGATCCACCTACAAATGTGAACTGACGTTCAAAAATAAAACATTTGAAAACGGACCATTTTCCACATTTCTGAAGCATGACGTAATGGGGGGGTGTTATCTCTTTTGTCGAAAATCAGCCGTTTTTGCTGGAACATTAAATGCCTCCAAATGGTATTTATTTCACTTCCTGAGCCCCTGGAAGCATGAAAATCACTTTAAACATGCTAATTTTAGCTCTAACACTGATGATCCACCTACAAATGTGAACTGACGTTCAAAAATAAAACATTTGAAAACGGACCATTTTCCACATTTCTGAAGCATGACGTAATGGGGGGGTGTTATCTCTTTTGTCGAAAATCAGCCGTTTTTGCTGGAACATTAAATGCCTCCAAATGGTATTTATTTCACTTCCCGAGCCCCTGGAAGCATGAAAATCACTTTAAACATGCTAATTTTAGCTCTAACACTGATGATCCACCTACAAATGTGAACTGACGTTCAAAAATAAAACATTTGAAAACGGACCATTTTCCACATTTCTGAAGCATGACGTAATGGGGGGGTGTTATCTCTTTTGTCGAAAATCAGCCGTTTTTGCTTGAACATTAAATGCCTCCAAATGGTATTTAATTAACTTCCCGGGGTGAAGAAACCCTTTTTGAGAACTCAGAGTGAGTAAATTGGCCATTTTCATGCACTTTTAACCATTCCATAAATCTTGTGTTTAGGGCCCCTGGAAGCATGAAAATCACTTTAAACATGCTAATTTTAGCTCTAACACTGATGATCCACCTACAAATGTGAACTGATGTTCAAAAATAAAACATTTGAAAACGGACCATTTTCCACATTTCTGAAGCATGACGTAATGGGGGGGTGTTATCTCTTTTGTCGAAAATCAACCGTTTTTGCTCGAACATTAAATGC
The DNA here is from genome assembly GCF_964263255.1 of Lissotriton vulgaris. NCBI lineage: Eukaryota > Metazoa > Chordata > Amphibia > Caudata > Salamandridae > Lissotriton > Lissotriton vulgaris. The sequence goes on along the minus strand of NW_028247774.1, from coordinate 146,572 downwards.
CTCCAAATGGTATTTATTTCACTTCCCGAGCCCCTGGAAGCATGAAAATCACTTTAAACATGCTAATTTTAGCTCTAACACTGATGATCCACCTACAAATGTGAACTGACGTTCAAAAATAAAACATTTGAAAACGGACCATTTTCCACATTTCTGAAGCATGACGTAATGGGGGGGTGTTATCTCTTTTGTCGAAAATCAGCCGTTTTTGCTCGAACATTAAATGCCTCCAAATGGTATTTAATTAACTTCCCGGGGTGAAGAAACCCTTTTTGAGAACTCAGAGTGAGTAAATTGGCCATTTTCATGCACTTTTAACCATTCCATAAATCTTGTGTTTTGGGCCCCTGGAAGCATGAAAATCACTTTAAACATGCTAATTTTAGCTCTAACACTGATGATCCACCTACAAATGTGAACTGACGTTCAAAAATAAAACATTTGAAAACGGACCATTTTCCACATTTCTGAAGCATGACGTAATGGGGGGGTGTTATCTCTTTTGTCGAAAATCAGCCGTTTTTGCTCGAACATTAAATGCCTCCAAATGGTATTTATTTCACTTCCCGAGCCCCTGGAAGCATGAAAATCACTTTAAACATGCTAATTTTAGCTCTAACACTGATGATCCACCTACAAATGTGAACTGACGTTCAAAAATAAAACATTTGAAAACGGACCATTTTCCACATTTCTGAAGCATGACGTAATGGGGGGGTGTTATCTCTTTTGTCGAAAATCAGCCGTTTTTGCTCGAACATTAAATGCCTCCAAATGGTATTTATTTTACTTCCCGAGCCCCTGGAAGCATAAAAATCACTTTAAACATGCTAATTTTAGCTCTAACACTGATGATCCACATACAAATGTGAACTGACGTTCAAAAATAAAACATTTGAAAAAGGACCATTTTCCACATTTCTGAAGCATGACGTAATGGGGGGGTGTTATCTCTTTTGTCGAAAATCAGCCGTTTTTGCTCGAACATTAAATGCCTCCAAATGGTATTTAATTAACTTCCCGGGGTGAAGAAACCCTTTTTGAGAACTCAGAGTGAGTAAATTGGCCATTTTCATGCACTTTTAACCATTCCATAAATCTTGTGTTTTGGGCCCCTGGAAGCATGAAAATCACTTTAAACATGCTAATTTTAGCTCTAACACTGATGATCCACCTACAAATGTGAACTGATGTTCAAAAATAAAACATTTGAAAACGGACCATTTTCCACATTTCTGAAGCATGACGTAATGGGGGGGTGTTATCTCTTTTGTCGAAAATCAGCCGTTTTTGCTCGAACATTAAATGCCTCCAAATGGTATTTAATTAACTTCCCGGGGTGAAGAAACCCTTTTTGAGAACTCAGAGTGAGTAAATTGGCCATTTTCATGCACTTTTAACCATTCCATAAATCTTGTGTTTTGGGCCCCTGGAAGCATGAAAATCACTTTAAACATGCTAATTTTAGCTCTAACACTGATGGTCCACCTACAAATGTGAACTGACGTTCAAAAATAAAACATTTGAAAACGGACCATTTTCCACATTTCTGAAGCATGACGTAATGGGGGGGTGTTATCTCTTTTGTCGAAAATCAGCCGTTTTTGCTCGAACATTAAATGCCTCCAAATGGTATTTAATTAACTTCCCGAGCCCCTGGAAGCATGAAAATCACTTTAAACATGCTAATTTTAGCTCTAACACTGATGATCCACCTACAAATGTGAACTGACGTTCAAAAATAAAACATTTGAAAACGGATCATTTTCCACATTTCTGAAGCATGACGTAATGGGGGGGTGTTATCTCTTTTGTCGAAAATCAGCCGTTTTTGCTCGAACATTAAATGCCTCCAAATGGTATTTATTTCACTTCCCGAGCCCCTGGAAGCATGAAAATCACTTTAAACATGCTAATTTTAGCTCTAACACTGATGATCCACCTACAAATGTGAACTGACGTTCAAAAATAAAACATTTGAAAACGGACCATTTTCCACATTTCTGAAGCATGACGTAATGGGGGGGTGTTATCTCTTTTGTCGAAAATCAGCCGTTTTTGCTCGAACATTAAATGCCTCCAAATGGTATTTATTTCACTTCCCGAGCCCCTGGAAGCATGAAAATCACTTTAAACATGCTAATTTTAGCTCTAACACTGATGATCCACCTACAAATGTGAACTGACGTTCAAAAATAAAACATTTGAAAACGGACCATTTTCCACATTTCTGAAGCATGACGTAATGGGGGGGTGTTATCTCTTTTGTCGAAAATCAGCCGTTTTTGCTGGAACATTAAATGCCTCCAAATGGTATTTATTTCACTTCCCGAGCCCCTGGAAGCATGAAAATCACTTTAAACATGCTAATTTTAGCTCTAACACTGATGATCCACCTACAAATGTGAACTGACGTTCAAAAATAAAACATTTGAAAACGGACCATTTTCCACATTTCTGAAGCATGACGTAATGGGGGGGTGTTATCTCTTTTGTCGAAAATCAGCCGTTTTTGCTCGAACATTAAATGCCTCCAAATGGTATTTATTTCACTTCCCGAGCCCCTGGAAGCATGAAAATCACTTTAAACATGCTAATTTTAGCTCTAACACTGATGATCCACCTACAAATGTGAACTGACGTTCAAAAATAAAACATTTGAAAACGGACCATTTTCCACATTTCTGAAGCATGACGTAATGGGGGGGTGTTATCTCTTTTGTCGAAAATCAGCCGTTTTTGCTTGAACATTAAATGCCTCCAAATGGTATTTAATTAACTTCCCGGGGTGAAGAAACCCTTTTTGAGAACTCAGAGTGAGTAAATTGGCCATTTTCATGCACTTTTAACCATTCCATAAATCTTGTGTTTAGGGCCCCTGGAAGCATGAAAATCACTTTAAACATGCTAATTTTAGCTCTAACACTGATGATCCACCTACAAATGTGAACTGATGTTCAAAAATAAAACATTTGAAAACGGACCATTTTCCACATTTCTGAAGCATGACGTAATGGGGGGGTGTTATCTCTTTTGTCGAAAATCAACCGTTTTTGCTCGAACATTAAATGCCTCCAAATGGTATTTATTTCACTTCCCGAGCCCCTGGAAGCATGAAAATCACTTTAAACATGCTAATTTTAGCTCTAACACTGATGATCCACCTACAAATGTGAACTGACGTTCAAAAATAAAACATTTGAAAACGGACCATTTTCCACATTTCTGAAGCATGACGTAATGGGGGGGTGTTATCTCTTTTGTCGAAAATCAGCCGTTTTTGCTCGAACATTAAATGCCTCCAAATGGTATTTATTTCACTTCCCAAGCCCCTGGAAGCATGAAAATCACTTTAAACATGCTAATTTTAGCTCTAACACTGATGATCCACCTACAAATGTGAACTGACGTTCAAAAATAAAACATTTGAAAACGGACCATTTTCCACATTTCTGAAGCATGACGTAATGGGGGGGTGTTATCTCTTTTGTCGAAAATCAGCCGTTTTTGCTCGAACATTAAATGCCTCCAAATGGTATTTATTTTACTTCCCGAGCCCCTGGAAGCATAAAAATCACTTTAAACATGCTAATTTTAGCTCTAACACTGATGATCCACATACAAATGTGAACTGACGTTCAAAAATAAAACATTTGAAAAAGGACCATTTTCCACATTTCTGAAGCATGACGTAATGGGGGGGTGTTATCTCTTTTGTCGAAAATCAGCCGTTTTTGCTCGAACATTAAATGCCTCCAAATGGTATTTAATTAACTTCCCGGGGTGAAGAAACCCTTTTTGAGAACTCAGAGTGAGTAAATTGGCCATTTTCATGCACTTTTAACCATTCCATAAATCTTGTGTTTTGGGCCCCTGGAAGCATGAAAATCACTTTAAACATGCTAATTTTAGCTCTAACACTGATGATCCACCTACAAATGTGAACTGACGTTCAAAAATAAAACATTTGAAAACGGACCATTTTCCACATTTCTGAAGCATGACGTAATGGGGGGGTGTTATCTCTTTTGTCGAAAATCAGCCGTTTTTGCTCGAACATTAAATGCCTCCAAATGGTATTTAATTAACTTCCCGGGGTGAAGAAACCCTTTTTGAGAACTCAGAGTGAGTAAATTGGCCATTTTCATGCACTTTTAACCATTCCATAAATCTTGTGTTTTGGGCCCCTGGAAGCATGAAAATCACTTTAAACATGCTAATTTTAGCTCTAACACTGATGGTCCACCTACAAATGTGAACTGACGTTCAAAAATAAAACATTTGAAAACGGACCATTTTCCACATTTCTGAAGCATGACGTAATGGGGGGGTGTTATCTCTTTTGTCGAAAATCAGCCGTTTTTGCTCGAACATTAAATGCCTCCAAATGGTATTTAATTAACTTCCCGAGCCCCTGGAAGCATGAAAATCACTTTAAACATGCTAATTTTAGCTCTAACACTGATGATCCACCTACAAATGTGAACTGACGTTCAAAAATAAAACATTTGAAAACGGATCATTTTCCACATTTCTGAAGCATGACGTAATGGGGGGGTGTTATCTCTTTTGTCGAAAATCAGCCGTTTTTGCTCGAACATTAAATGCCTCCAAATGGTATTTATTTCACTTCCCGAGCCCCTGGAAGCATGAAAATCACTTTAAACATGCTAATTTTAGCTCTAACACTGATGATCCACCTACAAATGTGAACTAACGTTCAAAAATAAAACATTTGAAAACGGACCATTTTCCACATTTCTGAAGCATGACGTAATGGGGGGGTGTTATCTCTTTTGTCGAAAATCAGCCGTTTTTGCTCGAACATTAAATGCCTCCAAATGGTATTTATTTCACTTCCCGAGCCCCTGGAAGCATGAAAATCACTTTAAACATGCTAATTTTAGCTCTAACACTGATGATCCACCTACAAATGTGAACTGACGTTCAAAAATAAAACATTTGAAAACGGACCATTTTCCACATTTCTGAAGCATGACGTAATGGGGGGGTGTTATCTCTTTTGTCGAAAATCAGCCGTTTTTGCTCGAACATTAAATGCCTCCAAATGGTATTTATTTTACTTCCCGAGCCCCTGGAAGCATAAAAATCACTTTAAACATGCTAATTTTAGCTCTAACACTGATGATCCACATACAAATGTGAACTGACGTTCAAAAATAAAACATTTGAAAAAGGACCATTTTCCACATTTCTGAAGCATGACGTAATGGGGGGGTGTTATCTCTTTTGTCGAAAATCAGCCGTTTTTGCTCGAACATTAAATGCCTCCAAATGGTATTTAATTAACTTCCCGGGGTGAAGAAACCCTTTTTGAGAACTCAGAGTGAGTAAATTGGCCATTTTCATGCACTTTTAACCATTCCATAAATCTTGTGTTTTGGGCCCCTGGAAGCATGAAAATCACTTTAAACATGCTAATTTTAGCTCTAACACTGATGATCCACCTACAAATGTGAACTGACGTTCAAAAATAAAACATTTGAAAACGGACCATTTTCCACATTTCTGAAGCATGACGTAATGGGGGGGTGTTATCTCTTTTGTCGAAAATCAGCCGTTTTTGCTCGAACATTAAATGCCTCCAAATGGTATTTAATTAACTTCCCGGGGTGAAGAAACCCTTTTTGAGAACTCAGAGTGAGTAAATTGGCCATTTTCATGCACTTTTAACCATTCCATAAATCTTGTGTTTTGGGCCCCTGGAAGCATGAAAATCACTTTAAACATGCTAATTTTAGCTCTAACACTGATGGTCCACCTACAAATGTGAACTGACGTTCAAAAATAAAACATTTGAAAACGGACCATTTTCCACATTTCTGAAGCATGACGTAATGGGGGGGTGTTATCTCTTTTGTCGAAAATCAGCCGTTTTTGCTCGAACATTAAATGCCTCCAAATGGTATTTAATTAACTTCCCGAGCCCCTGGAAGCATGAAAATCACTTTAAACATGCTAATTTTAGCTCTAACACTGATGATCCACCTACAAATGTGAACTGACGTTCAAAAATAAAACATTTGAAAACGGATCATTTTCCACATTTCTGAAGCATGACGTAATGGGGGGGTGTTATCTCTTTTGTCGAAAATCAGCCGTTTTTGCTCGAACATTAAATGCCTCCAAATGGTATTTATTTCACTTCCCGAGCCCCTGGAAGCATGAAAATCACTTTAAACATGCTAATTTTAGCTCTAACACTGATGATCCACCTACAAATGTGAACTGACGTTCAAAAATAAAACATTTGAAAACGGACCATTTTCCACATTTCTGAAGCATGACGTAATGGGGGGGTGTTATCTCTTTTGTCGAAAATCAGCCGTTTTTGCTCGAACATTAAATGCCTCCAAATGGTATTTATTTCACTTCCCGAGCCCCTGGAAGCATGAAAATCACTTTAAACATGCTAATTTTAGCTCTAACACTGATGATCCACCTACAAATGTGAACTGACGTTCAAAAATAAAACATTTGAAAACGGACCATTTTCCACATTTCTGAAGCATGACGTAATGGGGGGGTGTTATCTCTTTTGTCGAAAATCAGCCGTTTTTGCTGGAACATTAAATGCCTCCAAATGGTATTTATTTCACTTCCCGAGCCCCTGGAAGCATGAAAATCACTTTAAACATGCTAATTTTAGCTCTAACACTGATGATCCACCTACAAATGTGAACTGACGTTCAAAAATAAAACATTTGAAAACGGACCATTTTCCACATTTCTGAAGCATGACGTAATGGGGGGGTGTTATCTCTTTTGTCGAAAATCAGCCGTTTTTGCTCGAACATTAAATGCCTCCAAATGGTATTTATTTCACTTCCCGAGCCCCTGGAAGCATGAAAATCACTTTAAACATGCTAATTTTAGCTCTAACACTGATGATCCACCTACAAATGTGAACTGACGTTCAAAAATAAAACATTTGAAAACGGACCATTTTCCACATTTCTGAAGCATGACGTAATGGGGGGGTGTTATCTCTTTTGTCGAAAATCAGCCGTTTTTGCTTGAACATTAAATGCCTCCAAATGGTATTTAATTAACTTCCCGGGGTGAAGAAACCCTTTTTGAGAACTCAGAGTGAGTAAATTGGCCATTTTCATGCACTTTTAACCATTCCATAAATCTTGTGTTTAGGGCCCCTGGAAGCATGAAAATCACTTTAAACATGCTAATTTTAGCTCTAACACTGATGATCCACCTACAAATGTGAACTGATGTTCAAAAATAAAACATTTGAAAACGGACCATTTTCCACATTTCTGAAGCATGACGTAATGGGGGGGTGTTATCTCTTTTGTCGAAAATCAACCGTTTTTGCTCGAACATTAAATGCCTCCAAATGGTATTTATTTCACTTCCCGAGCCCCTGGAAGCATGAAAATCACTTTAAACATGCTAATTTTAGCTCTAACACTGATGATCCACCTACAAATGTGAACTGACGTTCAAAAATAAAACATTTGAAAACGGACCATTTTCCACATTTCTGAAGCATGACGTAATGGGGGGGTGTTATCTCTTTTGTCGAAAATCAGCCGTTTTTGCTCGAACATTAAATGCCTCCAAATGGTATTTATTTCACTTCCCGAGCCCCTGGAAGCATGAAAATCACTTTAAACATGCTAATTTTAGCTCTAACACTGATGATCCACCTACAAATGTGAACTGACGTTCAAAAATAAAACATTTGAAAACGGACCATTTTCCACATTTCTGAAGCATGACGTAATGGGGGGGTGTTATCTCTTTTGTCGAAAATCAGCCGTTTTTGCTCGAACATTAAATGCCTCCAAATGGTATTTATTTTACTTCCCGAGCCCCTGGAAGCATAAAAATCACTTTAAACATGCTAATTTTAGCTCTAACACTGATGATCCACCTACAAATGTGAACTGACGTTCAAAAATAAAACATTTGAAAAAGGACCATTTTCCACATTTCTGAAGCATGACGTAATGGGGGGGTGTTATCTCTTTTGTCGAAAATCAGCCGTTTTTGCTCGAACATTAAATGCCTCCAAATGGTATTTAATTAACTTCCCGGGGTGAAGAAACCCTTTTTGAGAACTCAGAGTGAGTAAATTGGCCATTTTCATGCACTTTTAACCATTCCATAAATCTTGTGTTTTGGGCCCCTGGAAGCATGAAAATCACTTTAAACATGCTAATTTTAGCTCTAACACTGATGATCCACCTACAAATGTGAACTGACGTTCAAAAATAAAACATTTGAAAACGGACCATTTTCCACATTTCTGAAGCATGACGTAATGGGGGGGTGTTATCTCTTTTGTCGAAAATCAGCCGTTTTTGCTCGAACATTAAATGCCTCCAAATGGTATTTAATTAACTTCCCGGGGTGAAGAAACCCTTTTTGAGAACTCAGAGTGAGTAAATTGGCCATTTTCATGCACTTTTAACCATTCCATAAATCTTGTGTTTTGGGCCCCTGGAAGCATGAAAATCACTTTAAACATGCTAATTTTAGCTCTAACACTGATGATCCACCTACAAATGTGAACTGACGTTCAAAAATAAAACATTTGAAAACGGACCATTTTCCACATTTCTGAAGCATGACGTAATGGGGGGGTGTTATCTCTTTTGTCGAAAATCAGCCGTTTTTGCTCGAACAATAAATGCCTCCAAATGGTATTTAATTAACTTCCCGAGCCCCTGGAAGCATGAAAATCACTTTAAACATGCTAATTTTAGCTCTAACACTGATGATCCACCTACAAATGTGAACTGACGTTCAAAAATAAAACATTTGAAAACGGATCATTTTCCACATTTCTGAAGCATGACGTAATGGGGGGGTGTTATCTCTTTTGTCGAAAATCAGCCGTTTTTGCTCGAACATTAAATGCCTCCAAATGGTATTTATTTCACTTCCCGAGCCCCTGGAAGCATGAAAATCACTTTAAACATGCTAATTTTAGCTCTAACACTGATGATCCACCTACAAATGTGAACTGACGTTCAAAAATAAAACATTTGAAAACGGACCATTTTCCACATTTCTGAAGCATGACGTAATGGGGGGGTGTTATCTCTTTTGTCGAAAATCAGCCGTTTTTGCTCGAACATTAAATGCCTCCAAATGGTATTTATTTCACTTCCCGAGCCCCTGGAAGCATGAAAATCACTTTAAACATGCTAATTTTAGCTCTAACACTGATGATCCACCTACAAATGTGAACTGACGTTCAAAAATAAAACATTTGAAAACGGACCATTTTCCACATTTCTGAAGCATGACGTAATGGGGGGGTGTTATCTCTTTTGTCGAAAATCAGCCGTTTTTGCTCGAACAATAAATGCCTCCAAATTGTATTTATTTCACTTCCCGAGCCCCTGGAAGCATGAAAATCACTTTAAACATGCTAATTTTAGCTCTAACACTGATGATCCACCTACAAATGTGAACTGACGTTCAAAAATAAAACATTTGAAAACGGACCATTTTCCGCATTTCTGAAGCATGACGTAATGGGGGGGCGTTATCTCTTTTGTCGAAAATCAGCCGTTTTTGCTCGAACATTAAATGCCTCCAAATGGTATTTAATTAACTTCCCGAGCCCCTGGAAGCATGAAAATCACTTTAAACATGCTAATTTTAGCTCTAACACTGATGACCCACCTACAAATGTGAACTGACGTTCAAAAATAAAACATTTGAAAACGGACCATTTTCCACATTTCTGAAGCATGACGTAATGGGGGGGTGTTATCTCTTTTGTCGAAAATCAGCCGTTTTTGCTGGAACATTAAATGCCTCCAAATGGTATTTATTTCACTTCCCGAGCCCCTGGAAGCATGAAAATCACTTTAAACATGCTAATTTTACCTCTAACACTGATGATCCACCTACAAATGTGAACTGACGTTCAAAAATAAAACATTTGAAAACGGACCATTTTCCACATTTCTGAAGCATGACGTAATGGGGGGGTGTTATCTCTTTTGTCGAAAATCAGCCGTTTTTGCTGGAACATTAAATGCCTCCAAATGGTATTTATTCCACTTCCCGAGCCCCTGGAAGCATGAAAATCACTTTAAACATGCTAATTTTAGCTCTAACACTGATGATCCACCTACAAATGTGAACTGACGTTCAAAAATAAAACATTTGAAAACGGACCATTTTCCACATTTCTGAAGCATGACGTAATGGGGGGGTGTTATCTCTTTTGTCGAAAATCAGCCGTTTTTGCTCGAACATTAAATGCCTCCAAATGGTATTTAATTAACTTCCCGGGGTGAAGAAACCCTTTTTGAGAACTCAGAGTGAATACATTTTCCATTTTCATGCACTTTTAACCATTCCATAAATCTTGTGTTTAGGGCCCCTGGAAGCATGAAAATCACTTTAAACATGCTAATTTTAGCTCTAACACTGATGATCCACCTACAAATGTGAACTGACGTTCAAAAATAAAACATTTGAAAACGGACCATTTTCCACATTTCTGAAGCATGACGTAATGGTGTTATCTCTTTTGTCGAAAATCAGCCGTTTTTGCTCGAACATTAAATGCCTCCAAATGGTATTTATTTCACTTCCCGAGCCCCTGGAAGCATGAAAATCACTTTAAACATGCTAATTTTAGCTCTAACACTGATGATCCACCTACAAATGTGAACTGACGTTCAAAAATAAAACATTTGAAAACGGATCATTTTCCACATTTCTGAAGCATGACGTAATGGGGGGGTGTTATCTCTTTTGTCGAAAATCAGCCGTTTTTGCTGGAACATTAAATGCCTCCAAATGGTATTTATTCCACTTCCCGAGCCCCTGGAAGCATGAAAATCACTTTAAACATGCTAATTTTAGCTCTAACACTGATGATCCACCTACAAATGTGAACTGACGTTCAAAAATAAAACATTTGAAAACGGACCATTTTCCACATTTCTGAAGCATGACGTAATGGGGGGGTGTTATCTCTTTTGTCGAAAATCAGCCGTTTTTGCTCGAACATTAAATGCCTCCAAATGGTATTTAATTAACTTCCCGGGGTGAAGAAACCCTTTTTGAGAACTCAGAGTGAATACATTTTCCATTTTCATGCACTTTTAACCATTCCATAAATCTTGTGTTTAGGGCCCCTGGAAGCATGAAAATCACTTTAAACATGCTAATTTTAGCTCTAACACTGATGATCCACCTACAAATGTGAACTGACGTTCAAAAATAAAACATTTGAAAACGGACCATTTTCCACATTTCTGAAGCATGACGTAATGGTGTTATCTCTTTTGTCGAAAATCAGCCGTTTTTGCTCGAACATTAAATGCCTCCAAATGGTATTTATTTCACTTCCCGAGCCCCTGGAAGCATGAAAATCACTTTAAACATGCTAATTTTAGCTCTAACACTGATGATCCACCTACAAATGTGAACTGACGTTCAAAAATAAAACATTTGAAAACGGATCATTTTCCACATTTCTGAAGCATGACGTAATGGGGGGGTGTTATCTCTTTTGTCGAAAAATCAGCCGTTTTTGCTCGAACATTAAATGCCTCCAAATGGTATTTATTTCACTTCCCGAGCCCCTGGAAGCATGAAAATCACTTTAAACATGCTAATTTTAGCTCTAACACTGATGATCCACCTACAAATGTGAACTGACGTTCAAAAATAAAACATTTGAAAACGGACCATTTTCCACATTTCTGAAGCATGACGTAATGGTGTTATCTCTTTTGTCGAAAATCAGCCGTTTTTGCTCGAACATTAAATGCCTCCAAATGGTATTTATTTCACTTCCCGAGCCCCTGGAAGCATGAAAATCACTTTAAACATGCTAATTTTAGCTCTAACACTGATGATCCACCTACAAATGTGAACTGACGTTCAAAAATAAAACATTTGAAAAAGGACCATTTTCCACATTTCTGAAGCATGACGTAATGGGGGGGTGTTATCTCTTTTGTCGAAAATCAGCCGTTTTTTGCTCGAACATTAAATGCCTCCAAATGGTATTTAATTAACTTCCCGGGGTGAAGAAACCCTTTTTGAGAACTCAGAGTGAGTAAATTGGCCATTTTCATGCACTTTTAACCGTTCCATAAATCTTGTGTTTTGGGCCCCTGGAAGCATGAAAATCATTTTAAACATGCTAATTTTAGCTCTAACACTGATGATCCACCTACAAATGTGAACTGACGTTCAAAAATAAAACATTTGAAAACGGACCATTTTCCACATTTCTGAAGCATGACGTAATGGGGGGGTGTTATCTCTTTTGTCGAAAATCAGCCGTTTTTGCTCGAACATTAAATGCCTCCAAATGGTATTTAATTAACTTCCCGGGGTGAAGAAACCCTTTTTGAGAACTCAGAGTGAGTAAATTGGCCATTTTCATGCACTTTTAACCATTCCATAAATCTTGTGTTTTGGGCCCCTGGAAGCATGAAAATCACTTTAACATGCTAATTTTAGCTCTAACACTGATGATCCACCTACAAATGTGAACTGACGTTCAAAAATAAAACATTTGAAAACGGACCATTTTCCACATTTCTGAAGCATGACGTAATGGGGGGGTGTTATCTCTTTTGTCGAAAATCAGCCGTTTTTGCTCGAACATTAAATGCCTCCAAATGGTATTTAATTAACTTCCTGAGCCCCTGGAAGCATGAAAATCACTTTAAACATGCTAATTTTAGCTCTAACACTGATGATCCACCTACAAATGTGAACTGACGTTCAAAAATAAAACATTTGAAAACGGATCATTTTCCACATTTCTGAAGCATGACGTAATGGGGGGGTGTTATCTCTTTTGTCGAAAAATCAGCCGTTTTTGCTCGAACATTAAATGCCTCCAAATGGTATTTATTTCACTTCCCGAGCCCCTGGAAGCATGAAAATCACTTTAAACATGCTAATTTTAGCTCTAACACTGATGATCCACCTACAAATGTGAACTGACGTTCAAAAATAAAACATTTGAAAACGGACCATTTTCCACATTTCTGAAGCATGACGTAATGGGGGGGTGTTATCTCTTTTGTCGAAAATCAGCCGTTTTTGCTCGAACATTAAATGCCTCCAAATGGTATTTATTTCACTTCCCGAGCCCCTGGAAGCATGAAAATCACTTTAAACATGCTAATTTTAGCTCTAACACTGATGATCCACCTACAAATGTGAACTGACGTTCAAAAATAAAACATTTGAAAACGGACCATTTTCCACATTTCTGAAGCATGACGTAATGGGGGGGTGTTATCTCTTTTGTCGAAAATCAGCCGTTTTTGCTCGAACATTAAATGCCTCCAAATGGTATTTAATTAACTTCCCGGGGTGAAGAAACCCTTTTTGAGAACTCAGAGTGAGTAAATTGGCCATTTTCATGCACTTTTAACCATTCCATAAATCTTGTGTTTTGGGCCCCTGGAAGCATGAAAATCAGTTTAAACATGCTAATTTTAGCTCTAACACTGATGATCCACCTACAAATGTGAACTGACGTTCAAAAATAAAACATTTGAAAACGGACCATTTTCCACATTTCTGAAGCATGACGTAATGGGGGGGTTTTATCTCTTTTGTCGAAAATCAGCCGTTTTTGCTCGAACATTAAATGCCTCCAAATGGTATTTAATTAACTTCCCGGGGTGAAGAAACCCTTTTTGAGAACTCAGAGTGAGTAAATTGGCCATTTTCATGCACTTTTAACCATTCCATAAATCTTGTGTTTTGGGCCCCTGGAAGCATGAAAATCACTTTAAACATGCTAATTTTAGCTCTAACACTGATGATCCACCTACAAATGTGAACTGACGTTCAAAAATAAAACATTTGAAAACGGACCATTTTCCACATTTCTGAAGCATGACGTAATGGGGGGGTGTTATCTCTTTTGTCGAAAATCAGCCGTTTTTGCTCGAACATTAAATGCCTCCAAATGGTATTTAATTAACTTCCCGAGCCCCTGGAAATATGAAAATCACTTTAAACATGCTAATTTTAGCTCTAACACTGATGATCCACCTACAAATGTGAACTGACGTTCAAAAATAAAACATTTGAAAACGGATCATTTTCCACATTTCTGAAGCATGACGTAATGGGGGGGTGTTATCTCTTTTGTCGAAAATCAGCCGTTTTTGCTCGAACATTAAATGCCTCCAAATGGTATTTATTTCACTTCCCGAGCCCCTGGAAGCATGAAAATCACTTTAAACATGCTAATTTTAGCTCTAACACTGATGATCCACCTACAAATGTGAACTGACGTTCAAAAATAAAACATTTGAAAACGGACCATTTTCCACATTTCTGAAGCATGACGTAATGGGGGGGTGTTATCTCTTTTGTCGAAAATCAGCCGTTTTTGCTCGAACATTAAATGCCTCCAAATGGTATTTATTTCACTTCCCGAGCCCCTGGAAGCATGAAAATCACTTTAAACATGCTAATTTTAGCTCTAACACTGATGATCCACCTACAAATGTGAACTGACGTTCAAAAATAAAACATTTGAAAACGGACCATTTTCCACATTTCTGAAGCATGACGTAATGGGGGGGTGTTATCTCTTTTGTCGAAAATCAGCCGTTTTTGCTGGAACATTAAATGCCTCCAAATGGTATTTATTTCACTTCCCGAGCCCCTGGAAGCATGAAAATCACTTTAAACATGCTAATTTTAGCTCTAACACTGATGATCCACCTACAAATGTGAACTGACGTTCAAAAATAAAACATTTGAAAACGGACCATTTTTCACATTTCTGAAGCATGACGTAATGGGGGGGTGTTATCTCTTTTGTCGAAAATCAGCCGTTTTTGCTGGAACATTAAATGCTTCCAAATGGTATTTATTTCACTTCCCGAGCCCCTGGAAGCATGAAAATCACTTTAAACATGCTAATTTTAGCTCTAACACTGATGATCCACCTACAAATGTGAACTGACGTTCAAAAATAAAACATTTGAAAACGGACCATTTTCCACATTTCTGAAGCATGACGTAATGGGGGGGTGTTATCTCTTTTGTCGAAAATCAGCCGTTTTTGCTTGAACATTAAATGCCTCCAAATGGTATTTAATTAACTTCCCGGGGTGAAGAAACCCTTTTTGAGAACTCAGAGTGAGTAAATTGGCCATTTTCATGCACTTTTAACCATTCCATAAATCTTGTGTTTAGGGCCCCTGGAAGCATGAAAATCACTTTAAACATGCTAATTTTAGCTCTAACACTGATGATCCACCTACAAATGTGAACTGATGTTCAAAAATAAAACATTTGAAAACGGACCATTTTCCACATTTCTGAAGCATGACGTAATGGGGGGGTGTTATCTCTTTTGTCGAAAATCAACCGTTTTTGCTCGAACATTAAATGCCTCCAAATGGTATTTATTTCACTTCCCGAGCCCCTGGAAGCATGAAAATCACTTTAAACATGCTAATTTTAGCTCTAACACTGATGATCCACCTACAAATGTGAACTGACGTTCAAAAATAAAACATTTGAAAACGGACCATTTTCCACATTTCTGAAGCATGACGTAATGGGGGGGTGTTATCTCTTTTGTCGAAAATCAGCCGTTTTTGCTCGAACATTAAATGCCTCCAAATGGTATTTAATTAACTTCCCGGGGTGAAGAAACCCTTTTTGAGAACTCAGAGTGAGTAAATTGGCCATTTTCATGCACTTTTAACCATTCCATAAATCTTGTGTTTTGGGCCCCTGGAAGCATGAAAATCACTTTAAACATGCTAATTTTAGCTCTAACACTGATGATCCACCTACAAATGTGAACTGACGTTCAAAAATAAAACATTTGAAAACGGACCATTTTCCACATTTCTGAAGCATGACGTAATGGGGGGGTGTTATCTCTTTTGTCGAAAATCAGCCGTTTTTGCTCGAACATTAAATGCCTCCAAATGGTATTTAATTAACTTCCCGAGCCCCTGGAAATATGAAAATCACTTTAAACATGCTAATTTTAGCTCTAACACTGATGATCCACCTACAAATGTGAACTGACGTTCAAAAATAAAACATTTGAAAACGGACCATTTTCCACATTTCTGAAGCATGACGTAATGGGGGGGTGTTATCTCTTTTGTCGAAAATCAGCCGTTTTTGCTCGAACATTAAATGCCTCCAAATGGTATTTATTTCACTTCCCGAGCCCCTGGAAGCATGAAAATCACTTTAAACATGCTAATTTTAGCTCTAACACTGATGATCCACCTACAAATGTGAACTGACGTTCAAAAATAAAACATTTGAAAACGGACCATTTTCCACATTTCTGAAGCATGACGTAATGGGGGGGTGTTATCTCTTTTGTCGAAAATCAGCCGTTTTTGCTCGAACATTAAATGCCTCCAAATGGTATTTATTTCACTTCCCGAGCCCCTGGAAGCATGAAAATCACTTTAAACATGCTAATTTTAGCTCTAACACTGATGATCCACCTACAAATGTGAACTGACGTTCAAAAATAAAACATTTGAAAACGGACCATTTTCCACATTTCTGAAGCATGACGTAATGGGGGGGTGTTATCTCTTTTGTCGAAAATCAGCCGTTTTTGCTGGAACATTAAATGCCTCCAAATGGTATTTATTTCACTTCCCGAGCCCCTGGAAGCATGAAAATCACTTTAAACATGCTAATTTTAGCTCTAACACTGATGATCCACCTACAAATGTGAACTGACGTTCAAAAATAAAACATTTGAAAACGGACCATTTTTCACATTTCTGAAGCATGACGTAATGGGGGGGTGTTATCTCTTTTGTCGAAAATCAGCCGTTTTTGCTGGAACATTAAATGCCTCCAAATGGTATTTATTTCACTTCCCGAGCCCCTGGAAGCATGAAAATCACTTTAAACATGCTAATTTTAGCTCTAACACTGATGATCCACCTACAAATGTGAACTGACGTTCAAAAATAAAACATTTGAAAACGGACCATTTTCCACATTTCTGAAGCATGACGTAATGGGGGGGTGTTATCTCTTTTGTCGAAAATCAGCCGTTTTTGCTTGAACATTAAATGCCTCCAAATGGTATTTAATTAACTTCCCGGGGTGAAGAAACCCTTTTTGAGAACTCAGAGTGAGTAAATTGGCCATTTTCATGCACTTTTAACCATTCCATAAATCTTGTGTTTAGGGCCCCTGGAAGCATGAAAATCACTTTAAACATGCTAATTTTAGCTCTAACACTGATGATCCACCTACAAATGTGAACTGATGTTCAAAAATAAAACATTTGAAAACGGACCATTTTCCACATTTCTGAAGCATGACGTAATGGGGGGGTGTTATCTCTTTTGTCGAAAATCAACCGTTTTTGCTCGAACATTAAATGCCTCCAAATGGTATTTATTTCACTTCCCGAGCCCCTGGAAGCATGAAAATCACTTTAAACATGCTAATTTTAGCTCTAACACTGATGATCCACCTACAAATGTGAACTGACGTTCAAAAATAAAACATTTGAAAACGGACCATTTTCCACATTTCTGAAGCATGACGTAATGGGGGGGTGTTATCTCTTTTGTCGAAAATCAGCCGTTTTTGCTCGAACATTAAATGCCTCCAAATGGTATTTAATTAACTTCCCGGGGTGAAGAAACCCTTTTTGAGAACTCAGAGTGAGTAAATTGGCCATTTTCATGCACTTTTAACCATTCCATAAATCTTGTGTTTTGGGCCCCTGGAAGCATGAAAATCACTTTAAACATGCTAATTTTAGCTCTAACACTGATGATCCACCTACAAATGTGAACTGACGTTCAAAAATAAAACATTTGAAAACGGACCATTTTCCACATTTCTGAAGCATGACGTAATGGGGGGGTGTTATCTCTTTTGTCGAAAATCAGCCGTTTTTGCTCGAACATTAAATGCCTCCAAATGGTATTTATTTCACTTCCCGAGCCCCTGGAAGCATGAAAATCACTTTAAACATGCAAATTTTAGCTCTAACACTGATGATCCACCTACAAATGTGAACTGACGTTCAAAAATAAAACATTTGAAAACGGACCATTTTCCACATTTCTGAAGCATGACGTAATGGGGGGGTGTTATCTCTTTTGTCGAAAATCAGCCGTTTTTGCTGGAACATTAAATGCCTCCAAATGGTATTTATTTCACTTCCCGAGCCCCTGGAAGCATGAAAATCACTTTAAACATGCTAATTTTAGCTCTAACACTGATGATCCACCTACAAATGTGAACTGACGTTCAAAAATAAAACATTTGAAAACGGACCATTTTCCACATTTCTGAAGCATGACGTAATGGGGGGGTGTTATCTCTTTTGTCGAAAATCAGCCGTTTTTGCTGGAACATTAAATGCCTCCAAATGGTATTTATTTCACTTCCCGAGCACCTGGAAGCATGAAAATCACTTTAAACATGCTAATTTTAGCTCTAACACTGATGATCCAGCTACAAATGTGAACTGACGTTCAAAAATAAAACATTTGAAAACGGACCATTTTCCACATTTCTGAAGCATGACGTAATGGGGGGGTGTTATCTCTTTTGTCAAAAATCAGCCGTTTTTGCTCGAACATTAAATGCCTCCAAATGGTATTTATTTCACTTCCCGAGCCCCTGGAAGCATGAAAATCACTTTAAACATGCTAATTTTAGCTCTAACACTGATGATCCACCTACAAATGTGAACTGACGTTCAAAAATAAAACATTTGAAAACGGACCATTTTCCACATTTCTGAAGCATGACGTAATGGGGGGGTGTTATCTCTTTTGTCGAAAATCAGCCGTTTTTGCTCGAACATTAAATGCCTCCAAATGGTATTTATTTCACTTCCTGAGCCCCAGGAAGCATGAAAATTACTTTAAACATGCTAATTTTAGCTCTAACACTGATGATCCACCTACAAATGTGAACTGACATTCAAAAATAAAACATTTGAAAACGGACCATTTTCCACATTTCTGAAGCATGACGTAATGGGGGGGTGTTATCTCTTTTGTCGAAAATCCGCAGTTTTTGCTCGAACATTAAATGCCTCCAAATGGTATTTATTTCACTTCCCGAGCCCCTGGAAGCATGAAAATCACTTTAAACATGCTAATTTTAGCTCTAACACTGATGATCCACCTACAAATGTGAACTGACGTTCAAAAATAAAACATTTGAAAACGGACCATTTTCCACATTTCTGAAGCATGACGTAATGGGGGGGTGTTATCTCTTTTGTCGAAAATCAGCCGTTTTTGCTCGAACATTAAATGCCTCCAAATGGTATTTATTTCACTTCCCGAGCCCCTGGAAGCATGAAAATCACTTTAAACATGCTAATTTTAGCTCTAACACTGATGATCCACCTACAAATGTGAACTGACGTTCAAAAATAAAACATTTGAAAACGGACCATTTTCCACATTTCTGAAGCATGACGTAATGGGGGGGTGTTATCTCTTTTGTCGAAAATCAGCCG
The DNA here is from genome assembly GCF_964263255.1 of Lissotriton vulgaris. NCBI lineage: Eukaryota > Metazoa > Chordata > Amphibia > Caudata > Salamandridae > Lissotriton > Lissotriton vulgaris. Next base: position 127,074 of record NW_028247774.1, on the reverse strand, counting down.
TTTTTGCTCGAACATTAAATGCCTCCAAATGGTATTTAATTAACTTCCCGAGCCCCTGGAAGCATGAAAATCACTTTAAACATGCTAATTTTAGCTCTAACACTGATGATCCACCTACAAATGTGAACTGACATTCAAAAATAAAACATTTGAAAACGGACCATTTTCCACATTTCTGAAGCATGACGTAATGGGGGGGGGTGTTATCTCTTTTGTCGAAAATCAGCCGTTTTTGCTCGAACATTAAATGCCTCCAAATGGTATTTAATTAACTTCCCGGGGTGAAGAAACCCTTTTTGAGAACTCAGAGTGAGTAAATTGGCCATTTTCATGCACTTTTAACCATTCCATAAATCTTGTGTTTAGGGCCCCTGGAAGCATGAAAATCACTTTAAACATGCTAATTTTAGCTCTAACACTGATGATCCACCTACAAATGTGAACTGACGTTCAAAAATAAAACATTTGAAAACGGACCATTTTCCACATTTCTGAAGCATGACGTAATGGGGGGGTGTTATCAATTTTGTCCAAAATCAGCCGTTTTTGCTCGAACATTAAATGCCTCCAAATGGTATTTATTTCACTTCCCGAGCCCCTGGAAGCATGAAAATCACTTTAAACATGCTAATTTTAGCTCTAACACTGATGATCCACCTACAAATGTGAACTGACGTTCAAAAATAAAACATTTGAAAACGGACCATTTTCCACATTTCTGAAGCATGACGTAATGGGGGGGTGTTATCTCTTTTGTCGAAAATCAGCCGTTTTTGCTCGAACATTAAATGCCTCCAAATGGTATTTAATTGACTTCCCGAGCCCCTGGAAGCATGAAAATCACTTTAAACATGCTAATTTTAGCTCTAACACTGATGATCCACCTACAAATATGAACTGACGTTCAAAAATAAAACATTTGAAAACGGACCATTTTCCACATTTCTGAAGCATGACGTAATGGGGGGGTGTTATCTCTTTTGTCGAAAATCAGCCGTTTTTGCTGGAACATTAAATGCCTCAAATGGTATTTATTTCACTTCCCGAGCCCCTGGAAGCATGAAAATCACTTTAAACATGCTAATTTTAGCTCTAACACTGATGATCCACCTACAAATGTGAACTGACGTTCAAAAATAAAACATTTGAAAACGGACCATTTTCCACATTTCTGAAGCATGACGTAATGGGGGGGTGTTATCTCTTTTGTCGAAAATCAGCCGTTTTTGCTCGAACATTAAATGCCTCCAAATGGTATTTATTTTACTTTCCGAGCCCCTGGAAGCATGAAAATCACTTTAAACATGCTAATTTTAGCTCAAACACTGATGATCCACCTACAAATGTGAACTGACGTTCAAAAATAAAACATTTGAAAAAGGACCATTTTCCACATTTCTGAAGCATGACGTAATGGGGGGGTGTTATCTCTTTTGTCGAAAATCAGCCGTTTTTGCTCGAACATTAAATGCCTCCAAATGGTATTTAATTAACTTCCCGGGGTGAAGAAACCCTTTTTGAGAACTCAGAGTGAGTAAATTGGCCATTTTCATGCACTTTTAACCATTCCATAAATCTTGTGTTTTGGGCCCCTGGAAGCATTAAAATCACTTTAAACATGCTAATTTTAGCTCTAACACTGATGATCCACCTACAAATGTGAACTGACGTTCAAAAATAAAACATTTGAAAACGGACCATTTTCCACATTTCTGAAGCATGACGTAATGGGGGGGTGTTATCTCTTTTGTCGAAAATCAGCCGTTTTTGCTCGAACATTAAATGCCTCCAAATGGTATTTAATTAACTTCCCGGGGTGAAGAAACCCTTTTTGAGAACTCAGAGTGAGTAAATTGGCCATTTTCATGCACTTTTAACCATTCCATAAATCTTGTGTTTTGGGCCCCTGGAAGCATGAAAATCACTTTAAACATGCTAATTTTAGCTCTAACACTGATGATCCACCTACAAATGTGAACTGACGTTCAAAAATAAAACATTTGAAAACGGACCATTTTCCACATTTCTGAAGCATGACGTAATGGGGGGTGTTATCTCTTTTGTCGAAAATCAGCCGTTTTTGCTCGAACATTAAATGCCTCCAAATGGTATTTATTTCACTTCCCGAGCCCCTGGAAGCATGAAAATCACTTTAAACATGCTAATTTTAGCTCTAACACTGATGATCCACCTACAAATGTGAACTGACGTTCAAAAATAAAACATTTGAAAACGGACCATTTTCCACATTTCTGAAGCATGACGTAATGGGGGGGGTGTTATCTCTTTTGTCGAAAATCAGCCGTTTTTGCTCGAACATGAAATGCCTCCAAATGGTATTTATTTCACTTCCCGAGCCCCTGGAAGCATGAAAATCACTTTAAACATGCTAATTTTAGCTCTAACACTGATGATCCACCTACAAATGTGAACTGACGTTCAAAAATAAAACATTTGAAAACGGACCATTTTCCACATTTCTGAAGCATGACGTAATGGGGGGGTGTTATCTCTTTTGTCGAAAATCAGCCGTTTTTGCTCGAACATTAAATGCCTCCAAATGGTATTTATTTCACTTCCCGAGCCCCTGGAAGCATGAAAATCACTTTAAACATGCTAATTTTAGCTCTAACACTGATGATCCACCTACAAATGTGAACTGACGTTCAAAAATAAAACATTTGAAAACGGACCATTTTCCACATTTCTGAAGCATGACGTAATGGGGGGGTGTTATCTCTTTTGTCGAAAATCAGCCGTTTTTGCTCGAACATTAAATGCCTCCAAATGGTATTTATTTCACTTCCCGAGCCCCTGGAAGCATGAAAATCACTTTAAACATGCTAATTTTAGCTCTAACACTGATGATCCACCTACAAATGTGAACTGACGTTCTAAAATAAAACATTTGAAAACGGACCATTTTCCACATTTCTGAAGCATGACGTAATGGGGGGGTGTTATCTCTTTTGTCGAAAATCAGCCGTTTTTGCTCGAACATTAAATGCCTCCAAATGGTATTTATTTCACTTCACAAGCCCCTGGAAGCATGAAAATCACTTTAAACATGCTAATTTTAGCTCTAACACTGATGATCCACCTACAAATGTGAACTGACGTTCAAAAATAAAACATTTGAAAACGGACCATTTTCCACATTTCTGAAGCATGACGTAATGGGGGGGTGTTATCTCTTTTGTCGAAAATCAGCCGTTTTTGCTCGAACATTAAATGCCTCCAAATGGTATTTAATTAACTTCCCGAGCCCCTGGAAGCATGAAAATCACTTTAAACATGCTAATTTTAGCTCTAACACTGATGATCCACCTACAAATGTGAACTGACGTTCAAAAATAAAACATTTGAAAACGGACCATTTTCCACATTTCTGAAGCATGACGTAATGGGGGGGTGTTATCTCTTTTGTCGAAAATCAGCCGTTTTTGCTCGAACATTAAATGCCTCCAAATGGTATTTAATTAACTTCCCGGGGTGAAGAAACCCTTTTTGAGAACTCAGAGTGAGTAAATTGGCCATTTTCATGCACTTTTAACCATTCCATAAATCTAGTGTTTTGGGCCCCTGGAAGCATGAAAATCAGTTTAAACATGCTAATTTTAGCTCTAACACTGATGATCCACCTACAAATGTGAACTGACGTTCAAAAATAAAACATTTGAAAACGGACCATTTTCCACATTTCTGAAGCATGACATAATGGGGGGGTGTTATCTCTTTTTTCGAAAATCAGCCGTTTTTGCTCGAACATTAAATGCCTCCAAATGGTATTTATTTCACTTCCCGAGCCCCTGGAAGCATGAAAATCAATTTAAACATGCTAATTTTAGCTCTAACACTGATGATCCACCTACAAATGTGAACTGACGTTCAAAAAAATAACATTTGAAAACGGACCATTTTCCACATTTCTGAAGCATGACGTAATGGGGGGGGTGTTATCTCTTTTGTCGAAAATCAGCCGTTTTTGCTCGAACATTAAATGCCTCCAAATGGTATTTATTTCACTTCCCGAGCCCCTGGAAGCATGAAAATCACTTTAAAAATGCTAATTTTAGCTCTAACACTGATGATCCACCTACAAATGTGAACTGACGTTCAAAAATAAAACATTTGAAAACGGACCATTTTCCACATTTCTGAAGCATGACGTAATGGGGGGGTGTTATCTCTTTTGTCGAAAATCAGCCGTTTTTGCTCGAACATTAAATGCCTCCAAATGGTATTTATTTCACTTCCCGAGCCCCTGGAAGCATGAAAATCACTTTAAACATGCTAATTTTAGCTCTAACACTGATGATCCACCTACAAATGTGAACTGACGTTCAAAAATAAAACATTTGAAAACGGACCATTTTCCACATTTCTGAAGCATGACGTAATGGGGGGGTGTTATCTCTTTTGTCGAAAATCAGCCGTTTTTGCTCGAACATTAAATGCCTCCAAATGGTATTTATTTCACTTCCCGAGCCCCTGGAAGCATGAAAATCACTTTAAACATGCTAATTTTTGCTCTAACACTGATGATCCACCTACAAATGTGAACTGACGTTCAAAAATAAAACATTTGAAAACGGACCATTTTCCAGATTTCTGAAGCATGACGAAATGGGGGGTGTTATCTCTTTTGTCGAAAATCAGCCATTTTTGCTCGAACATTAAATGCCTCCAAATGGTATTTAATTAACTTCCCGAGCCCCTGGAAGCATGAAAATCACTTTAATCATGCTAATTTTAGCTCTAACACTGATGATCCACCTACAAATGTGAACTGACGTTCAAAAATAAAACATTTGAAAACGGACCATTTTCCACATTTCTGAAGCATGACGTAATGGGGGGGTGTTATCTCTTTTGTCGAAAATCAGCCGTTTTTGCTTGAACATTAAATGCCTCCAAATGGTATTTAATTAACTTCCCGGGGTGAGGAAACCCTTTTTGAGAACTCAGAGTGAGTAAATTGGCCATTTTCATGCACTTTTAACCATTCCATAAATCTAGTGTTTTGGGCCCCTGGAAGCATGAAAATCAGTTTAAACATGCTAATTTTAGCTCTAACACTGATGATCCACCTACAAATGTGAACTGACGTTCAAAAATAAAACATTTGAAAACGGACCATTTTCCACATTTCTGAAGCATGACGTAATGGGGGGGTTTTATCTCTTTTGTCGAAAATCAGCCGTTTTTGCTCGAACATTAAATGCCTCCAAATGGTATTTAATTAACTTCCCGGGGTGAAGAAACCCTTTTTGAGAACTCAGAGTGAGTAAATTGGCCATTTTCATGCACTTTTAACCATTCCATAAATCTTGTGTTTTGGGCCCCTGGAAGCATGAAAATCACTTTAAACATGCTAATTTTAGCTCTAACACTGATGATCCACCTACAAATGTGAACTGACGTTCAAAAATAAAACATTTGAAAACGGACCATTTTCCACATTTCTGAAGCATGACGTAATGGGGGGTGTTATCTCTTTTGTCGAAAATCAGCCGTTTTTGCTCGAACATTAAATGCCTCCAAATGGTATTTAATTAACTTCCCGAGCCCCTGGAAGCATGAAAATCACTTTAAACATGCTAATTTTAGCTCTAACACTGATGATCCACCTACAAATGTGAACTGACGTTCAAAAATAAAACATTTGAAAACGGATCATTTTCCACATTTCTGAAGCATGACGTAATGGGGGGGTGTTATCTCTTTTGTCGAAAATCAGCCGTTTTTGCTCGAACATTAAATGCCTCCAAATGGTATTTATTTCACTTCCCGAGCCCCTGGAAGCATGAAAATCACTTTAAACATGCTCATTTTAGCTCTAACACTGATGATCCACCTACAAATGTGAACTGACGTTCAAAAATAAAACATTTGAAAACGGACCATTTTCCACATTTCTGAAGCATGACGTAATGGGGGGGTGTTATCTCTTTTGTCGATAATCAGCCGTTTTTGCTCGAACATTAAATGCCTCCAAATGGTATTTATTTCACTTCCCGAGCCCCTGGAAGCATGAAAATCACTTTAAACATGCTAATTTTAGCTCTAACACTGATGATCCACCTACAAATGTGAACTGACGTTCAAAAATAAAACATTTGAAAACGGACCATTTTCCACATTTCTGAAGCATGACGTAATGGGGGGGTGTTATCTCTTTTGTCGAAAATCAGCTGTTTTTGCTGGAACATTAAATGCCTCCAAATGGTATTTATTTCACTTCCCGAGCCCCTGGAAGCATGAAAATCACTTTAAACATGCTAATTTTAGCTCTAACACTCTTGATCCACCTACAAATGTGAACTGACGTTCAAAAATAAAACATTTGAAAACGGACCATTTTCCACATTTCTGAAGCATGACGTAATGGGGGGGTGTTATCTCTTTTGTCGAAAATCAGCCGTTTTTGCTGGAACATTAAATGCCTCCAAATGGTATTTATTTCACTTCCCGAGCCCCTGGAAGCATGAAAATCACTTTAAACATGCTAATTTTAGCTCTAACACTGATGATCCACCTACAAATGTGAACTGACGTTCAAAAATAAAACATTTGAAAACGGACCATTTTCCACATTTCTGAAGCATGACGTAATGGGGGGGGTGTTATCTCTTTTGTCGAAAATCAGCCGTTTTTGCTTGAACATTAAATGCCTCCAAATGGTATTTAATTAACTTCCCGGGGTGAAGAAACCCTTTTTGAGAACTCAGAGTGAGTAAATTGGCCATTTTCATGCACTTTTAACCATTCCATAAATCTTGTGTTTAGGGCCCCTGGAAGCATGAAAATCACTTTAAACATGCTAATTTTAGCTCTAACACTGATGATCCACCTACAAATGTGAACTGACGTTCAAAAATAAAACATTTGAAAACGGACCATTTTCCACATTTCTGAAGCATGACGTAATGGGGGGGTGTTATCTCTTTTGTCGAAAATCAGCCGTTTTTGCTCGAACATTAAATGCCTCCAAATGGTATTTATTTCACTTCCCGAGCCCCTGGAAGCATGAAAATCACTTTAAACATGCTCATTTTAGCTCTAACACTGATGATCCACCTACAAATGTGAACTGACGTTCAAAAATAAAACATTTGAAAACGGACCATTTTCCACATTTCTGAAGCATGACGTAATGGGGGGGTGTTATCTCTTTTGTCGAAAATCAGCCGTTTTTGCTCGAACATTAAATGCCTCCAAATGGTATTTATTTCACTTCCCGAGCCCCTGGAAGCATGAAAATCACTTTAAACATGCTAATTTTAGCTCTAACACTGATGATCCACCTACAAATGTGAACTGACGTTCAAAAATAAAACATTTGAAAACGGACCATTTTCCACATTTCTGAAGCATGACGTAATTGGGGGGTGTTATCTCTTTTGTCGAAAATCAGCCGTTTTTGCTCGAACATTAAATGCCTCCAAATGGTATTTAATTAACTTCCCGGGGTGAAGAAACCCTTTTTGAGAACTCAGAGTGAGTAAATTGGCCATTTTCATGCACTTTTAACCATTCCATAAATCTTGTGTTTTGGGCCCCTGGAAGCATGAAAATCAGTTTAAACATGCTAATTTTAGCTCTAACACTGATGATCCACCTACAAATGTGAACTGACGTTCAAAAATAAAACATTTGAAAACAGACCATTTTCCACATTTCTGAAGCATGACGTAATGGGGGGGTGTTATCTCTTTTGTCGAAAATCAGCCGTTTTTGCTCGAACATTAAATGCCTCCAAATGGTATTTAATTAACTTCCCGGGGTGAAGAAACCCTTTTTGAGAACTCAGAGTGAGTAAATTGGCCATTTTCATGCACTTTTAACCATTCCATAAATCTTGTGTTTTGGGCCCCTGGAAGCATGAAAATCACTTTAAACATGCTAATTTTAGCTCTAACACTGATGATCCACCTACAAATGTGAACTGACGTTCAAAAATAAAACATTTGAAAACGGACCATTTTCCACATTTCTGAAGCATGACAAAATGGGGGGGTGTTATCTCTTTTGTCGAAAATCAGCCGTTTTTGCTCGAACATTAAATGCCTCCAAATGGTATTTAATTAACTTCCCGAGCCCCTGGAAGCATGAAAATCACTTTAAACATGCTAATTTTAGCTCTAACACTGATGATCCACCTACAAATGTGAACTGACGTTCAAAAATAAAACATTTGAAAACGGATCATTTTCCACATTTCTGAAGCATGACGTAATGGGGGGGTGTTATCTCTTTTGTCGAAAATCAGCCGTTTTTGCTCGAACATTAAATGCCTCCAAATGGTATTTATTTCACTTCCCGAGCCCCTTGAAGCATGAAAATCACTTTAAACATGCTAATTTTAGCTCTAACACTGATGATCCACCTACAAATGTGAACTGACGTTCAAAAATAAAACATTTGAAAACGGACCATTTTCCACATTTCTGAAGCATGACGTAATGGGGGGGTGTTATCTCTTTTGTCGAAAATCAGCCGTTTTTGCTCGAACATTAAATGCCTCCAAATGGTATTTATTTCACTTCCAGAGCCCCTGGAAGCATGAAAATCACTTTAAACATGCAAATTTTAGCTCTAACACTGATGATCCACCTACAAATGTGAACTGACGTTCAAAAATAAAACATTTGAAAACGGACCATTTTCCACATTTCTGAAGCATGACGTAATGGGGGGGTGTTATCTCTTTTGTCGAAAATCAGCCGTTTTTGCTGGAACATTAAATGCCTCCAAATTGTATTTATTTCACTTCCCGAGCCCCTGGAAGCATGAAAATCACTTTAAACATGCTAATTTTAGCTCTAACACTGATGATCCACCTACAAATGTGAACTGACGTTCAAAAATAAAACATTTGAAAACGGACCATTTTCCACATTTCTGAAGCATGACGTAATGGGGGGGTGTTATCTCTTTTGTCGAAAATCAGCCGTTTTTGCTGGAACATTAAATGCCTCCAAATGGTATTTATTTCACTTCCCGAGCACCTGGAAGCATGAAAATCACTTTAAACATGCTAATTTTAGCTCTAACACTGATGATCCACCTACAAATGTGAACTGACGTTCAAAAATAAAACATTTGAAAACGGACCATTTTCCACATTTCTGAAGCATGACGTAATGGGGGGGTGTTATCTCTTTTGTCGAAAATCAGCCGTTTTTGCTCGAACATTAAATGCCTCCAAATGGTATTTATTTCACTTCCCGAGCCCCTGGAAGCATGAAAATCACTTTAAACATGCTAATTTTAGCTCTAACACTGATGATCCACCTACAAATGTGAACTGACGTTCAAAAATAAATCATTTGAAAACGGACCATTTTCCACATTTCTGAAGCATGACGTAATGGGGGGTGTTATCTCTTTTGTCGAAAATCAGCCGTTTTTGCTCGAACATTAAATGCCTCCAAATGGTATTTATTTCACTTCCCGAGCCCCTGGAAGCATGAAAATCACTTTAAACATGCTAATTTTAGCTCTAACACTGATGATCCACCTACAAATGTGAACTGACGTTCAAAAATAAAACATTTGAAAACGGACCATTTTCCACATTTCTGAAGCATGACGTAATGGGGGGGTGTTATCTCTTTTGTCGAAAATCAGCCGTTTTTGCTCGAACATTAAATGCCTCCAAATGGTATTTATTTCACTTCCCGAGCCCCTGGAAGCATGAAAATCACTTTAAACATGCTAATTTTAGCTCTAACACTGATGATCCACCTACAAATGTGAACTGACGTTCAAAAATAAAACATTTGAAAACGGACCATTTTCCACATTTCTGAAGCATGACGTAATGGGGGGGTGTTATCTCTTTTGTCGAAAATCAGCCGTTTTTGCTCGAACATTAAATGCCTCCAAATGGTATTTATTTCACTTCCCGAGCCCCTGGAAGCATGAAAATCACTTTAAACATGCTAATTTTAGCTCTAACACTGATGATCCACCTACAAATGTGAACTGACGTTCAAAAATAAAACATTTGAAAACGGACCATTTTCCACATTTCTGAAGCATGACGTAATGGGGGGGTGTTATCTCTTTTGTCGAAAATCAGCCATTTTTGCTCGAACATTAAATGCCTCCAAATGGTATTTATTTCACTTCCCGAGCCCCTGGAAGCATGAAAATCACTTTAAACATGCTAATTTTAGCTCTAACACTGATGATCCACCTACAAATGTGAACTGACGTTCAAAAATAAATCATTTGAAAACGGACCATTTTCCACATTTCTGAAGCATGACGTAATGGGGGGTGTTATCTCTTTTGTCGAAAATCAGCCGTTTTTGCTCGAACATTAAATGCCTCCAAATGGTATTTATTTCACTTCCCGAGCCCCTGGAAGCATGAAAATCACTTTAAACATGCTAATTTTAGCTCTAACACTGATGATCCACCTACAAATGTGAACTGACGTTCAAAAATAAAACATTTCAAAACGGACCATTTTCCACATTTCTGAAGCATGACGTAATGGGGGGGTGTTATCTCTTTTGTCGAAAATCAGCCGTTTTTGCTCGAACATTAAATGCCTCCAAATGGTATTTATTTCACTTCCCGAGCCCCTGGAAGCATGAAAATCACTTTAAACATGCTAATTTTAGCTCTAACACTGATGATCCACCTACAAATGTGAACTGACGTTCAAAAGTAAAACATTTGAAAACGGACCATTTTCCACATTTCTGAAGCATGACGTAATGGGGGGGTGTTATCTCTTTTGTCGAAAATCAGCCGTTTTTGCTCGAACATTAAATGCCTCCAAATGGTATTTATTTCACTTCCCGAGCCCCTGGAAGCATGAAAATCACTTTAAACATGCTAATTTTAGCTCTAACACTGATGATCCACCTACAAATGTGAACTGACGTTCAAAAATAAAACATTTGAAAACGGACCATTTTCCACATTTCTGAAGCATGACGTAATGGGGGGGTGTTATCTCTTTTGTCGAAAATCAGCCGTTTTTGCTCAAACATTAAATGCCTCCAAATGGTATTTAATTAACTTCCCGAGTCCCTGGAAGCATGAAAATCACTTTAAACATGCTAATTTTAGCTCTAACACTGATGATCCACCTACAAATGTGAACTGACATTCAAAAATAAAACATTTGAAAACGGACCATTTTCCACATTTCTGAAGCATGACGTAATGGGGGGGTGTTATCTCTTTTGTCGAAAATCAGCCGTTTTTGCTCGAACATTAAATGCCTCCAAATGGTATTTAATTAACTTCCCGGGGTGAAGAAACCCTTTTTGAGAACTCAGAGTGAGTAAATTGGCCATTTTCATGCACTTTTAACCATTCCATAAATCTTGTGTTTAGGGCCCCTGGAAGCATGAAAATCACTTTAAACATGCTAATTTTAGCTCTAACACTGATGATCCACCTACAAATGTGAACTGACGTTCAAAAATAAAACATTTGAAAACGGACCATTTTCCACATTTCTGAAGCATGACGTAATGGGGGGGTGTTATCACTTTTGTCCAAAATCAGCCGTTTTTGCTCGAACATTAAATGCCTCCAAATGGTATTTATTTCACTTCCCGAGCCCCTGGAAGCATGAAAATCACTTTAAACATGCTAATTTTAGCTCTAATACTGATGATCCACCTACAAATGTGAACTGACGTTCAAAAATAAAACATTTGAAAACGGACCATTTTCCACATTTCTGAAGCATGACGTAATGGGGGGGTGTTATCTCTTTTGTCGAAAATCAGCCGTTTTTGCTCGAACATTAAATGCCTCCAAATGGTATTTAATTGACTTCCCGAGCCCCTGGAAGCATGAAAATCACTTTAAACATGCTAATTTTAGCTCTAACACTGATGATCCACCTACAAATATGAACTGACGTTCAAAAATAAAACATTTGAAAACGGACCATTTTCCACATTTCTGAAGCATGACGTAATGGGGGGGTGTTATCTCTTTTGTCGAAAATCAGCCGTTTTTGCTGGAACATTAAATGCCTCCAAATGGTATTTATTTCACTTCCCGAGCCCCTGGAAGCATGAAAATCACTTTAAACATGCTAATTTTAGCTCTAACACTGATGATCCACCTACAAATGTGAACTGACGTTCAAAAATAAAACATTTGAAAACGGACCATTTTCCACATTTCTGAAGCATGACGTAATGGGGGGGTGTTATCTCTTTTGTCGAAAATCAGCCGTTTTTGCTGGAACATTAAATGCCTCCAAATGGTATTTATTTCACTTCCCGAGCCCCTGGAAGCATGAAAATCACTTTAAACATGCTAATTTTAGCTCTAACACTGATGATCCACCTACAAATGTGAACTGACGTTCAAAAATAAAACATTTGAAAACGGACCATTTTCCACATTTCTGAAGCATGACGTAATGGGGGGGTGTTATCTCTTTTGTCGAAAATCAGCCGTTTTTGCTCGAACATTAAATGCCTCCAAATGGTATTTAATTAACTTCCTGGGGTGAAGAAACCCTTTTTGAGAACTCAGAGTGAGTAAATTGGCCATTTTCATGCACTTTTAACCATTCCATAAATCTTGTGTTTAGGGCCCCTGGAAGCATGAAAATCACTTTAAACATGCTAATTTTAGCTCTAACACTGATGATCCACCTACAAATGTGAACTGACGTTCAAAAATAAAACATTTGAAAACGGACCATTTTCCACATTTCTGAAGCATGACGTAATGGGGGGGTGTTATCTCTTTTGTCGAAAATCAGCCGTTTTTGCTCGAACATTAAATGCCTCCAAATGGTATTTAATTAACTTCCCAGGGTGAAGAAACCCTTTTTGAGAACTCAGAGTGAGTAAATTGGCCATTTTCATGCACTTTTAACCATTCCATAAATCTTGTGTTTTGGGCCCCTGGAAGCATGAAAATCACTTTAAACATGCTAATTTTAGCTCTAACACTGATGATCCACCTACAAATGTGAACTGACGTTCAAAAATAAAACATTTGAAAACGGACCATTTTCCACATTTCTGAAGCATGACGTAATGGGAGGGTGTTATCTCTTTTGTCGAAAATCAGCCGTTTTTGCTCGAACATTAAATGCCTCCAAATGGTATTTAATTAACTTCCCGAGCCCCTGGAAGCATGAAAATCACTTTAAACATGCTAATTTTAGCTCTAACACTGATGATCCACCTACAAATGTGAACTGACGTTCAAAAATAAAACATTTGAAAACGGATCCTTTTCCACATTTCTGAAGCATGACGTAATGGGGGGTGTTATCTCTTTTGTCGAAAATCAGCCGTTTTTGCTCGAACATTAAATGCCTCCAAATGGTATTTATTTCACTTCCCGAGCCCCTGGAAGCATGAAAATCACTTTAAACATGCTAATTTTAGCTCTAACACTGATGATCCACCTACAAATGTGAACTGACGTTCAAAAATAAAACATTTGAAAACGGACCATTTTCCACATTTCTGAAGCATGACGTAATGGGGGGGTGTTATCTCTTTTGTCGAAAATCAGCCGTTTTTGCTCGAACATTAAATGCCTCCAAATGGTATTTATTTCACTTCCCGAGCCCCTGGAAGCATGAAAATCACTTTAAACATGCTAATTTTAGCTCTAACACTGATGATCCACCTACAAATGTGAACTGACGTTCAAAAATAAAACATTTGAAAACGGACCATTTTCCACATTTCTGAAGCATGACGTAATGGGGGGGTGTTATCTCTTTTGTCGAAAATCAGCCGTTTTTGCTCGAACATTAAATGCCTCCAAATGGTATTTATTTCACTTCCCGAGCCCCTGGAAGCATGAAAATCACTTTAAACATGCTAATTTTAGCTCTAACACTGATGATCCACCTACAAATGTGAACTGACGTTCAAAAATAAAACATTTGAAAACGGACCATTTTCCACATTTCTGAAGCATGACGTAATGGGGGGGTGTTATCTCTTTTGTCGAAAATCAGCCGTTTTTGCTCGAACATTAAATGCCTCCAAATGGTATTTATTTCACTTCACAAGCCCCTGGAAGCATGAAAATCACTTTAAACATGCTAATTTTAGCTCTAACACTGATGATCCACCTACAAATGTGAACTGACGTTCAAAAATAAAACATTTGAAAACGGACCATTTTCCACATTTCTGAAGCATGACGTAATGGGGGGGTGTTATCTCTTTTGTCGAAAATCAGCCGTTTTTGCTCGAACATTAAATGCCTCCAAATGGTATTTAATTAACTTCCCGGGGTGAAGAAACCCTTTTTGAGAACTCAGAGTGAGTAAATTGGCCATTTTCATGCACTTTTAACCATTCCATAAATCTAGTGTTTTGGGCCCCTGGAAGCATGAAAATCAGTTTAAACATGCTAATTTTAGCTCTAACACTGATGATCCACCTACAAATGTGAACTGACGTTCAAAAATAAAACATTTGAAAACGGACCATTTTCCACATTTCTGAAGCATGACATAATGGGGGGGTGTTATCTCTTTTTTCGAAAATCAGCCGTTTTTGCTCGAACATTAAATGCCTCCAAATGGTATTTATTTCACTTCCCGAGCCCCTGGAAGCATGAAAATCAATTTAAACATGCTAATTTTAGCTCTAACACTGATGATCCACCTACAAATGTGAACTGACGTTCAAAAATAAAACATTTGAAAACGGACCATTTTCCACATTTCTGAAGCATGACGTAATGGGGGGGTGTTATCTCTTTTGTCGAAAATCAGCCGTTTTTGCTCGAACATTAAATGCCTCCAAATGGTATTTATTTCACTTCCCGAGCCCCTGGAAGCATGAAAATCACTTTAAAAATGCTAATTTTAGCTCTAACACTGATGATCCACCTACAAATGTGAACTGACGTTCAAAAATAAAACATTTGAAAACGGACCATTTTCCACATTTCTGAAGCATGACGTAATGGGGGGGTGTTATCTCTTTTGTCGAAAATCAGCCGTTTTTGCTCGAACATTAAATGCCTCCAAATGGTATTTATTTCACTTCCCGAGCCCCTGGAAGCATGAAAATCACTTTAAACATGCTAATTTTAGCTCTAACACTGATGATCCACCTACAAATGTGAACTGACGTTCAAAAATAAAACATTTGAAAACGGACCATTTTCCACATTTCTGAAGCATGACGTAATGGGGGGGTGTTATCTCTTTTGTCGAAAATCAGCCGTTTTTGCTCGAACATTAAATGCCTCCAAATGGTATTTATTTCACTTCCCGAGCCCCTGGAAGCATGAAAATCACTTTAAACATGCTAATTTTAGCTCTAACACTGATGATCCACCTACAAATGTGAACTGACGTTCAAAAATAAAACATTTGAAAACGGACCATTTTCCACATTTCTGAAGCATGACGTAATGGGGGGGTGTTATCTCTTTTGTCGAAAATCAGCCATTTTTGCTCGAACATTAAATGCCTCCAAATGGTATTTAATTAACTTCCCGAGCCCCTGGAAGCATGAAAATCACTTTAAACATGCTAATTTTAGCTCTAACACTGATGATCCACCTACAAATGTGAACTGACGTTCAAAAATAAAACATTTGAAAACGGACCATTTTCCACATTTCTGAAGCATGACGTAATGGGGGGGTGTTATCTCTTTTGTCGAAAATCAGCCGTTTTTGCTTGAACATTAAATGCCTCCAAATGGTATTTAATTAACTTCCCGGGGTGAGGAAACCCTTTTTGAGAACTCAGAGTGAGTAAATTGGCCATTTTCATGCACTTTTAACCATTCCATAAATCTAGTGTTTTGGGCCCCTGGAAGCATGAAAATCAGTTTAAACATGCTAATTTTAGCTCTAACACTGATGATCCACCTACAAATGTGAACTGACGTTCAAAAATAAAACATTTGAAAACGGACCATTTTCCACATTTCTGAAGCATGACATAATGGGGGGGGTGTTATCTCTTTTTTCGAAAATCAGCCGTTTTTGCTCGAACATTAAATGCCTCCAAATGGTATTTATTTCACTTCCCGAGCCCCTGGAAGCATGAAAATCAATTTAAACATGCTAATTTTAGCTCTAACACTGATGATCCACCTACAAATGTGAACTGACGTTCAAAAATAAAACATTTGAAAACGGACCATTTTCCACATTTCTGAAGCATGACGTAATGGGGGGGTGTTATCTCTTTTGTCGAAAATCAGCCGTTTTTGCTCGAACATTAAATGCCTCCAAATGGTATTTATTTCACTTCCCGAGCCCCTGGAAGCATGAAAATCACTTTAAAAATGCTAATTTTAGCTCTAACACTGATGATCCACCTACAAATGTGAACTGACGTTCAAAAATAAAACATTTGAAAACGGACCATTTTCCACATTTCTGAAGCATGACGTAATGGGGGGGTGTTATCTCTTTTGTCGAAAATCAGCCGTTTTTGCTCGAACATTAAATGCCTCCAAATGGTATTTATTTCACTTCCCGAGCCCCTGGAAGCATGAAAATCACTTTAAAAATGCTAATTTTAGCTCTAACACTGATGATCCACCTACAAATGTGAACTGACGTTCAAAAATAAAACATTTGAAAACGGACCATTTTCCACATTTCTGAAGCATGACGTAATGGGGGGGTGTTATCTCTTTTGTCGAAAATCAGCCGTTTTTGCTCGAACATTAAATGCCTCCAAATGGTATTTATTTCACTTCCCGAGCCCCTGGAAGCATGAAAATCACTTTAAACATGCTAATTTTAGCTCTAACACTGATGATCCACCTACAAATGTGAACTGACGTTCAAAAATAAAACATTTGAAAACTGACCATTTTCCACATTTCTGAAGGATGACGTAATGGGGGGGTGTTATCTCTTTTGTCGATAATCAGCCGTTTTTGCTCGAACATTAAATGCCTCCAAATGGTATTTATTTCACTTCCCGAGCCCCTGGAAGCATGAAAATCACTTTAAACATGCTAATTTTAGCTCTAACACTGATGATCCACCTACAAATGTGAACTGATGTTCAAAAATAAAACATTTGAAAACGGACCATTTTCCACATTTCTGAAGCATGACGTAATGGGGGGGTGTTATCTCTTGTGTCCAAAATCAGCCGTTTTTGCTCGAACATTAAATGCCTCCAAATGGTATTTATTTCACTTCCCGAGCCCCTGGAAGCATGAAAATCACTTTAAACATGCTAATTTTAGCTCTAACACTGATGATCCACCTACAAATGTGAACTGACGTTCAAAAATAAAACATTTGAAAACGGACCATTTTCCACATTTCTGAAGCATGACGTAATGGGGGGGTGTTATCTCTTTTGTCGAAAATCAGCCGTTTTTGCTCGAACATTAAATGCCTCCAAATGGTATTTAATTAACTTCCCGAGCCCCTGGAAGCATGAAAATCACTTTAAACATGCTAATTTTAGCTCTAACACTGATGATCCACCTACAAATGTGAACTGACGTTCAAAAATAAAACATTTGAAAACGGACCATTTTCCACATTTCTGAAGCATGACGTAATGGGGGGGTGTTATCTCTTTTGTCGAAAATCAGCCGTTTTTGCTCGAACATTAAATGCCTCCAAATGGTATTTATTTCACTTCCCGAGCCCCTGGAAGCATGAAAATCACTTTAAACATGCTAATTTTAGCTCTAACACTGATGATCCACCTACAAATGTGAACTGACGTTCAAAAATAAAACATTTGAAAACGGACCATTTTCCACATTTCTGAAGCATGACGTAATGGGGGGGTGTTATCTCTTTTGTCGAAAATCAGCCGTTTTTGCTCGAACATTAAATGCCTCCAAATGGTATTTATTTCACTTCACAAGCCCCTGGAAGCATGAAAATCACTTTAAACATGCTAATTTTAGCTCTAACACTGATGATCCACCTACAAATGTGAACTGACGTTCAAAAATAAAACATTTGAAAACGGACCATTTTCCACATTTCTGAAGCATGACGTAATGGGGGGGTGTTATCTCTTTTGTCGAAAATCAGCCGTTTTTGCTCGAACATTAAATGCCTCCAAATGGTATTTAATTAACTTCCCGGGGTGAAGAAACCCTTTTTGAGAACTCAGAGAGAGTAAATTGGCCATTTTCATGCACTTTTAACCATTCCATAAATCTAGTGTTTTGGGCCCCTGGAAGCATGAAAATCAGTTTAAACATGCTAATTTTAGCTCTAACACTGATGATCCACCTACAAATGTGAACTGACGTTCAAAAATAAAACATTTGAAAACGGACCATTTTCCACATTTCTGAAGCATGACATAATGGGGGGGTGTTATCTCTTTTTTCGAAAATCAGCCGTTTTTGCTCGAACATTAAATGCCTCCAAATGGTATTTATTTCACTTCCCGAGCCCCTGGAAGCATGAAAATCAATTTAAACATGCTAATTTTAGCTCTAACACTGATGATCCACCTACAAATGTGAACTGACGTTCAAAAATAAAACATTTGAAAACGGACCATTTTCCACATTTCTGAAGCATGACGTAATGGGGGGGTGTTATCTCTTTTGTCGAAAATCAGCCGTTTTTGCTCGAACATTAAATGCCTCCAAATGGTATTTATTTCACTTCCCGAGCCCCTGGAAGCATGAAAATCACTTTAAAAATGCTAATTTTAGCTCTAACACTGATGATCCACCTACAAATGTGAACTGACGTTCAAAAATAAAACATTTGAAAACGGACCATTTTCCACATTTCTGAAGCATGACGTAATGGGGGGGTGTTATCTCTTTTGTCGAAAATCAGCCGTTTTTGCTCGAACATTAAATGCCTCCAAATGGTATTTATTTCACTTCCCGAGCCCCTGGAAGCATGAAAATCACTTTAAACATGCTAATTTTAGCTCTAACACTGATGATCCACCTACAAATGTGAACTGACGTTCAAAAATAAAACATTTGAAAACGGACCATTTTCCACATTTCTGAAGCATGACGTAATGGGGGGGTGTTATCTCTTTTGTCGAAAATCAGCCGTTTTTGCTCGAACATTAAATGCCTCCAAATGGTATTTATTTCACTTCCCGAGCCCCTGGAAGCATGAAAATCACTTTAAACATGCTAATTTTAGCTCTAACACTGATGATCCACCTACAAATGTGAACTGACGTTCAAAAATAAAACATTTGAAAACGGACCATTTTCCACATTTCTGAAGCATGACGTAATGGGGGGGTGTTATCTCTTTTGTCGAAAATCAGCCATTTTTGCTCGAACATTAAATGCCTCCAAATGGTATTTAATTAACTTCCCGAGCCCCTGGAAGCATGAAAATCACTTTAAACATGCTAATTTTAGCTCTAACACTGATGATCCACCTACAAATGTGAACTGACGTTCAAAAATAAAACATTTGAAAACGGACCATTTTCCACATTTCTGAAGCATGACGTAATGGGGGGGGTGTTATCTCTTTTGTCGAAAATCAGCCGTTTTTGCTTGAACATTAAATGCCTCCAAATGGTATTTAATTAACTTCCCGGGGTGAGGAAACCCTTTTTGAGAACTCAGAGTGAGTAAATTGGCCATTTTCATGCACTTTTAACCATTCCATAAATCTAGTGTTTTGGGCCCCTGGAAGCATGAAAATCAGTTTAAACATGCTAATTTTAGCTCTAACACTGATGATCCACCTACAAATGTGAACTGACGTTCAAAAATAAAACATTTGAAAACGGACCATTTTCCACATTTCTGAAGCATGACATAATGGGGGGGGTGTTATCTCTTTTTTCGAAAATCAGCCGTTTTTGCTCGAACATTAAATGCCTCCAAATGGTATTTATTTCACTTCCCGAGCCCCTGGAAGCATGAAAATCAATTTAAACATGCTAATTTTAGCTCTAACACTGATGATCCACCTACAAATGTGAACTGACGTTCAAAAATAAAACATTTGAAAACGGACCATTTTCCACATTTCTGAAGCATGATGTAATGGGGGGGTGTTATCTCTTTTGTCGAAAATCAGCCGTTTTTGCTCGAACATTAAATGCCTCCAAATGGTATTTATTTCACTTCCCGAGCCCCTGGAAGCATGAAAATCACTTTAAAAATGCTAATTTTAGCTCTAACACTGATGATCCACCTACAAATGTGAACTGACGTTCAAAAATAAAACATTTGAAAACGGACCATTTTCCACATTTCTGAAGCATGACGTAATGGGGGGGTGTTATCTCTTTTGTCGAAAATCAGCCGTTTTTGCTCGAACATGAAATGCCTCCAAATGGTATTTATTTCACTTCCCGAGCCCCTGGAAGCATGAAAATCACTTTAAACATGCTAATTTTAGCTCTAACACTGATGATCCACCTACAAATGTGAACTGACGTTCAAAAATAAAACATTTGAAAACGGACCATTTTCCACATTTCTGAAGCATGACGTAATGGGGGGGTGTTATCTCTTTTGTCGAAAATCAGCCGTTTTTGCTCGAACATTAAATGCCTCCAAATGGTATTTATTTCACTTCCCGAGCCCCTGGAAGCATGAAAATCACTTTAAACATGCTAATTTTAGCTCTAACACTGATGATCCACCTACAAATGTGAACTGACGTTCAAAAATAAAACATTTGAAAACGGACCATTTTCCACATTTCTGAAGCATGACGTAATGGGGGGGTGTTATCTCTTTTGTCGAAAATCAGCCATTTTTGCTCGAACATTAAATGCCTCCAAATGGTATTTAATTAACTTCCCGAGCCCCTGGAAGCATGAAAATCACTTTAAACATGCTAATTTTAGCTCTAACACTGATGATCCACCTACAAATGTGAACTGACGTTCAAAAATAAAACATTTGAAAACGGACCATTTTCCACATTTCTGAAGCATGACGTAATGGGGGGGTGTTATCTCTTTTGTCGAAAATCAGCCGTTTTTGCTTGAACATTAAATGCCTCCAAATGGTATTTAATTAACTTCCCGGGGTGAGGAAACCCTTTTTGAGAACTCAGAGTGAGTAAATTGGCCATTTTCATGCACTTTTAACCATTCCATAAATCTAGTGTTTTGGGCCCCTGGAAGCATGAAAATCAGTTTAAACATTCTAATTTTAGCTCTAACACTGATGATCCACCTACAAATGTGAACTGACGTTCAAAAATAAAACATTTGAAAACGGACCATTTTCCACATTTCTGAAGCATGACATAATGGGGGGGGTGTTATCTCTTTTTTCGAAAATCAGCCGTTTTTGCTCGAACATTAAATGCCTCCAAATGGTATTTATTTCACTTCCCGAGCCCCTGGAAGCATGAAAATCAATTTAAACATGCTAATTTTAGCTCTAACACTGATGATCCACCTACAAATGTGAACTGACGTTCAAAAATAAAACATTTGAAAACGGACCATTTTCCACATTTCTGAAGCATGACGTAATGGGGGGGTGTTATCTCTTTTGTCGAAAATCAGCCGTTTTTGCTCGAACATTAAATGCCTCCAAATGGTATTTATTTCACTTCCCGAGCCCCTGGAAGCATGAAAATCACTTTAAAAATGCTAATTTTAGCTCTAACACTGATGATCCACCTACAAATGTGAACTGACGTTCAAAAATAAAACATTTGAAAACGGACCATTTTCCACATTTCTGAAGCATGACGTAATGGGGGGGTGTTATCTCTTTTGTCGAAAATCAGCCGTTTTTGCTCGAACATTAAATGCCTCCAAATGGTATTTATTTCACTTCCCGAGCCCCTGGAAGCATGAAAATCACTTTAAACATGCTAATTTTAGCTCTAACACTGATGATCCACCTACAAATGTGAACTGACGTTCAAAAATAAAACATTTGAAAACTGACCATTTTCCACATTTCTGAAGGATGACGTAATGGGGGGGTGTTATCTCTTTTGTCGATAATCAGCCGTTTTTGCTCGAACATTAAATGCCTCCAAATGGTATTTATTTCACTTCCCGAGCCCCTGGAAGCATGAAAATCACTTTAAACATGCTAATTTTAGCTCTAACACTGATGATCCACCTACAAATGTGAACTGATGTTCAAAAATAAAACATTTGAAAACGGACCATTTTCCACATTTCTGAAGCATGACGTAATGGGGGGGGTGTTATCTCTTTTGTCGAAAATCAGCCGTTTTTGCTTGAACATTAAATGCCTCCAAATAGTATTTAATTCACTTCCCGAGCCCCTGGAAGCATGAAAATCACTTTAAACATGCTAATTTTAGCTCTAACACTGATGATCCATCTAGAAATGTGAACTGACGTTCAAAAATAAAACATTTGAAAATGGACCATTTTCCACATTTCTGAAGCATGACGTAATGGGGGGGTTATCTCTTTTGTAAAAAATCAGCTGTTTTTGCTTGAACATTAAATGCCTCCAAATAGTATTTAATTCTCTTCCCAGGGTGCAGAAACCCTTTTTGAGAACTCAGAGTGAGTAAATTGGGCATTTTCATGCACTTTTAACCATTCCATAAATCTTGTGTTTAGGGCCCCTGGAAGCATGAAAATCACTTTAAAAATGCTAATTTTAGCTCTAACACTGATGATCCACCTACAAATGTGAACTGACGTTCAAAAATAAAACATTTGAAAACGGACCATTTTCCACATTTCTGAAGCATGACGTAATGGGGGGGTGTTATCTCTTTTGTCGAAAATCAGCCGTTTTTGCTCGAACATGAAATGCCTCCAAATGGTATTTATTTCACTTCCCGAGCCCCTGGAAGCATGAAAATCACTTTAAACATGCTAATTTTAGCTCTAACACTGATGATCCACCTACAAATGTGAACTGACGTTCAAAAATAAAACATTTGAAAACGGACCATTTTCCACATTTCTGAAGCATGACGTAATGGGGGGGTGTTATCTCTTTTGTCGAAAATCAGCCGTTTTTGCTCGAACATTAAATGCCTCCAAATGGTATTTATTTCACTTCCCGAGCCCCTGGAAGCATGAAAATCACTTTAAACATGCTAATTTTAGCTCTAACACTGATGATCCACCTACAAATGTGAACTGACGTTCAAAAATAAAACATTTGAAAACGGACCATTTTCCACATTTCTGAAGCATGACGTAATGGGGGGGTGTTATCTCTTTTGTCGAAAATCAGCCATTTTTGCTCGAACATTAAATGCCTCCAAATGGTATTTAATTAACTTCCCGAGCCCCTGGAAGCATGAAAATCACTTTAAACATGCTAATTTTAGCTCTAACACTGATGATCCACCTACAAATGTGAACTGACGTTCAAAAATAAAACATTTGAAAACGGACCATTTTCCACATTTCTGAAGCATGACGTAATGGGGGGGTGTTATCTCTTTTGTCGAAAATCAGCCGTTTTTGCTTGAACATTAAATGCCTCCAAATGGTATTTAATTAACTTCCCGGGGTGAGGAAACCCTTTTTGAGAACTCAGAGTGAGTAAATTGGCCATTTTCATGCACTTTTAACCATTCCATAAATCTAGTGTTTTGGGCCCCTGGAAGCATGAAAATCAGTTTAAACATTCTAATTTTAGCTCTAACACTGATGATCCACCTACAAATGTGAACTGACGTTCAAAAATAAAACATTTGAAAACGGACCATTTTCCACATTTCTGAAGCATGACGTAATGGGGGGGTGTTATCTCTTTTGTCGAAAATCAGCCGTTTTTGCTCGAACATTAAATGCCTCCAAATGGTATTTATTTCACTTCCCGAGCCCCTGGAAGCATGAAAATCACTTTAAACATGCTAATTTTAGCTCTAACACTGATGATCCACCTACAAATGTGAACTGACGTTCAAAAATAAAACATTTGAAAACGGACCATTTTCCACATTTCTGAAGCATGACGTAATGGGGGGGTGTTATCTCTTTTGTCGAAAATCAGCCATTTTTGCTCGAACATTAAATGCCTCCAAATGGTATTTAATTAACTTCCCGAGCCCCTGGAAGCATGAAAATCACTTTAAACATGCTAATTTTAGCTCTAACACTGATGATCCACCTACAAATGTGAACTGACGTTCAAAAATAAAACATTTGAAAACGGACCATTTTCCACATTTCTGAAGCATGACGTAATGGGGGGGTGTTATCTCTTTTGTCGAAAATCAGCCGTTTTTGCTTGAACATTAAATGCCTCCAAATGGTATTTAATTAACTTCCCGGGGTGAGGAAACCCTTTTTGAGAACTCAGAGTGAGTAAATTGGCCATTTTCATGCACTTTTAACCATTCCATAAATCTAGTGTTTTGGGCCCCTGGAAGCATGAAAATCAGTTTAAACATGCTAATTTTAGCTCTAACACTGATGATCCACCTACAAATGTGAACTGACGTTCAAAAATAAAACATTTGAAAACGGACCATTTTCCACATTTCTGAAGCATGACATAATGGGGGGGGTGTTATCTCTTTTTTCGAAAATCAGCCGTTTTTGCTCGAACATTAAATGCCTCCAAATGGTATTTATTTCACTTCCCGAGCCCCTGGAAGCATGAAAATCAATTTAAACATGCTAATTTTAGCTCTAACACTGATGATCCACCTACAAATGTGAACTGACGTTCAAAAATAAAACATTTGAAAACGGACCATTTTCCACATTTCTGAAGCATGACGTAATGGGGGGGTGTTATCTCTTTTGTCGAAAATCAGCCGTTTTTGCTCGAACATTAAATGCCTCCAAATGGTATTTATTTCACTTCCCGAGCCCCTGGAAGCATGAAAATCACTTTAAAAATGCTAATTTTAGCTCTAACACTGATGATCCACCTACAAATGTGAACTGACGTTCAAAAATAAAACATTTGAAAACGGACCATTTTCCACATTTCTGAAGCATGACGTAATGGGGGGGTGTTATCTCTTTTGTCGAAAATCAGCCGTTTTTGCTCGAACATTAAATGCCTCCAAATGGTATTTATTTCACTTCCCGAGCCCCTGGAAGCATGAAAATCACTTTAAAAATGCTAATTTTAGCTCTAACACTGATGATCCACCTACAAATGTGAACTGACGTTCAAAAATAAAACATTTGAAAACGGACCATTTTCCACATTTCTGAAGCATGACATAATGGGGGGGTGTTATCTCTTTTGTCGAAAATCAGCCGTTTTTGCTCGAACATTAAATGCCTCCAAATGGTATTTATTTCACTTCCCGAGCCCCTGGAAGCATGAAAATCACTTTAAACATGCTAATTTTAGCTCTAACACTGATGATCCACCTACAAATGTGAACTGACGTTCAAAAATAAAACATTTGAAAACTGACCATTTTCCACATTTCTGAAGGATGACGTAATGGGGGGGTGTTATCTCTTTTGTCGATAATCAGCCGTTTTTGCTCGAACATTAAATGCCTCCAAATGGTATTTATTTCACTTCCCGAGCCCCTGGAAGCATGAAAATCACTTTAAACATGCTAATTTTAGCTCTAACACTGATGATCCACCTACAAATGTGAACTGATGTTCAAAAATAAAACATTTGAAAACGGACCATTTTCCACATTTCTGAAGCATGACGTAATGGGGGGGTGTTATCTCTTGTGTCCAAAATCAGCCGTTTTTGCTCGAACATTAAATGCCTCCAAATGGTATTTATTTCACTTCCCGAGCCCCTGGAAGCATGAAAATCACTTTAAACATGCTAATTTTAGCTCTAACACTGATGATCCACCTACAAATGTGAACTGACGTTCAAAAATAAAACATTTGAAAACGGACCATTTTCCACATTTCTGAAGCATGACGTAATGGGGGGGTGTTATCTCTTTTGTCGAAAATCAGCCGTTTTTGCTCGAACATTAAATGCCTCCAAATGGTATTTAATTAACTTCCCGAGCCCCTGGAAGCATGAAAATCACTTTAAACATGCTAATTTTAGCTCTAACACTGATGATCCACCTACAAATGTGAACTGACGTTCAAAAATAAAACATTTGAAAACGGACCATTTTCCACATTTCTGAAGCATGACGTAATGGGGGGGTGTTATCTCTTTTGTCGAAAATCAGCCGTTTTTGCTCGAACATTAAATGCCTCCAAATGGTATTTATTTCACTTCCCGAGCCCCTGGAAGCATGAAAATCACTTTAAACATGCTAATTTTAGCTCTAACACTGATGATCCACCTACAAATGTGAACTGACGTTCAAAAATAAAACATTTGAAAACGGACCATTTTCCACATTTCTGAAGCATGACGTAATGGGGGGGTGTTATCTCTTTTGTCGAAAATCAGCCGTTTTTGCTCGAACATTAAATGCCTCCAAATGGTATTTATTTCACTTCACAAGCCCCTGGAAGCATGAAAATCACTTTAAACATGCTAATTTTAGCTCTAACACTGATGATCCACCTACAAATGTGAACTGACGTTCAAAAATAAAACATTTGAAAACGGACCATTTTCCACATTTCTGAAGCATGACGTAATGGGGGGGTGTTATCTCTTTTGTCGAAAATCAGCCGTTTTTGCTCGAACATTAAATGCCTCCAAATGGTATTTAATTAACTTCCCGGGGTGAAGAAACCCTTTTTGAGAACTCAGAGAGAGTAAATTGGCCATTTTCATGCACTTTTAACCATTCCATAAATCTAGTGTTTTGGGCCCCTGGAAGCATGAAAATCAGTTTAAACATGCTAATTTTAGCTCTAACACTGATGATCCACCTACAAATGTGAACTGACGTTCAAAAATAAAACATTTGAAAACGGACCATTTTCCACATTTCTGAAGCATGACATAATGGGGGGGTGTTATCTCTTTTTTCGAAAATCAGCCGTTTTTGCTCGAACATTAAATGCCTCCAAATGGTATTTATTTCACTTCCCGAGCCCCTGGAAGCATGAAAATCAATTTAAACATGCTAATTTTAGCTCTAACACTGATGATCCACCTACAAATGTGAACTGACGTTCAAAAATAAAACATTTGAAAACGGACCATTTTCCACATTTCTGAAGCATGACGTAATGGGGGGGTGTTATCTCTTTTGTCGAAAATCAGCCGTTTTTGCTCGAACATTAAATGCCTCCAAATGGTATTTATTTCACTTCCCGAGCCCCTGGAAGCATGAAAATCACTTTAAAAATGCTAATTTTAGCTCTAACACTGATGATCCACCTACAAATGTGAACTGACGTTCAAAAATAAAACATTTGAAAACGGACCATTTTCCACATTTCTGAAGCATGACGTAATGGGGGGGTGTTATCTCTTTTGTCGAAAATCAGCCGTTTTTGCTCGAACATTAAATGCCTCCAAATGGTATTTATTTCACTTCCCGAGCCCCTGGAAGCATGAAAATCACTTTAAACATGCTAATTTTAGCTCTAACACTGATGATCCACCTACAAATGTGAACTGACGTTCAAAAATAAAACATTTGAAAACGGACCATTTTCCACATTTCTGAAGCATGACGTAATGGGGGGGTGTTATCTCTTTTGTCGAAAATCAGCCGTTTTTGCTCGAACATTAAATGCCTCCAAATGGTATTTATTTCACTTCCCGAGCCCCTGGAAGCATGAAAATCACTTTAAACATGCTAATTTTAGCTCTAACACTGATGATCCACCTACAAATGTGAACTGACGTTCAAAAATAAAACATTTGAAAACGGACCATTTTCCACATTTCTGAAGCATGACGTAATGGGGGGGTGTTATCTCTTTTGTCGAAAATCAGCCATTTTTGCTCGAACATTAAATGCCTCCAAATGGTATTTAATTAACTTCCCGAGCCCCTGGAAGCATGAAAATCACTTTAAACATGCTAATTTTAGCTCTAACACTGATGATCCACCTACAAATGTGAACTGACGTTCAAAAATAAAACATTTGAAAACGGACCATTTTCCACATTTCTGAAGCATGACGTAATGGGGGGGGTGTTATCTCTTTTGTCGAAAATCAGCCGTTTTTGCTTGAACATTAAATGCCTCCAAATGGTATTTAATTAACTTCCCGGGGTGAGGAAACCCTTTTTGAGAACTCAGAGTGAGTAAATTGGCCATTTTCATGCACTTTTAACCATTCCATAAATCTAGTGTTTTGGGCCCCTGGAAGCATGAAAATCAGTTTAAACATGCTAATTTTAGCTCTAACACTGATGATCCACCTACAAATGTGAACTGACGTTCAAAAATAAAACATTTGAAAACGGACCATTTTCCACATTTCTGAAGCATGACATAATGGGGGGGGTGTTATCTCTTTTTTCGAAAATCAGCCGTTTTTGCTCGAACATTAAATGCCTCCAAATGGTATTTATTTCACTTCCCGAGCCCCTGGAAGCATGAAAATCAATTTAAACATGCTAATTTTAGCTCTAACACTGATGATCCACCTACAAATGTGAACTGACGTTCAAAAATAAAACATTTGAAAACGGACCATTTTCCACATTTCTGAAGCATGATGTAATGGGGGGGTGTTATCTCTTTTGTCGAAAATCAGCCGTTTTTGCTCGAACATTAAATGCCTCCAAATGGTATTTATTTCACTTCCCGAGCCCCTGGAAGCATGAAAATCACTTTAAAAATGCTAATTTTAGCTCTAACACTGATGATCCACCTACAAATGTGAACTGACGTTCAAAAATAAAACATTTGAAAACGGACCATTTTCCACATTTCTGAAGCATGACGTAATGGGGGGGTGTTATCTCTTTTGTCGAAAATCAGCCGTTTTTGCTCGAACATGAAATGCCTCCAAATGGTATTTATTTCACTTCCCGAGCCCCTGGAAGCATGAAAATCACTTTAAACATGCTAATTTTAGCTCTAACACTGATGATCCACCTACAAATGTGAACTGACGTTCAAAAATAAAACATTTGAAAACGGACCATTTTCCACATTTCTGAAGCATGACGTAATGGGGGGGTGTTATCTCTTTTGTCGAAAATCAGCCGTTTTTGCTCGAACATTAAATGCCTCCAAATGGTATTTATTTCACTTCCCGAGCCCCTGGAAGCATGAAAATCACTTTAAACATGCTAATTTTAGCTCTAACACTGATGATCCACCTACAAATGTGAACTGACGTTCAAAAATAAAACATTTGAAAACGGACCATTTTCCACATTTCTGAAGCATGACGTAATGGGGGGGTGTTATCTCTTTTGTCGAAAATCAGCCATTTTTGCTCGAACATTAAATGCCTCCAAATGGTATTTAATTAACTTCCCGAGCCCCTGGAAGCATGAAAATCACTTTAAACATGCTAATTTTAGCTCTAACACTGATGATCCACCTACAAATGTGAACTGACGTTCAAAAATAAAACATTTGAAAACGGACCATTTTCCACATTTCTGAAGCATGACGTAATGGGGGGGTGTTATCTCTTTTGTCGAAAATCAGCCGTTTTTGCTTGAACATTAAATGCCTCCAAATGGTATTTAATTAACTTCCCGGGGTGAGGAAACCCTTTTTGAGAACTCAGAGTGAGTAAATTGGCCATTTTCATGCACTTTTAACCATTCCATAAATCTAGTGTTTTGGGCCCCTGGAAGCATGAAAATCAGTTTAAACATTCTAATTTTAGCTCTAACACTGATGATCCACCTACAAATGTGAACTGACGTTCAAAAATAAAACATTTGAAAACGGACCATTTTCCACATTTCTGAAGCATGACATAATGGGGGGGGTGTTATCTCTTTTTTCGAAAATCAGCCGTTTTTGCTCGAACATTAAATGCCTCCAAATGGTATTTATTTCACTTCCCGAGCCCCTGGAAGCATGAAAATCAATTTAAACATGCTAATTTTAGCTCTAACACTGATGATCCACCTACAAATGTGAACTGACGTTCAAAAATAAAACATTTGAAAACGGACCATTTTCCACATTTCTGAAGCATGACGTAATGGGGGGGTGTTATCTCTTTTGTCGAAAATCAGCCGTTTTTGCTCGAACATTAAATGCCTCCAAATGGTATTTATTTCACTTCCCGAGCCCCTGGAAGCATGAAAATCACTTTAAAAATGCTAATTTTAGCTCTAACACTGATGATCCACCTACAAATGTGAACTGACGTTCAAAAATAAAACATTTGAAAACGGACCATTTTCCACATTTCTGAAGCATGACGTAATGGGGGGGGTGTTATCTCTTTTGTCGAAAATCAGCCGTTTTTGCTCGAACATTAAATGCCTCCAAATGGTATTTATTTCACTTCCCGAGCCCCTGGAAGCATGAAAATCACTTTAAACATGCTAATTTTAGCTCTAACACTGATGATCCACCTACAAATGTGAACTGACGTTCAAAAATAAAACATTTGAAAACTGACCATTTTCCACATTTCTGAAGGATGACGTAATGGGGGGGTGTTATCTCTTTTGTCGATAATCAGCCGTTTTTGCTCGAACATTAAATGCCTCCAAATGGTATTTATTTCACTTCCCGAGCCCCTGGAAGCATGAAAATCACTTTAAACATGCTAATTTTAGCTCTAACACTGATGATCCACCTACAAATGTGAACTGATGTTCAAAAATAAAACATTTGAAAACGGACCATTTTCCACATTTCTGAAGCATGACGTAATGGGGGGGGTGTTATCTCTTTTGTCGAAAATCAGCCGTTTTTGCTTGAACATTAAATGCCTCCAAATAGTATTTAATTCACTTCCCGAGCCCCTGGAAGCATGAAAATCACTTTAAACATGCTAATTTTAGCTCTAACACTGATGATCCATCTAGAAATGTGAACTGACGTTCAAAAATAAAACATTTGAAAATGGACCATTTTCCACATTTCTGAAGCATGACGTAATGGGGGGGTTATCTCTTTTGTAAAAAATCAGCTGTTTTTGCTTGAACATTAAATGCCTCCAAATAGTATTTAATTCTCTTCCCAGGGTGCAGAAACCCTTTTTGAGAACTCAGAGTGAGTAAATTGGGCATTTTCATGCACTTTTAACCATTCCATAAATCTTGTGTTTAGGGCCCCTGGAAGCATGAAAATCACTTTAAAAATGCTAATTTTAGCTCTAACACTGATGATCCACCTACAAATGTGAACTGACGTTCAAAAATAAAACATTTGAAAACGGACCATTTTCCACATTTCTGAAGCATGACGTAATGGGGGGGTGTTATCTCTTTTGTCGAAAATCAGCCGTTTTTGCTCGAACATGAAATGCCTCCAAATGGTATTTATTTCACTTCCCGAGCCCCTGGAAGCATGAAAATCACTTTAAACATGCTAATTTTAGCTCTAACACTGATGATCCACCTACAAATGTGAACTGACGTTCAAAAATAAAACATTTGAAAACGGACCATTTTCCACATTTCTGAAGCATGACGTAATGGGGGGGTGTTATCTCTTTTGTCGAAAATCAGCCGTTTTTGCTCGAACATTAAATGCCTCCAAATGGTATTTATTTCACTTCCCGAGCCCCTGGAAGCATGAAAATCACTTTAAACATGCTAATTTTAGCTCTAACACTGATGATCCACCTACAAATGTGAACTGACGTTCAAAAATAAAACATTTGAAAACGGACCATTTTCCACATTTCTGAAGCATGACGTAATGGGGGGGTGTTATCTCTTTTGTCGAAAATCAGCCATTTTTGCTCGAACATTAAATGCCTCCAAATGGTATTTAATTAACTTCCCGAGCCCCTGGAAGCATGAAAATCACTTTAAACATGCTAATTTTAGCTCTAACACTGATGATCCACCTACAAATGTGAACTGACGTTCAAAAATAAAACATTTGAAAACGGACCATTTTCCACATTTCTGAAGCATGACGTAATGGGGGGGTGTTATCTCTTTTGTCGAAAATCAGCCGTTTTTGCTTGAACATTAAATGCCTCCAAATGGTATTTAATTAACTTCCCGGGGTGAGGAAACCCTTTTTGAGAACTCAGAGTGAGTAAATTGGCCATTTTCATGCACTTTTAACCATTCCATAAATCTAGTGTTTTGGGCCCCTGGAAGCATGAAAATCAGTTTAAACATTCTAATTTTAGCTCTAACACTGATGATCCACCTACAAATGTGAACTGACGTTCAAAAATAAAACATTTGAAAACGGACCATTTTCCACATTTCTGAAGCATGACATAATGGGGGGGGTGTTATCTCTTTTTTCGAAAATCAGCCGTTTTTGCTCGAACATTAAATGCCTCCAAATGGTATTTATTTCACTTCCCGAGCCCCTGGAAGCATGAAAATCAATTTAAACATGCTAATTTTAGCTCTAACACTGATGATCCACCTACAAATGTGAACTGACGTTCAAAAATAAAACATTTGAAAACGGACCATTTTCCACATTTCTGAAGCATGACGTAATGGGGGGGTGTTATCTCTTTTGTCGAAAATCAGCCGTTTTTGCTCGAACATTAAATGCCTCCAAATGGTATTTAATTAACTTCCCGGGGTGAAGAAACCCTTTTTGAGAACTCAGAGAGAGTAAATTGGCCATTTTCATGCACTTTTAACCATTCCATAAATCTAGTGTTTTGGGCCCCTGGAAGCATGAAAATCAGTTTAAACATGCTAATTTTAGCTCTAACACTGATGATCCACCTACAAATGTGAACTGACGTTCAAAAATAAAACATTTGAAAACGGACCATTTTCCACATTTCTGAAGCATGACATAATGGGGGGGTGTTATCTCTTTTTTCGAAAATCAGCCGTTTTTGCTCGAACATTAAATGCCTCCAAATGGTATTTATTTCACTTCCCGAGCCCCTGGAAGCATGAAAAT
Organism: Lissotriton vulgaris; assembly: GCF_964263255.1. Lineage (NCBI taxonomy): Eukaryota > Metazoa > Chordata > Amphibia > Caudata > Salamandridae > Lissotriton > Lissotriton vulgaris. The sequence goes on along the minus strand of NW_028247774.1, from coordinate 94,317 downwards.
CAATTTAAACATGCTAATTTTAGCTCTAACACTGATGATCCACCTACAAATGTGAACTGACGTTCAAAAATAAAACATTTGAAAACGGACCATTTTCCACATTTCTGAAGCATGACGTAATGGGGGGGTGTTATCTCTTTTGTCGAAAATCAGCCGTTTTTGCTCGAACATTAAATGCCTCCAAATGGTATTTATTTCACTTCCCGAGCCCCTGGAAGCATGAAAATCACTTTAAAAATGCTAATTTTAGCTCTAACACTGATGATCCACCTACAAATGTGAACTGACGTTCAAAAATAAAACATTTGAAAACGGACCATTTTCCACATTTCTGAAGCATGACGTAATGGGGGGGTGTTATCTCTTTTGTCGAAAATCAGCCGTTTTTGCTCGAACATTAAATGCCTCCAAATGGTATTTATTTCACTTCCCGAGCCCCTGGAAGCATGAAAATCACTTTAAACATGCTAATTTTAGCTCTAACACTGATGATCCACCTACAAATGTGAACTGACGTTCAAAAATAAAACATTTGAAAACGGACCATTTTCCACATTTCTGAAGCATGACGTAATGGGGGGGTGTTATCTCTTTTGTCGAAAATCAGCCGTTTTTGCTCGAACATTAAATGCCTCCAAATGGTATTTATTTCACTTCCCGAGCCCCTGGAAGCATGAAAATCACTTTAAACATGCTAATTTTAGCTCTAACACTGATGATCCACCTACAAATGTGAACTGACGTTCAAAAATAAAACATTTGAAAACGGACCATTTTCCACATTTCTGAAGCATGACGTAATGGGGGGGTGTTATCTCTTTTGTCGAAAATCAGCCATTTTTGCTCGAACATTAAATGCCTCCAAATGGTATTTAATTAACTTCCCGAGCCCCTGGAAGCATGAAAATCACTTTAAACATGCTAATTTTAGCTCTAACACTGATGATCCACCTACAAATGTGAACTGACGTTCAAAAATAAAACATTTGAAAACGGACCATTTTCCACATTTCTGAAGCATGACGTAATGGGGGGGGTGTTATCTCTTTTGTCGAAAATCAGCCGTTTTTGCTTGAACATTAAATGCCTCCAAATGGTATTTAATTAACTTCCCGGGGTGAGGAAACCCTTTTTGAGAACTCAGAGTGAGTAAATTGGCCATTTTCATGCACTTTTAACCATTCCATAAATCTAGTGTTTTGGGCCCCTGGAAGCATGAAAATCAGTTTAAACATGCTAATTTTAGCTCTAACACTGATGATCCACCTACAAATGTGAACTGACGTTCAAAAATAAAACATTTGAAAACGGACCATTTTCCACATTTCTGAAGCATGACATAATGGGGGGGGTGTTATCTCTTTTTTCGAAAATCAGCCGTTTTTGCTCGAACATTAAATGCCTCCAAATGGTATTTATTTCACTTCCCGAGCCCCTGGAAGCATGAAAATCAATTTAAACATGCTAATTTTAGCTCTAACACTGATGATCCACCTACAAATGTGAACTGACGTTCAAAAATAAAACATTTGAAAACGGACCATTTTCCACATTTCTGAAGCATGATGTAATGGGGGGGTGTTATCTCTTTTGTCGAAAATCAGCCGTTTTTGCTCGAACATTAAATGCCTCCAAATGGTATTTATTTCACTTCCCGAGCCCCTGGAAGCATGAAAATCACTTTAAAAATGCTAATTTTAGCTCTAACACTGATGATCCACCTACAAATGTGAACTGACGTTCAAAAATAAAACATTTGAAAACGGACCATTTTCCACATTTCTGAAGCATGACGTAATGGGGGGGTGTTATCTCTTTTGTCGAAAATCAGCCGTTTTTGCTCGAACATGAAATGCCTCCAAATGGTATTTATTTCACTTCCCGAGCCCCTGGAAGCATGAAAATCACTTTAAACATGCTAATTTTAGCTCTAACACTGATGATCCACCTACAAATGTGAACTGACGTTCAAAAATAAAACATTTGAAAACGGACCATTTTCCACATTTCTGAAGCATGACGTAATGGGGGGGTGTTATCTCTTTTGTCGAAAATCAGCCGTTTTTGCTCGAACATTAAATGCCTCCAAATGGTATTTATTTCACTTCCCGAGCCCCTGGAAGCATGAAAATCACTTTAAACATGCTAATTTTAGCTCTAACACTGATGATCCACCTACAAATGTGAACTGACGTTCAAAAATAAAACATTTGAAAACGGACCATTTTCCACATTTCTGAAGCATGACGTAATGGGGGGGTGTTATCTCTTTTGTCGAAAATCAGCCATTTTTGCTCGAACATTAAATGCCTCCAAATGGTATTTAATTAACTTCCCGAGCCCCTGGAAGCATGAAAATCACTTTAAACATGCTAATTTTAGCTCTAACACTGATGATCCACCTACAAATGTGAACTGACGTTCAAAAATAAAACATTTGAAAACGGACCATTTTCCACATTTCTGAAGCATGACGTAATGGGGGGGTGTTATCTCTTTTGTCGAAAATCAGCCGTTTTTGCTTGAACATTAAATGCCTCCAAATGGTATTTAATTAACTTCCCGGGGTGAGGAAACCCTTTTTGAGAACTCAGAGTGAGTAAATTGGCCATTTTCATGCACTTTTAACCATTCCATAAATCTAGTGTTTTGGGCCCCTGGAAGCATGAAAATCAGTTTAAACATTCTAATTTTAGCTCTAACACTGATGATCCACCTACAAATGTGAACTGACGTTCAAAAATAAAACATTTGAAAACGGACCATTTTCCACATTTCTGAAGCATGACATAATGGGGGGGGTGTTATCTCTTTTTTCGAAAATCAGCCGTTTTTGCTCGAACATTAAATGCCTCCAAATGGTATTTATTTCACTTCCCGAGCCCCTGGAAGCATGAAAATCAATTTAAACATGCTAATTTTAGCTCTAACACTGATGATCCACCTACAAATGTGAACTGACGTTCAAAAATAAAACATTTGAAAACGGACCATTTTCCACATTTCTGAAGCATGACGTAATGGGGGGGTGTTATCTCTTTTGTCGAAAATCAGCCGTTTTTGCTCGAACATTAAATGCCTCCAAATGGTATTTATTTCACTTCCCGAGCCCCTGGAAGCATGAAAATCACTTTAAAAATGCTAATTTTAGCTCTAACACTGATGATCCACCTACAAATGTGAACTGACGTTCAAAAATAAAACATTTGAAAACGGACCATTTTCCACATTTCTGAAGCATGACGTAATGGGGGGGGTGTTATCTCTTTTGTCGAAAATCAGCCGTTTTTGCTCGAACATTAAATGCCTCCAAATGGTATTTATTTCACTTCCCGAGCCCCTGGAAGCATGAAAATCACTTTAAACATGCTAATTTTAGCTCTAACACTGATGATCCACCTACAAATGTGAACTGACGTTCAAAAATAAAACATTTGAAAACTGACCATTTTCCACATTTCTGAAGGATGACGTAATGGGGGGGTGTTATCTCTTTTGTCGATAATCAGCCGTTTTTGCTCGAACATTAAATGCCTCCAAATGGTATTTATTTCACTTCCCGAGCCCCTGGAAGCATGAAAATCACTTTAAACATGCTAATTTTAGCTCTAACACTGATGATCCACCTACAAATGTGAACTGATGTTCAAAAATAAAACATTTGAAAACGGACCATTTTCCACATTTCTGAAGCATGACGTAATGGGGGGGGTGTTATCTCTTTTGTCGAAAATCAGCCGTTTTTGCTTGAACATTAAATGCCTCCAAATAGTATTTAATTCACTTCCCGAGCCCCTGGAAGCATGAAAATCACTTTAAACATGCTAATTTTAGCTCTAACACTGATGATCCATCTAGAAATGTGAACTGACGTTCAAAAATAAAACATTTGAAAATGGACCATTTTCCACATTTCTGAAGCATGACGTAATGGGGGGGTTATCTCTTTTGTAAAAAATCAGCTGTTTTTGCTTGAACATTAAATGCCTCCAAATAGTATTTAATTCTCTTCCCAGGGTGCAGAAACCCTTTTTGAGAACTCAGAGTGAGTAAATTGGGCATTTTCATGCACTTTTAACCATTCCATAAATCTTGTGTTTAGGGCCCCTGGAAGCATGAAAATCACTTTAAAAATGCTAATTTTAGCTCTAACACTGATGATCCACCTACAAATGTGAACTGACGTTCAAAAATAAAACATTTGAAAACGGACCATTTTCCACATTTCTGAAGCATGACGTAATGGGGGGGTGTTATCTCTTTTGTCGAAAATCAGCCGTTTTTGCTCGAACATGAAATGCCTCCAAATGGTATTTATTTCACTTCCCGAGCCCCTGGAAGCATGAAAATCACTTTAAACATGCTAATTTTAGCTCTAACACTGATGATCCACCTACAAATGTGAACTGACGTTCAAAAATAAAACATTTGAAAACGGACCATTTTCCACATTTCTGAAGCATGACGTAATGGGGGGGTGTTATCTCTTTTGTCGAAAATCAGCCGTTTTTGCTCGAACATTAAATGCCTCCAAATGGTATTTATTTCACTTCCCGAGCCCCTGGAAGCATGAAAATCACTTTAAACATGCTAATTTTAGCTCTAACACTGATGATCCACCTACAAATGTGAACTGACGTTCAAAAATAAAACATTTGAAAACGGACCATTTTCCACATTTCTGAAGCATGACGTAATGGGGGGGTGTTATCTCTTTTGTCGAAAATCAGCCATTTTTGCTCGAACATTAAATGCCTCCAAATGGTATTTAATTAACTTCCCGAGCCCCTGGAAGCATGAAAATCACTTTAAACATGCTAATTTTAGCTCTAACACTGATGATCCACCTACAAATGTGAACTGACGTTCAAAAATAAAACATTTGAAAACGGACCATTTTCCACATTTCTGAAGCATGACGTAATGGGGGGGTGTTATCTCTTTTGTCGAAAATCAGCCGTTTTTGCTTGAACATTAAATGCCTCCAAATGGTATTTAATTAACTTCCCGGGGTGAGGAAACCCTTTTTGAGAACTCAGAGTGAGTAAATTGGCCATTTTCATGCACTTTTAACCATTCCATAAATCTAGTGTTTTGGGCCCCTGGAAGCATGAAAATCAGTTTAAACATTCTAATTTTAGCTCTAACACTGATGATCCACCTACAAATGTGAACTGACGTTCAAAAATAAAACATTTGAAAACGGACCATTTTCCACATTTCTGAAGCATGACATAATGGGGGGGGTGTTATCTCTTTTTTCGAAAATCAGCCGTTTTTGCTCGAACATTAAATGCCTCCAAATGGTATTTATTTCACTTCCCGAGCCCCTGGAAGCATGAAAATCAATTTAAACATGCTAATTTTAGCTCTAACACTGATGATCCACCTACAAATGTGAACTGACGTTCAAAAATAAAACATTTGAAAACGGACCATTTTCCACATTTCTGAAGCATGACGTAATGGGGGGGTGTTATCTCTTTTGTCGAAAATCAGCCGTTTTTGCTCGAACATTAAATGCCTCCAAATGGTATTTATTTCACTTCCCGAGCCCCTGGAAGCATGAAAATCACTTTAAAAATGCTAATTTTAGCTCTAACACTGATGATCCACCTACAAATGTGAACTGACGTTCAAAAATAAAACATTTGAAAACGGACCATTTTCCACATTTCTGAAGCATGACGTAATGGGGGGGTGTTATCTCTTTTGTCGAAAATCAGCCGTTTTTGCTCGAACATTAAATGCCTCCAAATGGTATTTATTTCACTTCCCGAGCCCCTGGAAGCATGAAAATCACTTTAAACATGCTAATTTTAGCTCTAACACTGATGATCCACCTACAAATGTGAACTGACGTTCAAAAATAAAACATTTGAAAACTGACCATTTTCCACATTTCTGAAGGATGACGTAATGGGGGGGTGTTATCTCTTTTGTCGATAATCAGCCGTTTTTGCTCGAACATTAAATGCCTCCAAATGGTATTTATTTCACTTCCCGAGCCCCTGGAAGCATGAAAATCACTTTAAACATGCTAATTTTAGCTCTAACACTGATGATCCACCTACAAATGTGAACTGATGTTCAAAAATAAAACATTTGAAAACGGACCATTTTCCACATTTCTGAAGCATGACGTAATGGGGGGGTGTTATCTCTTGTGTCCAAAATCAGCCGTTTTTGCTCGAACATTAAATGCCTCCAAATGGTATTTATTTCACTTCCCGAGCCCCTGGAAGCATGAAAATCACTTTAAACATGCTAATTTTAGCTCTAACACTGATGATCCACCTACAAATGTGAACTGACGTTCAAAAATAAAACATTTGAAAACGGACCATTTTCCACATTTCTGAAGCATGACGTAATGGGGGGGTGTTATCTCTTTTGTCGAAAATCAGCCGTTTTTGCTCGAACATTAAATGCCTCCAAATGGTATTTAATTAACTTCCCGAGCCCCTGGAAGCATGAAAATCACTTTAAACATGCTAATTTTAGCTCTAACACTGATGATCCACCTACAAATGTGAACTGACGTTCAAAAATAAAACATTTGAAAACGGACCATTTTCCACATTTCTGAAGCATGACGTAATGGGGGGGTGTTATCTCTTTTGTCGAAAATCAGCCGTTTTTGCTGGAACATTAACTGCCTCCAAATGGTATTTATTTCACTTCCCGAGCCCTTGGAAGCATGAAAATCACTTTAAACATGCTAATTTTAGCTCTAACACTGATGATCCACCTACAAATGTGAACTGACGTTCAAAAATAAAACATTTGAAAACGGACCATTTTCCACATTTCTGAAGCATGACGTAATGGGGGGGTGTTATCTCTTTTGTCGAAAATCAGCCGTTTTTGCTGGAACATTAAATGCCTCCAAATGGTATTTATTTCACTTCCCGAGCCCCTGGAAGCATGAAAATCACTTTAAACATGCTAATTTTAGCTCTAACACTGATGATCCACCTACAAATGTGAACTGACGTCCAAAAATAAAACATTTGAAAACGGACCATTTTCCACATTTCTGAAGCATGACGTAATGGGGGGGTGTTATCTCTTTTGTCGAAAATCAGCCGTTTTTGCTCGAACATTAAATGCCTCCAAATGGTATTTAATTAACTTCCCGGGGTGAAGAAACCCTTTTTGAGAACTCAGAGTGAGTAAATTGGCCATTTTCATGCACTTTTAACCATTCCATAAATCTTGTGTTTTGGGCCCCTGGAAGCATGAAAATCAGTTTAAACATGCTAATTTTAGCTCTAACACTGATGATCCACCTACAAATGTGAACTGACGTTCAAAAATAAAACATTTGAAAACGGACCATTTTCCACATTTCTGAAGCATGACATAATGGGGGGGTGTTATCTCTTTTTTCGAAAATCATCCGTTTTTGCTCGAACATTAAATGCCTCCAAATGGTATTTATTTCACTTCCCGAGCCCCTGGAAGCATGAAAATCAATTTAAACATGCTAATTTTAGCTCTAACACTGATGATCCACCTACAAATGTGAACTGACGTTCAAAAATAAAACATTTGAAAACGGACCATTTTCCAAATTTCTGAAGCATGACGTAATGGGGGGGTGTTATCTCTTTTGTCGAAAATCAGCCGTTTTTGCTCGAACATTAAATGCCTCCAAATGGTATTTATTTCACTTCCCGAGCCCCTGGAAGCATGAAAATCACTTTAAAAATGCTAATTTTAGCTCTAACACTGATGATCCACCTACAAATGTGAACTGACGTTCAAAAATAAAACATTTGAAAACGGACCATTTTCCACATTTCTGAAGCATGACGTAATGGGGGGGTGTTATCTCTTTTGTCGAAAATCAGCCGTTTTTGCTCGAACATTAAATGCCTCCAAATGGTATTTATTTCACTTCCCGAGCCCCTGGAAGCATGAAAATCACTTTAAACATGCTAATTTTAGCTCTAACACTGATGATCCACCTACAAATGTGAACTGACGTTCAAAAATAAAACATTTGAAAACGGACCATTTTCCACATTTCTGAAGCATGACGTAATGGGGGGGTGTTATCTCTTTTGTCGAAAATCAGCCGTTTTTGCTCGAACATTAAATGCCTCCAAATGGTATTTATTTCACTTCCCGAGCCCCTGGAAGCATGAAAATCACTTTAAACATGCTAATTTTAGCTCTAACACTGATGATCCACCTACAAATGTGAACTGACGTTCAAAAATAAAACATTTGAAAACGGACCATTTTCCACATTTCTGAAGCATGACGTAATGGGGGGGTGTTATCTCTTTTGTCGAAAATCAGCCATTTTTGCTCGAACATTAAATGCCTCCAAATGGTATTTAATTAACTTCCCGAGCCCCTGGAAGCATGAAAATCACTTTAAACATGCTAATTTTAGCTCTAACACTGATGATCCACCTACAAATGTGAACTGACGTTCAAAAATAAAACATTTGAAAACGGACCATTTTCCACATTTCTGAAGCATGACGTAATGGGGGGGTGTTATCTCTTTTGTCGAAAATCAGCCGTTTTTGCTCGAACATTAAATGCCTCCAAGTGGTATTTAATTAACTTCCCGGGGTGAGGAAACCCTTTTTGAGAACTCAGAGTGAGTAAATTGGCCATTTTCATGCACTTTTAACCATTCCATAAATCTTGTGTTTAGGGCCCCTGGAAGCATGAAAATCACTTTAAACATGCTAATTTTAGCTCTAACACTGATGATCCACCTACAAATGTGAACTGATGTTCAAAAATAAAACATTTGAAAACGGACCATTTTCCACATTTCTGAAGCATGACGTAATGGGGGGGTGTTATCTCTTGTGTCCAAAATCAGCCGTTTTTGCTCGAACATTAAATGCCTCCAAATGGTATTTATTTCACTTCCCGAGCCCCTGGAAGCATGAAAATCACTTTAAACATGCTAATTTTAGCTCTAACACTGATGATCCACCTACAAATGTGAACTGACGTTCAAAAATAAAACATTTGAAAACGGACCATTTTCCACATTTCTGAAGCATGACGTAATGGGGGGGTGTTATCTCTTTTGTCGAAAATCAGCCGTTTTTGCTCGAACATTAAATGCCTCCAAATGGTATTTAATTAACTTCCCGAGCCCCTGGAAGCATGAAAATCACTTTAAACATGCTAATTTTAGCTCTAACACTGATGATCCACCTACAAATGTGAACTGACGTTCAAAAATAAAACATTTGAAAACGGACCATTTTCCACATTTCTGAAGCATGACGTAATGGGGGGGTGTTATCTCTTTTGTCGAAAATCAGCCGTTTTTGCTGGAACATTAACTGCCTCCAAATGGTATTTATTTCACTTCCCGAGCCCTTGGAAGCATGAAAATCACTTTAAACATGCTAATTTTAGCTCTAACACTGATGATCCACCTACAAATGTGAACTGACGTTCAAAAATAAAACATTTGAAAACGGACCATTTTCCACATTTCTGAAGCATGACGTAATGGGGGGGTGTTATCTCTTTTGTCGAAAATCAGCCGTTTTTGCTGGAACATTAAATGCCTCCAAATGGTATTTATTTCACTTCCCGAGCCCCTGGAAGCATGAAAATCACTTTAAACATGCTAATTTTAGCTCTAACACTGATGATCCACCTACAAATGTGAACTGACGTCCAAAAATAAAACATTTGAAAACGGACCATTTTCCACATTTCTGAAGCATGACGTAATGGGGGGGTGTTATCTCTTTTGTCGAAAATCAGCCGTTTTTGCTCGAACATTAAATGCCTCCAAATGGTATTTAATTAACTTCCCGGGGTGAAGAAACCCTTTTTGAGAACTCAGAGTGAGTAAATTGGCCATTTTCATGTACTTTTAACCATTCCATAAATCTTGTGTTTTGGGCCCCTGGAAGCATGAAAATCAGTTTAAACATGCTAATTTTAGCTCTAACACTGATGATCCACCTACAAATGTGAACTGACGTTCAAAAATAAAACATTTGAAAACGGACCATTTTCCACATTTCTGAAGCATGACATAATGGGGGGGTGTTATCTCTTTTTTCGAAAATCAGCCGTTTTTGCTCGAACATTAAATGCCTCCAAATGGTATTTATTTCACTTCCCGAGCCCCTGGAAGCATGAAAATCAATTTAAACATGCTAATTTTAGCTCTAACACTGATGATCCACCTACAAATGTGAACTGACGTTCAAAAATAAAACATTTGAAAACGGACCATTTTCCACATTTCTGAAGCATGACGTAATGGGGGGGTGTTATCTCTTTTGTCGAAAATCAGCCGTTTTTGCTCGAACATTAAATGCCTCCAAATGGTATTTATTTCACTTCCCGAGCCCCTGGAAGCATGAAAATCACTTTAAAAATGCTAATTTTAGCTCTAACACTGATGATCCACCTACAAATGTGAACTGACGTTCAAAAATAAAACATTTGAAAACGGACCATTTTCCACATTTCTGAAGCATGACGTAATGGGGGGGTGTTATCTCTTTTGTCGAAAATCAGCCGTTTTTGCTCGAACATTAAATGCCTCCAAATGGTATTTATTTCACTTCCCGAGCCCCTGGAAGCATGAAAATCACTTTAAACATGCTAATTTTAGCTCTAACACTGATGATCCACCTACAAATGTGAACTGACGTTCAAAAATAAAACATTTGAAAACGGACCATTTTCCACATTTCTGAAGCATGACGTAATGGGGGGGTGTTATCTCTTTTGTCGAAAATCAGCCGTTTTTGCTCGAACATTAAATGCCTCCAAATGGTATTTATTTCACTTCCCGAGCCCCTGGAAGCATGAAAATCACTTTAAACATGCTAATTTTAGCTCTAACACTGATGATCCACCTACAAATGTGAACTGACGTTCAAAAATAAAACATTTGAAAACGGACCATTTTCCACATTTCTGAAGCATGACGTAATGGGGGGGTGTTATCTCTTTTGTCGAAAATCAGCCATTTTTGCTCGAACATTAAATGCCTCCAAATGGTATTTAATTAACTTCCCGAGCCCCTGGAAGCATGAAAATCACTTTAAACATGCTAATTTTAGCTCTAACACTGATGATCCACCTACAAATGTGAACTGACGTTCAAAAATAAAACATTTGAAAACGGACCATTTTCCACATTTCTGAAGCATGACGTAATGGGGGGGTGTTATCTCTTTTGTCGAAAATCAGCCGTTTTTGCTTGAACATTAAATGCCTCCAAATGGTATTTAATTAACTTCCCGGGGTGAGGAAACCCTTTTTGAGAACTCAGAGTGAGTAAATTGGCCATTTTCATGCACTTTTAACCATTCCATAAATCTAGTGTTTTGGGCCCCTGGAAGCATGAAAATCAGTTTAAACATGCTAATTTTAGCTCTAACACTGATGATCCACCTACAAATGTGAACTGACGTTCAAAAATAAAACATTTGAAAACGGACCATTTTCCACATTTCTGAAGCATGACATAATGGGGGCGGTGTTATCTCTTTTTTCGAAAATCAGCCGTTTTTGCTCGAACATTAAATGCCTCCAAATGGTATTTATTTCACTTCCCGAGCCCCTGGAAGCATGAAAATCAATTTAAACATGCTAATTTTAGCTCTAACACTGATGATCCACCTACAAATGTGAACTGACGTTCAAAAATAAAACATTTGAAAACGGACCATTTTCCACATTTCTGAAGCATGACGTAATGGGGGGGTGTTATCTCTTTTGTCGAAAATCAGCCGTTTTTGCTCAAACATTAAATGCCTCCAAATGGTATTTATTTCACTTCCCGAGCCCCTGGAAGCATGAAAATCACTTTAAACATGCTAATTTTAGCTCTAACACTGATGATCCACCTACAAATGTGAACTGACGTTCAAAAATAAAACATTTGAAAACGGACCATTTTCCACATTTCTGAAGCATGACGTAATGGGGGGGTGTTATCTCTTTTGTCGAAAATCAGCCGTTTTTGCTCGAACATTAAATGCCTCCAAATGGTATTTATTTCACTTCCCGAGCCCCTGGAAGCATGAAAATCACTTTAAACATGCTAATTTTAGCTCTAACACTGATGATCCACCTACAAATGTGAACTGACGTTCAAAAATAAAACATTTGAAAACGGACCATTTTCCACATTTCTGAAGCATGACGTAATGGGGGGGTGTTATCTCTTTTGTCGAAAATCAGCCATTTTTGCTCGAACATTAAATGCCTCCAAATGGTATTTAATTAACTTCCCGAGCCCCTGGAAGCATGAAAATCACTTTAAACATGCTAATTTTAGCTCTAACACTGATGATCCACCTACAAATGTGAACTGACGTTCAAAAATAAAACATTTGAAAACGGACCATTTTCCACATTTCTGAAGCATGACGTAATGGGGGGGTGTTATCTCTTTTGTCGAAAATCAGCCGTTTTTGCTTGAACATTAAATGCCTCCAAATGGTATTTAATTAACTTCCCGGGGTGAGGAAACCCTTTTTGAGAACTCAGAGTGAGTAAATTGGCCATTTTCATGCACTTTTAACCATTCCATAAATCTAGTGTTTTGGGCCCCTGGAAGCATGAAAATCAGTTTAAACATGCTAATTTTAGCTCTAACACTGATGATCCACCTACAAATGTGAACTGACGTTCAAAAATAAAACATTTGAAAACGGACCATTTTCCACATTTCTGAAGCATGACATAATGGGGGGGGTGTTATCTCTTTTTTCGAAAATCAGCCGTTTTTGCTCGAACATTAAATGCCTCCAAATGGTATTTATTTCACTTCCCGAGCCCCTGGAAGCATGAAAATCAATTTAAACATGCTAATTTTAGCTCTAACACTGATGATCCACCTACAAATGTGAACTGACGTTCAAAAATAAAACATTTGAAAACGGACCATTTTCCACATTTCTGAAGCATGACGTAATGGGGGGGTGTTATCTCTTTTGTCGAAAATCAGCCGTTTTTGCTCGAACATTAAATGCCTCCAAATGGTATTTATTTCACTTCCCGAGCCCCTGGAAGCATGAAAATCACTTTAAAAATGCTAATTTTAGCTCTAACACTGATGATCCACCTACAAATGTGAACTGACGTTCAAAAATAAAACATTTGAAAACGGACCATTTTCCACATTTCTGAAGCATGACGTAATGGGGGGGTGTTATCTCTTTTGTCGAAAATCAGCCGTTTTTGCTCGAACATTAAATGCCTCCAAATGGTATTTATTTCACTTCCCGAGCCCCTGGAAGCATGAAAATCACTTTAAACATGCTAATTTTAGCTCTAACACTGATGATCCACCTACAAATGTGAACTGACGTTCAAAAATAAAACATTTGAAAACGGACCATTTTCCACATTTCTGAAGCATGACGTAATGGGGGGGTGTTATCTCTTTTGTCGAAAATCAGCCGTTTTTGCTCGAACATTAAATGCCTCCAAATGGTATTTAATTAACTTCCCGGGGTGAGGAAACCCTTTTTGAGAACTCAGAGTGAGTAAATTGGCCATTTTCATGCACTTTTAACCATTCCATAAATCTTGTGTTTAGGGCCCCTGGAAGCATGAAAATCACTTTAAACATGCTAATTTTAGCTCTAACACTGATGATCCACCTACAAATGTGAACTGATGTTCAAAAATAAAACATTTGAAAACGGACCATTTTCCACATTTCTGAAGCATGACATAATGGGGGGTGTTATCTCTTGTGTCCAAAATCAGCCGTTTTTGCTCGAACATTAAATGCCTCCAAATGGTATTTATTTCACTTCCCGAGCCCCTGGAAGCATGAAAATCACTTTAAACATGCTAATTTTAGCTCTAACACTGATGATCCACCTACAAATGTGAACTGACGTTCAAAAATAAAACATTTGAAAACGGACCATTTTCCACATTTCTGAAGCATGACGTAATGGGGGGGTGTTATCTCTTTTGTCGAAAATCAGCCGTTTTTGCTCGAACATTAAATGCCTCCAAATGGTATTTAATTAACTTCCCGAGCCCCTGGAAGCATGAAAATCACTTTAAACATGCTAATTTTAGCTCTAACACTGATGATCCACCTACAAATGTGAACTGACGTTCAAAAATAAAACATTTGAAAACGGACCATTTTCCACATTTCTGAAGCATGACGTAATGGGGGGGTGTTATCTCTTTTGTCGAAAATCAGCCGTTTTTGCTGGAACATTAACTGCCTCCAAATGGTATTTATTTCACTTCCCGAGCCCTTGGAAGCATGAAAATCACTTTAAACATGCTAATTTTAGCTCTAACACTGATGATCCACCTACAAATGTGAACTGACGTTCAAAAATAAAACATTTGAAAACGGACCATTTTCCACATTTCTGAAGCATGACGTAATGGGGGGGTGTTATCTCTTTTGTCGAAAATCAGCCGTTTTTGCTGGAACATTAAATGCCTCCAAATGGTATTTATTTCACTTCCCGAGCCCCTGGAAGCATGAAAATCACTTTAAACATGCTAATTTTAGCTCTAACACTGATGATCCACCTACAAATGTGAACTGACGTCCAAAAATAAAACATTTGAAAACGGACCATTTTCCACATTTCTGAAGCATGACGTAATGGGGGGGTGTTATCTCTTTTGTCGAAAATCAGCCGTTTTTGCTGGAACATTAAATGCCTCCAAATGGTATTTATTTCACTTCCCGAGCCCCTGGAAGCATGAAAATCACTTTAAACATGCTAATTTTAGCTCTAACACTGATGATCCACCTACAAATGTGAACTGACGTCCAAAAATAAAACATTTGAAAACGGACCATTTTCCACATTTCTGAAGCATGACGTAATGGGGGGGTGTTATCTCTTTTGTCGAAAATCAGCCGTTTTTGCTCGAACATTAAATGCCTCCAAATGGTATTTAATTAACTTCCCGGGGTGAAGAAACCCTTTTTGAGAACTCAGAGTGAGTAAATTGGCCATTTTCATGCACTTTTAACCATTCCATAAATCTTGTGTTTTGGGCCCCTGGAAGCATGAAAATCAGTTTAAACATGCTAATTTTAGCTCTAACACTGATGATCCACCTACAAATGTGAACTGACGTTCAAAAATAAAACATTTGAAAACGGACCATTTTCCACATTTCTGAAGCATGACATAATGGGGGGGTGTTATCTCTTTTTTCGAAAATCAGCCGTTTTTGCTCGAACATTAAATGCCTCCAAATGGTATTTATTTCACTTCCCGAGCCCCTGGAAGCATGAAAATCAATTTAAACATGCTAATTTTAGCTCTAACACTGATGATCCACCTACAAATGTGAACTGACGTTCAAAAATAAAACATTTGAAAACGGACCATTTTCCACATTTCTGAAGCATGACGTAATGGGGGGGTGTTATCTCTTTTGTCGAAAATCAGCCGTTTTTGCTCGAACATTAAATGCCTCCAAATGGTATTTATTTCACTTCCCGAGCCCCTGGAAGCATGAAAATCACTTTAAAAATGCTAATTTTAGCTCTAACACTGATGATCCACCTACAAATGTGAACTGACGTTCAAAAATAAAACATTTGAAAACGGACCATTTTCCACATTTCTGAAGCATGACGTAATGGGGGGGTGTTATCTCTTTTGTCGAAAATCAGCCGTTTTTGCTCGAACATTAAATGCCTCCAAATGGTATTTATTTCACTTCCCGAGCCCCTGGAAGCATGAAAATCACTTTAAACATGCTAATTTTAGCTCTAACACTGATGATCCACCTACAAATGTGAACTGACGTTCAAAAATAAAACATTTGAAAACGGACCATTTTCCACATTTCTGAAGCATGACGTAATGGGGGGGTGTTATCTCTTTTGTCGAAAATCAGCCGTTTTTGCTCGAACATTAAATGCCTCCAAATGGTATTTATTTCACTTCCCGAGCCCCTGGAAGCATGAAAATCACTTTAAACATGCTAATTTTAGCTCTAACACTGATGATCCACCTACAAATGTGAACTGACGTTCAAAAATAAAACATTTGAAAACGGACCATTTTCCACATTTCTGAAGCATGACGTAATGGGGGGGTGTTATCTCTTTTGTCGAAAATCAGCCATTTTTGCTCGAACATTAAATGCCTCCAAATGGTATTTAATTAACTTCCCGAGCCCCTGGAAGCATGAAAATCACTTTAAACATGCTAATTTTAGCTCTAACACTGATGATCCACCTACAAATGTGAACTGACGTTCAAAAATAAAACATTTGAAAACGGACCATTTTCCACATTTCTGAAGCATGACGTAATGGGGGGGTGTTATCTCTTTTGTCGAAAATCAGCCGTTTTTGCTCGAACATTAAATGCCTCCAAATGGTATTTAATTAACTTCCCGGGGTGAGGAAACCCTTTTTGAGAACTCAGAGTGAGTAAATTGGCCATTTTCATGCACTTTTAACCATTCCATAAATCTTGTGTTTAGGGCCCCTGGAAGCATGAAAATCACTTTAAACATGCTAATTTTAGCTCTAACACTGATGATCCACCTACAAATGTGAACTGATGTTCAAAAATAAAACATTTGAAAACGGACCATTTTCCACATTTCTGAAGCATGACGTAATGGGGGGGTGTTATCTCTTGTGTCCAAAATCAGCCGTTTTTGCTCGAACATTAAATGCCTCCAAATGGTATTTATTTCACTTCCCGAGCCCCTGGAAGCATGAAAATCACTTTAAACATGCTAATTTTAGCTCTAACACTGATGATCCACCTACAAATGTGAACTGACGTTCAAAAATAAAACATTTGAAAACGGACCATTTTCCACATTTCTGAAGCATGACGTAATGGGGGGGTGTTATCTCTTTTGTCGAAAATCAGCCATTTTTGCTCGAACATTAAATGCCTCCAAATGGTATTTAATTAACTTCCCGAGCCCCTGGAAGCATGAAAATCACTTTAAACATGCTAATTTTAGCTCTAACACTGATGATCCACCTACAAATGTGAACTGACGTTCAAAAATAAAACATTTGAAAACGGACCATTTTCCACATTTCTGAAGCATGACGTAATGGGGGGGTGTTATCTCTTTTGTCGAAAATCAGCCGTTTTTGCTCGAACATTAAATGCCTCCAAATGGTATTTAATTAACTTCCCGGGGTGAGGAAACCCTTTTTGAGAACTCAGAGTGAGTAAATTGGCCATTTTCATGCACTTTTAACCATTCCATAAATCTTGTGTTTAGGGCCCCTGGAAGCATGAAAATCACTTTAAACATGCTAATTTTAGCTCTAACACTGATGATCCACCTACAAATGTGAACTGATGTTCAAAAATAAAACATTTGAAAACGGACCATTTTCCACATTTCTGAAGCATGACGTAATGGGGGGGTGTTATCTCTTGTGTCCAAAATCAGCCGTTTTTGCTCGAACATTAAATGCCTCCAAATGGTATTTATTTCACTTCCCGAGCCCCTGGAAGCATGAAAATCACTTTAAACATGCTAATTTTAGCTCTAACACTGATGATCCACCTACAAATGTGAACTGACGTTCAAAAATAAAACATTTGAAAACGGACCATTTTCCACATTTCTGAAGCATGACGTAATGGGGGGGTGTTATCTCTTTTGTCGAAAATCAGCCGTTTTTGCTCGAACATTAAATGCCTCCAAATGGTATTTAATTAACTTCCCGAGCCCCTGGAAGCATGAAAATCACTTTAAACATGCTAATTTTAGCTCTAACACTGATGATCCACCTACAAATGTGAACTGACGTTCAAAAATAAAACATTTGAAAACGGACCATTTTCCACATTTCTGAAGCATGACGTAATGGGGGGGTGTTATCTCTTTTGTCGAAAATCAGCCGTTTTTGCTGGAACATTAACTGCCTCCAAATGGTATTTATTTCACTTCCCGAGCCCTTGGAAGCATGAAAATCACTTTAAACATGCTAATTTTAGCTCTAACACTGATGATCCACCTACAAATGTGAACTGACGTTCAAAAATAAAACATTTGAAAACGGACCATTTTCCACATTTCTGAAGCATGACGTAATGGGGGGGTGTTATCTCTTTTGTCGAAAATCAGCCGTTTTTGCTGGAACATTAAATGCCTCCAAATGGTATTTATTTCACTTCCCGAGCCCCTGGAAGCATGAAAATCACTTTAAACATGCTAATTTTAGCTCTAACACTGATGATCCACCTACAAATGTGAACTGACGTCCAAAAATAAAACATTTGAAAACGGACCATTTTCCACATTTCTGAAGCATGACGTAATGGGGGGGTGTTATCTCTTTTGTCGAAAATCAGCCGTTTTTGCTCGAACATTAAATGCCTCCAAATGGTATTTAATTAACTTCCCGGGGTGAAGAAACCCTTTTTGAGAACTCAGAGTGAGTAAATTGGCCATTTTCATGCACTTTTAACCATTCCATAAATCTTGTGTTTAGGGCCCCTGGAAGCATGAAAATCACTTTAAACATGCGAATTTTAGCTCTAACACTGATGATCCACCTACAAATGTGAACTGATGTTCAAAAATAAAACATTTGAAAACGGACCATTTTCCACATTTCTGAAGCATGACGTAATGGGGGGGTGTTATCTCTTGTGTCCAAAATCAGCCGTTTTTGCTCGAACATTAAATGCCTCCAAATGGTATTTATTTCACTTCCCGAGCCCCTGGAAGCATGAAAATCACTTTAAACATGCTAATTTTAGCTCTAACACTGATGATCCACCTACAAATGTGAACTGACGTTCAAAAATAAAACATTTGAAAACGGACCATTTTCCACATTTCTGAAGCATGACGTAATGGGGGGTTGTTATCTCTTTTGTCGAAAATCAGCCGTTTTTGCTCGAACATTAAATGCCTCCAAATGGTATTTAATTAACTTCCCGAGCCCCTGGAAGCATGAAAATCACTTTAAACATGCTAATTTTAGCTCTAACACTGATGATCCACCTACAAATGTGAACTGACGTTCAAAAATAAAACATTTGAAAACGGACCATTTTCCACATTTCTGAAGCATGACGTAATGGGGGGGTGTTATCTCTTTTGTCGAAAATCAGCCGTTTTTGCTGGAACATTAACTGCCTCCAAATGGTATTTATTTCACTTCCCGAGCCCTTGGAAGCATGAAAATCACTTTAAACATGCTAATTTTAGCTCTAACACTGATGATCCACCTACAAATGTGAACTGACGTTCAAAAATAAAACATTTGAAAACGGACCATTTTCCACATTTCTGAAGCATGACGTAATGGGGGGGTGTTATCTGTTTTGTCGAAAATCAGCCGTTTTTGCTGGAACATTAAATGCCTCCAAATGGTATTTATTTCACTTCCCGAGCCCCTGGAAGCATGAAAATCACTTTAAACATGCTAATTTTAGCTCTAACACTGATGATCCACCTACAAATGTGAACTGACGTCCAAAAATAAAACATTTGAAAACGGACCATTTTCCACATTTCTGAAGCATGACGTAATGGGGGGGGTGTTATCTCTTTTGTCGAAAATCAGCCGTTTTTGCTCGAACATTAAATGCCTCCAAATGGTATTTAATTAACTTCCCGGGGTGAAGAAACCCTTTTTGAGAACTCCGAGTGAGTAAATTGGCCATTTTCATGCACTTTTAACCATTCCATAAATCTTGTGTTTAGGGCCCCTTGAAGCATGAAAATCACTTTAAACATGCTAATTTTAGCTCTAACACTGATGATCCACCTACAAATGTGAACTGACGTTCAAAAATAAAACATTTGAAAACAGACCATTTTCCACATTTCTGAAGCATGACGTAATGGGGTGGTGTTATCTCTTTTGTCGAAAATCAGCCGTTTTTGCTCGAACATTAAATGCCTCCAAATGGTATTTATTTCACTTCCCGAGCCCCTGGAAGCATGAAAATCACTTTAAACATGCTAATTTTAGCTCTAACACTGATGATCCACCTACAAATGTGAACTGACGTTCAAAAATAAAACATTTGAAAAAGGACCATTTTCCACATTTCTGAAGCATGACGTAATGGGGGTGTGTTATCTCTTTTGTCGAAAATCAGCCGTTTTTGCTCGAACATTAAATGCCTCCAAATGGTATTTAATTAACTTCCCGGGGTGAAGAAACCCTTTTTGAGAACTCAGAGTGAGTAAATTGGCCATTTTCATGCACTTTTAACCATTCCATAAATCTTGTGTTTTGGGCCCCTGGAAGCATGAAAATCACTTTAAACATGCTAATTTTAGCTCTAACACTGATGATCCACCTACAAATGTGAACTGACGTTCAAAAATAAAACATTTGAAAACGGACCATTTTCCACATTTCTGAAGCATGACGTAATGGGGGGGTGTTATCTCTTTTGTCGAAAATCAGCCGTTTTTGCTCGAACATTAAATGCCTCCAAATGGTATTTAATTAACTTCCCGGGGTGAAGAAACCCTTTTTGAGCACTCAGAGTGAGTAAATTGGCCATTTTCATGCACTTTTAACCATTCCATAAATCTTGTGTTTTGGGCCCCTGGAAGCATGAATATCACTTTAAACATGCTAATTTTAGCTCTAACACTGATGATCCACCTACAAATGTGAACTGACGTTCAAAAATAAAACATTTGAAAACGGACCATTTTCCACATTTCTGAAGCATGACGTAATGGGGGGGTGTTATCTCTTTTGTCGAAAATCAGCCGTTTTTGCTCGAACATTAAATGCCTCCAAATGGTATTTAATTAACTTCCCGAGCCCCTGGAAGCATGAAAATCACTTTAAACATGCTAATTTTAGCTCTAACACTGATGATCCACCTACAAATGTGAACTGATGTTCAAAAATAAAACATTTGAAAACGGACCATTTTCCACATTTCTAAAGCATGACGTAATGGGGGGGTGTTATCTCTTTTGTCCAAAATCAGCCGTTTTTGCTCGAACATTAAATGCCTCCAAATGGTATTTATTTCACTTCCCGAGCCCCTGGAAGCATGAAAATCTCTTTAAACATGCTAATTTTAGCTCTAACACTGATGATCCACCTACAAATGTGAACTGACGTTCAAAAATAAAACATTTGAAAACGGACCA
The DNA here is from genome assembly GCF_964263255.1 of Lissotriton vulgaris. Classification (NCBI taxonomy): domain Eukaryota; kingdom Metazoa; phylum Chordata; class Amphibia; order Caudata; family Salamandridae; genus Lissotriton; species Lissotriton vulgaris. The sequence continues at coordinate 73,218 of NW_028247774.1, read as the reverse complement.
TTTTCCACATTTCTGAAGCATGACGTAATGGGTGGTGTTATCTCTTTTGTCGAAAATCAGCCGTTTTTGCTCGAACATTAAATGCCTCCAAATGGTATTTAATTAACTTCCCGAGCCCCTGGAAGCATGAAAATCACTTTAAACATGCTAATTTTAGCTCTAACACTGATGATCCACCTACAAATGTGAACTGACGTTCCCGGGGTGAAGAAACCCTTTTTGAGAACTCAGAGTGAGTAAATTGGCCATTTTCATGCACTTTTAACCATTCCATAAATCTTGTGTTTTGGGCCCCTGGAAGCATGAAAATCACTTTAAACATGCTAATTTTAGCTCTAACACTGATGATCCACCTACAAATGTGAACTGACGTTCAAAAATAAAAAATTTGAAAACGGACCATTTTCCACATTTCTGAAGCATGACGTAATGGGGGGGTGTTATCTCTTTTGTCGAAAATCAGCCGTTTTTGCTCGAACATTAAATGCCTCCAAATGGTATTTAATTAACTTCCCGAGCCCCTGGAAGCATGAAAATCACTTTAAACATGCTAATTTTAGCTCTAACACTGATGATCCACCTACAAATGTGAACTGACGTTCAAAAATAAAACATTTGAAAACGGATCATTTTCCACATTTCTGAAGCATGACGTAATGGGGGGGTGTAATCTCTTTTGTCGAAAATCAGCCGTTTTTGCTCGAACATTAAATGCCTCCAAATGGTATTTATTTCACTTCCCGAGCCCCTGGAAGCATGAAAATCACTTTAAACATGCTAATTTTAGCTCTAACACTGATGATCCACCTACAAATGTGAACTGACGTTCAAAAATAAAACATTTGAAAACGGACCATTTTCCACATTTCTGAAGCATGACGTAATGGGGGGGTGTTATCTCTTTTGTCGAAAATCAGCCGTTTTTGCTTGAACATTAAATGCCTCCAAATGGTATTTATTTCACTTCCCGAGCCCCTGGAAGCATGGAAATCACTTTAAACATGCTAATTTTAGCTCTAACACTGATGATCCACCTACAAATGTGAACTGACGTTCAAAAATAAAACATTTGAAAACGGACCATTTTCCACATTTCTGAAGCATGACGTAATGGGGGGGGTGTTATCTCTTTTGTCGAAAATCAGCCGTTTTTGCTCGAACATTAAATGTCTCCAAATGGTATTTATTTCACTTCCCGAGCCCCTGGAAGCATGAAAATCACTTTAAACATGCTAATTTTAGCTCTAACACTGATGATCCACCTACAAATGTGAACTGACGTTCAAAAATAAAACATTTGAAAACTGACCATTTTCCACATTTCTGAAGCATGACGTAATGGGGGGGTGTTATCTCTTTTGTCGAAAATCAGCCGTTTTTGCTCGAACATTAAATGCCTCCAAATGGTATTTATTTCACTTCCCGAGCCCCTGGAAGCATGAAAATCACTTTAAACATGCTAATTTTAGCTCTAACACTGACGATCCACCTACAAATGTGAACTGACGTTCAAAAATAAAACATTTGAAAACGGACCATTTTCCACATTTCTGAAGCATGACGTAATGGGGGGGTGTTATCTCTTTTGTCGAAAATCTGCCGTTTTTGCTCGAACATTAAATGCCTCCAAATGGTATTTAATTAACTTCCCGGGGTGAAGAAACCCCTTTTTGAGAACTCAGAGTGAGTAAATTGTCCATTTTCATGCACTTTTAACCATTCCATAAATCTTGTGTTTAGGGCCCCTGGAAGCATGAAAATCACTTTAAACATGCTAATTTTAGCTCTAACACTGATGATCCACCTACAAATGTGAACTGACGTTCAAAAATAAAACATTTGAAAATGGACCATTTTCCACATTTCTGAAGCATGACGTAATGGGGGGGGTGTTATCTCTTTTGTCGAAAATCAGCCGTTTTTGCTCGAACATTAAATGCCTCCAAATGGTATTTATTTCACTTCCCGAGCCCCTGGAAGCATGAAAATCACTTTAAACATGCTAATTTTAGCTCTAACACTGATGATCCACCTACAAATGTGAACTGACGTTCAAAAATAAAACATTTGAAAACGGACCATTTTCCACATTTCTGAAGCATGACGTAATGGGGGGTGTTATCTCTTTTGTCGAAAATCAGCCGTTTTTGCTCGAACATTAAATGCCTCCAAATGGTATTTAATTAACTTCCCGAGCCCCTGGAAGCATGAAAATCACTTTAAACATGCTAATTTTAGCTCTAACACTGATGATCCACCTACAAATGTGAACTGACGTTCAAAAATAAAACATTTGAAAACGGACCATTTTCCACATTTCTGAAGCATGACGTAATGGGGGGTGTTATCTCTTTTGTCGAAAATCAGCCGTTTTTGCTGGAACATTAAATGCCTCCAAATGGTATTTATTTCACTTCCCGAGCCCTTGGAAGCATGAAAATCACTTTAAACATGCTAATTTTAGCTCTAACACTGATGATCCACCTACAAATGTGAACTGACGTTCAAAAATAAAACATTTGAAAACGGACCATTTTCCACATTTCTGAAGCATGACGTAATGGGGGGGTGTTATCTCTTTTGTCGAAAATCAGCCGTTTTTGCTGGAACATTAAATGCCTCCAAATGGTATTTATTTCACTTCCCGAGCCCCTGGAAGCATGAAAATCACTTTAAACATGCTAATTTTAGCTCTAACACTGATGATCCACCTACAAATGTGAACTGACATTCAAAAATAAAACATTTGAAAACGGACCATTTTCCACATTTCTGAAGCATGACGTAATGGGGGGGTGTTATCTCTTTTGTCGAAAATCAGCCGTTTTTGCTCGAACATTAAATGCCTCCAAATGGTATTTAATTAACTTCCCGGGGTGAAGAAACCCTTTTTGAGAACTCAGAGTGAGTAAATTGGCCATTTTCATGCACTTTTAACCATTCCATAAATCTTGTGTTTAGGGCCCCTGGAAGCATGAAAATCACTTTAAACATGCTAATTTTAGCTCTAACACTGATGATCCACCTACAAATGTGAACTGACGTTCAAAAATAAAACATTTGAAAACGGACCATTTTCCACATTTCTGAAGCATGACGTAATGGGGGGGTGTTATCTCTTTTGTCGAAAATCAGCCGTTTTTGCTCGAACATTAAATGCCTCCAAATGGTATTTAACTAACTTCCCGAGCCCCTGGAAGCATGAAAATCACTTTAAACATGCTAATTTTAGCTCTAACACTGATGATCCACCTACAAATGTGAACTGACGTTCAAAAATAAAACATTTGAAAACGGACCATTTTCCACATTTCTGAAGCATGACGTAATGGGGGGGTGTTATCTCTTTTGTTGAAAATCAGCCGTTTTTGCTCGAACATTAAATGCCTCCAAATGGTATTTAATTAACTTCCCGGGGTGAAGAAACCCTTTTTGAGAACTCAGAGTGAGTAAATTGGCCATTTTCATGCACTTTTAACCATTCCATAAATCTAGTGTTTTGGGCCCCTGGAAGCATGAAAATCACTTTAAACATGCTAATTTTAGCTCTAACACTGATGATCCACCTACAAATGTGAACTGACGTTCAAAAATAAAACATTTGAAAACGGACCATTTTCCACATTTCTGAAGCATGACGTAATGGGGGGGTGTTATCTCTTTTGTCGAAAATCAGCCGTTTTTGCTCGAACATTAAATGCCTCCAAATGGTATTTAATTAACTTCCCGGGGTGAAGAAACCCTTTTTGAGAACTCAGAGTGAGTAAATTGGACATTTTCATGCACTTTTAACCATTCCATAAATCTTGTGTTTTGGGCCCCTGGAAGCATGAAAATCCCTTTAAACATGCTAATTTTAGCTCTAACACTGATGATCCACCTACAAATGTGAACTGACGTTCAAAAATAAAACATGTGAAAACGGACCATTTTCCACATTTCTGAAGCATGACGTAATGGGGGGGTGTTATCTCTTTTGTCGAAAATCAGCCGTTTTTGCTCGAACATTAAATGCCTCCAAATGGTATTTATTTCACTTCCCGAGCCCCTGGAAGCATGAAAATCACTTTAAACATGCTAATTTTAGCTCTAACACTGATGATCCACCTACAAATGTGAACTGACGTTCAAAAATAAAACATTTGAAAACGGACCATTTTCCAGATTTCTGAAGCATGACGTAATGGGGGGGTGTTATCTCTTTTGTCGAAAATCAGCCGTTTTTGCTCGAACATTAAATGCCTCCAAATGGTATTTATTTCACTTCCCGAGCCCCTGGAAGCATGAAAATCACTTTAAACATGCTAATTTTAGCTCTAACACTGATGATCCACCTACAAATGTGAACTGACGTTCAAAAATAAAACATTTGAAAACGGACCATTTTCCACATTTCTGAAGCATGACGTAATGGGGGGGTGTTATCTCTTTTGTCGAAAATCAGCCGTTTTTGCTCGAACATTAAATGCCTCCAAATGGTATTTATTTCACTTCCCGAGCCCCTGGAAGCATGAAAATCACTTTAAACATGCTAATTTTAGCTCTAACACTGATGATCCACCTACAAATGTGAACTGACGTTCAAAAATAAAACATTTGAAAACGGACCATTTTCCACATTTCTGAAGCATGACGTAATGGGGGGGTGTTATCTCTTTTGTCGAAAATCAGCCGTTTTTGCTCGAACATTAAATGCCTCCAAATGGTATTTAATTAACTTTCCGAGCCCCTGGAAGCATGAAAATCACTTTAAACATGCTAATTTTAGCTCTAACACTGATGATCCACCTACAAATGTGAACTGACGTTCAAAAATAAAACATTTGAAAACGGATCATTTTCCACATTTCTGAAGCATGACGTAATGGGGGGGTGTTATCTCTTTTGTCGAAAATCTGCCGTTTTTGCTCGAACATTAAATGCCTCCAAATGGTATTTATTTCACTTCCCGAGCCCCTGGAAGCATGAAAATCACTTTAAACATGCTAATTTTAGCTCTAACACTGATGATCCACCTACAAATGTGAACTGACGTTCAAAAATAAAACATTTGAAAACGGACCATTTTCCACATTTCTGAAGCATGACGTAATGGGGGGGTGTTATCTCTTTTGTCGAAAATCAGCCGTTTTTGCTCGAACATTAAATGCCTCCAAATGGTTTTTATTTCACTTCCCGAGCCCCTGGAAGCATGAAAATCACTTTAAACATGCTAATTTTAGCTCTAACACTGATGATCCACCTACAAATGTGAACTGACGTTCAAAAATAAAACATTTGAAAACGGACCATTTTCCACATTTCTGAAGCATGACGTAATGGGGGGGTGTTATCTCTTTTGTCGAAAATCAGCCGTTTTTGCTGGAATATTAAATGCCTCCAAATGGTATTTATTTCACTTCCCGAGCCCCTGGAAGCATGAAAATCACTTTAAACATGCTAATTTTAGCTCTAACACTGATGATCCACCTACAAATGTGAACTGACGTTCAAAAATAAAACATTTGAAAACGGACCAATTTCCACATTTCTGAAGCATGACGTAATGGGGGGTGTTATCTCTTTTGTCGAAAATCAGCCGTTTTTGCTGGAACATTAAATGCCTCCAAATGGTATTTATTTCACTTCCTGAGCCCCTGGAAGCATGAAAATCACTTTAAACATGCTAATTTTAGCTCTAACACTGATGATCCACCTACAAATGTGAACTGACGTTCAAAAATAAAACATTTGAAAACGGACCATTTTCCACATTTCTGAAGCATGACGTAATGGGGGGTGTTATCTCTTTTGTCGAAAATCAGCCATTTTTGCTCGAACATTAAATGCCTCCAAATGGTATTTAATTAACTTCCCGGGGTGAAGAAACCCTTTTTGAGAACTCAGAGTGAGTAAATTGGCCATTTTCATGCACTTTTAACCATTCCATAAATCTTGTGTTTAGGGCCCCTGGAAGCATGAAAATCACTTTAAACATGCTAATTTTAGCTCTAACACTGATGATCCACCTACAAATGTGAACTGACGTTCAAAAATAAAACATTTGAAAACGGACCATTTTCCACATTTCTGAAGCATGACGTAATGGGGGGGTGTTATCTCTTTTGTCGAAAATCAACCGTTTTTGCTCGAACATTAAATGCCTCCAAATGGTATTTATTTCACTTCCCGAGCCCCTGGAAGCATGAAAATCACTTTAAACATGCTAATTTTAGCTCTAACACTGATGATCCACCTACAAATGTGAACTGACGTTCAAAAATAAAACATTTGAAAACGGACCATTTTCCACATTTCTGAAGCATGACGTAATGGGGGGGTGTTATCTCTTTTGTCGAAAATCAGCCGTTTTTGCTCGAACATTAAATGCCTCCAAATGGTATTTAATTAACTTCCCGGGGTGAAGAAACCCTTTTTGAGAACTCAGAGTGAGTAAATTGGCCATTTTCATGCACTTTTAACCATTCCATAAATCTTGTGTTTTGGGCCCCTGGAAGCATGAAAATCACTTTAAACATGCTAATTTTAGCTCTAACACTGATGATCCACCTACAAATGTGAACTGACGTTCAAAAATAAAACATTTGAAAACGGACCATTTTCCACATTTCTGAAGCATGACGTAATGGGGGGGTGTTATCTCTTTTGTCGAAAATCAGCCGTTTTTGCTCGAACATTAAATGCCTCCAAATGGTATTTAATTAACTTCCCGGGGTGAAGAAACCCTTTTTGAGAACTCAGAGTGAGTAAATTGGCCATTTTCATGCACTTTTAACCATTCCATAAATCTTGTGTTTAGGGCCCCTGGAAGCATGAAAATCACTTTAAACATGCTAATTTTAGCTCTAACACTGATGATCCACCTACAAATGTGAACTGACGTTCAAAAATAAAACATTTGAAAACGGACCATTTTCCACATTTCTGAAGCATGACGTAATGGGGGGGGTGTTATCTCTTTTGTCGAAAATCAGCCGTTTTTGCTCGAACATTAAATGTCTCCAAATGGTATTTATTTCACTTCCCGAGCCCCTGGAAGCATGAAAATCACTTTAAACATGCTAATTTTAGCTCTAACACTGATGATCCACCTACAAATGTGAACTGACGTTCAAAAATAAAACATTTGAAAACGGACCATTTTCCACATTTCTGAAGCATGACGTAATGGGGGGGTGTTATCTCTTTTGTCGAAAATCAGCCGTTTTTGCTCGAACATTAAATGCCTCCAAATGGTATTTATTTCACTTCCCGAGCCCCTGGAAGCATGAAAATCACTTTAAACATGCTAATTTTAGCTCTAACACTGACGATCCACCTACAAATGTGAACTGACGTTCAAAAATAAAACATTTGAAAACGGACCATTTTCCACATTTCTGAAGCATGACGTAATGGGGGGGTGTTATCTCTTTTGTCGAAAATCTGCCGTTTTTGCTCGAACATTAAATGCCTCCAAATGGTATTTAATTAACTTCCCGGGGTGAAGAAACCCCTTTTTGAGAACTCAGAGTGAGTAAATTGTCCATTTTCATGCACTTTTAACCATTCCATAAATCTTGTGTTTAGGGCCCCTGGAAGCATGAAAATCACTTTAAACATGCTAATTTTAGCTCTAACACTGATGATCCACCTACAAATGTGAACTGACGTTCAAAAATAAAACATTTGAAAATGGACCATTTTCCACATTTCTGAAGCATGACGTAATGGGGGGGGTGTTATCTCTTTTGTCGAAAATCAGCCGTTTTTGCTCGAACATTAAATGCCTCCAAATGGTATTTATTTCACTTCCCGAGCCCCTGGAAGCATGAAAATCACTTTAAACATGCTAATTTTAGCTCTAACACTGATGATCCACCTACAAATGTGAACTGACGTTCAAAAATAAAACATTTGAAAACGGACCATTTTCCACATTTCTGAAGCATGACGTAATGGGGGGTGTTATCTCTTTTGTCGAAAATCAGCCGTTTTTGCTCGAACATTAAATGCCTCCAAATGGTATTTAATTAACTTCCCGAGCCCCTGGAAGCATGAAAATCACTTTAAACATGCTAATTTTAGCTCTAACACTGATGATCCACCTACAAATGTGAACTGACGTTCAAAAATAAAACATTTGAAAACGGACCATTTTCCACATTTCTGAAGCATGACGTAATGGGGGGTGTTATCTCTTTTGTCGAAAATCAGCCGTTTTTGCTGGAACATTAAATGCCTCCAAATGGTATTTATTTCACTTCCCGAGCCCTTGGAAGCATGAAAATCACTTTAAACATGCTAATTTTAGCTCTAACACTGATGATCCACCTACAAATGTGAACTGACGTTCAAAAATAAAACATTTGAAAACGGACCATTTTCCACATTTCTGAAGCATGACGTAATGGGGGGGTGTTATCTCTTTTGTCGAAAATCAGCCGTTTTTGCTGGAACATTAAATGCCTCCAAATGGTATTTATTTCACTTCCCGAGCCCCTGGAAGCATGAAAATCACTTTAAACATGCTAATTTTAGCTCTAACACTGATGATCCACCTACAAATGTGAACTGACATTCAAAAATAAAACATTTGAAAACGGACCATTTTCCACATTTCTGAAGCATGACGTAATGGGGGGGTGTTATCTCTTTTGTCGAAAATCAGCCGTTTTTGCTCGAACATTAAATGCCTCCAAATGGTATTTAATTAACTTCCCGGGGTGAAGAAACCCTTTTTGAGAACTCAGAGTGAGTAAATTGGCCATTTTCATGCACTTTTAACCATTCCATAAATCTTGTGTTTAGGGCCCCTGGAAGCATGAAAATCACTTTAAACATGCTAATTTTAGCTCTAACACTGATGATCCACCTACAAATGTGAACTGACGTTCAAAAATAAAACATTTGAAAACGGACCATTTTCCACATTTCTGAAGCATGACGTAATGGGGGGGTGTTATCTCTTTTGTCGAAAATCAGCCGTTTTTGCTCGAACATTAAATGCCTCCAAATGGTATTTAACTAACTTCCCGAGCCCCTGGAAGCATGAAAATCACTTTAAACATGCTAATTTTAGCTCTAACACTGATGATCCACCTACAAATGTGAACTGACGTTCAAAAATAAAACATTTGAAAACGGACCATTTTCCACATTTCTGAAGCATGACGTAATGGGGGGGTGTTATCTCTTTTGTTGAAAATCAGCCGTTTTTGCTCGAACATTAAATGCCTCCAAATGGTATTTAATTAACTTCCCGGGGTGAAGAAACCCTTTTTGAGAACTCAGAGTGAGTAAATTGGCCATTTTCATGCACTTTTAACCATTCCATAAATCTAGTGTTTTGGGCCCCTGGAAGCATGAAAATCACTTTAAACATGCTAATTTTAGCTCTAACACTGATGATCCACCTACAAATGTGAACTGACGTTCAAAAATAAAACATTTGAAAACGGACCATTTTCCACATTTCTGAAGCATGACGTAATGGGGGGGTGTTATCTCTTTTGTCGAAAATCAGCCGTTTTTGCTCGAACATTAAATGCCTCCAAATGGTATTTAATTAACTTCCCGGGGTGAAGAAACCCTTTTTGAGAACTCAGAGTGAGTAAATTGGACATTTTCATGCACTTTTAACCATTCCATAAATCTTGTGTTTTGGGCCCCTGGAAGCATGAAAATCCCTTTAAACATGCTAATTTTAGCTCTAACACTGATGATCCACCTACAAATGTGAACTGACGTTCAAAAATAAAACATTTGAAAACGGACCATTTTCCACATTTCTGAAGCATGACGTAATGGGGGGGTGTTATCTCTTTTGTCGAAAATCAGCCGTTTTTGCTCGAACATTAAATGCCTCCAAATGGTATTTATTTCACTTCCCGAGCCCCTGGAAGCATGAAAATCACTTTAAACATGCTAATTTTAGCTCTAACACTGATGATCCACCTACAAATGTGAACTGACGTTCAAAAATAAAACATTTGAAAACGGACCATTTTCCAGATTTCTGAAGCATGACGTAATGGGGGGGTGTTATCTCTTTTGTCGAAAATCAGCCGTTTTTGCTCGAACATTAAATGCCTCCAAATGGTATTTATTTCACTTCCCGAGCCCCTGGAAGCATGAAAATCACTTTAAACATGCTAATTTTAGCTCTAACACTGATGATCCACCTACAAATGTGAACTGACGTTCAAAAATAAAACATTTGAAAACGGACCATTTTCCACATTTCTGAAGCATGACGTAATGGGGGGGTGTTATCTCTTTTGTCGAAAATCAGCCGTTTTTGCTCGAACATTAAATGCCTCCAAATGGTATTTATTTCACTTCCCGAGCCCCTGGAAGCATGAAAATCACTTTAAACATGCTAATTTTAGCTCTAACACTGATGATCCACCTACAAATGTGAACTGACGTTCAAAAATAAAACATTTGAAAACGGACCATTTTCCACATTTCTGAAGCATGACGTAATGGGGGGGTGTTATCTCTTTTGTCGAAAATCAGCCGTTTTTGCTCGAACATTAAATGCCTCCAAATGGTATTTATTTCACTTCCCGAGCCCCTGGAAGCATGAAAATCACTTTAAACATGCTAATTTTAGCTCTAACACTGATGATCCACCTACAAATGTGAACTGACGTTCAAAAATAAAACATTTGAAAACGGACCATTTTCCACATTTCTGAAGCATGACGTAATGGGGGGGTGTTATCTCTTTTGTCGAAAATCAGCCGTTTTTGCTCGAACATTAAATGCCTCCAAATGGTATTTAATTAACTTTCCGAGCCCCTGGAAGCATGAAAATCACTTTAAACATGCTAATTTTAGCTCTAACACTGATGATCCACCTACAAATGTGAACTGACGTTCAAAAATAAAACATTTGAAAACGGATCATTTTCCACATTTCTGAAGCATGACGTAATGGGGGGGTGTTATCTCTTTTGTCGAAAATCTGCCGTTTTTGCTCGAACATTAAATGCCTCCAAATGGTATTTATTTCACTTCCCGAGCCCCTGGAAGCATGAAAATCACTTTAAACATGCTAATTTTAGCTCTAACACTGATGATCCACCTACAAATGTGAACTGACGTTCAAAAATAAAACATTTGAAAACGGACCATTTTCCACATTTCTGAAGCATGACGTAATGGGGGGGTGTTATCTCTTTTGTCGAAAATCAGCCGTTTTTGCTCGAACATTAAATGCCTCCAAATGGTTTTTATTTCACTTCCCGAGCCCCTGGAAGCATGAAAATCACTTTAAACATGCTAATTTTAGCTCTAACACTGATGATCCACCTACAAATGTGAACTGACGTTCAAAAATAAAACATTTGAAAACGGACCATTTTCCACATTTCTGAAGCATGACGTAATGGGGGGGTGTTATCTCTTTTGTCGAAAATCAGCCGTTTTTGCTGGAATATTAAATGCCTCCAAATGGTATTTATTTCACTTCCCGAGCCCCTGGAAGCATGAAAATCACTTTAAACATGCTAATTTTAGCTCTAACACTGATGATCCACCTACAAATGTGAACTGACGTTCAAAAATAAAACATTTGAAAACGGACCAATTTCCACATTTCTGAAGCATGACGTAATGGGGGGTGTTATCTCTTTTGTCGAAAATCAGCCGTTTTTGCTGGAACATTAAATGCCTCCAAATGGTATTTATTTCACTTCCTGAGCCCCTGGAAGCATGAAAATCACTTTAAACATGCTAATTTTAGCTCTAACACTGATGATCCACCTACAAATGTGAACTGACGTTCAAAAATAAAACATTTGAAAACGGACCATTTTCCACATTTCTGAAGCATGACGTAATGGGGGGTGTTATCTCTTTTGTCGAAAATCAGCCGTTTTTGCTCGAACATTAAATGCCTCCAAATGGTATTTAATTAACTTCCCGGGGTGAAGAAACCCTTTTTGAGAACTCAGAGTGAGTAAATTGGCCATTTTCATGCACTTTTAACCATTCCATAAATCTTGTGTTTAGGGCCCCTGGAAGCATGAAAATCACTTTAAACATGCTAATTTTAGCTCTAACACTGATGATCCACCTACAAATGTGAACTGACGTTCAAAAATAAAACATTTGAAAACGGACCATTTTCCACATTTCTGAAGCATGACGTAATGGGGGGGTGTTATCTCTTTTGTCGAAAATCAACCGTTTTTGCTCGAACATTAAATGCCTCCAAATGGTATTTATTTCACTTCCCGAGCCCCTGGAAGCATGAAAATCACTTTAAACATGCTAATTTTAGCTCTAACACTGATGATCCACCTACAAATGTGAACTGACGTTCAAAAATAAAACATTTGAAAACGGACCATTTTCCACATTTCTGAAGCATGACGTAATGGGGGGGTGTTATCTCTTTTGTCGAAAATCAGCCGTTTTTGCTCGAACATTAAATGCCTCCAAATGGTATTTAATTAACTTCCCGGGGTGAAGAAACCCTTTTTGAGAACTCAGAGTGAGTAAATTGGCCATTTTCATGCACTTTTAACCATTCCATAAATCTTGTGTTTTGGGCCCCTGGAAGCATGAAAATCACTTTAAACATGCTAATTTTAGCTCTAACACTGATGATCCACCTACAAATGTGAACTGACGTTCAAAAATAAAACATTTGAAAACGGACCATTTTCCACATTTCTGAAGCATGACGTAATGGGGGGGTGTTATCTCTTTTGTCGAAAATCAGCCGTTTTTGCTCGAACATTAAATGCCTCCAAATGGTATTTAATTAACTTCCCGGGGTGAAGAAACCCTTTTTGAGAACTCAGAGTGAGTAAATTGGCCATTTTCATGCACTTTTAACCATTCCATAAATCTTGTGTTTAGGGCCCCTGGAAGCATGAAAATCACTTTAAACATGCTAATTTTAGCTCTAACACTGATGATCCACCTACAAATGTGAACTGACGTTCAAAAATAAAACATTTGAAAACGGACCATTTTCCACATTTCTGAAGCATGACGTAATGGGGGGGGTGTTATCTCTTTTGTCCAAAATCAGCCGTTTTTGCTCGAACATTAAATGCCTCCAAATGGTATTTATTTCACTTCCCGAGCCCCTGGAAGCATGAAAATCACTTTAAACATGCTAATTTTAGCTCTAACACTGATGATCCACCTACAAATGTGAACTGACGTTCAAAAATAAAACATTTGAAAACGGACCATTTTCCACATTTCTGAAGCATGACGTAATGGGGGGGGTGTTATCTCTTTTGTCGAAAATCAGCCGTTTTTGCTCGAACATTAAATGCCTCCAAATGGTATTTAATTGACTTCCCGAGCCCCTGGAAGCATGAAAATCACTTTAAACATGCTAATTTTAGCTCTAACACTGATGATCCACCTACAAATGTGAACTGACGTTCAAAAATAAAACATTTGAAAATGGACCATTTTCCACATTTCTGAAGCATGACGTAATGGGGGGGTGTTATCTCTTTTGTCGAAAATCAGCCGTTTTTGCTGGAACATTAAATGCCTCCAAATGGTATTTATTTCACTTCCCGAGCCCCTGGAAGCATGAAAATCACTTTAAACATGCTAATTTTAGCTCTAACACTGATGATCCACCTACAAATGTGAACTGACGTTCAAAAATAAAACATTTGAAAACGGACCATTTTCCACATTTCTGAAGCATGACGTAATGGGGGGGGGTGTTATCTCTTTTGTCGAAAATCAGCCGTTTTTGCTGGAACATTAAATGCCTCCAAATGGTATTTATTTCACTTCCCGAGCCCCTGGAAGCATGAAAATCACTTTAAACATGCTAATTTTAGCTCTAACACTGATGATCCACCTACAAATGTGAACTGACGTTCAAAAATAAAACATTTGAAAACGGACCATTTTCCACATTTCTGAAGCATGACGTAATGGGGGGGTGTTATCTCTTTTGTCGAAAATCAGCCGTTTTTGCTCGAACATTAAATGCTTCCAAATGGTATTTAATTAACTTCCCGGGGTGAAGAAACCCTTTTTGAGAACTCAGAGTGAGTAAATTGGCCATTTTCATGCACTTTTAACCATTCCATAAATCTTGTGTTTAGGGCCCCTGGAAGCATGAAAATCACTTTAAACATGCTAATTTTAGCTCTAACACTGATGATCCACCTACAAATGTGAACTGACGTTCAAAAATAAAACATTTGAAAACGGACCATTTTCCACATTTCTGAAGCATGACGTAATGGGGGGGTGTTATCTCTTTTGTCGAAAATCAGCCGTTTTTGCTCGAACATTAAATGCCTCCAAATGGTATTTATTTCACTTCCCGAGCCCCTGGAAGCATGAAAATCACTTTAAACATGCTAATTTTAGCTCTAACACTGATGATCCACCTACAAATGTGAACTGACGTTCAAAAATAAAACATTTGAAAACAGACCATTTTCCACATTTCTGAAGCATGACGTAATGGGGGGGTGTTATCTCTTTTGTCGAAAATCAGCCGTTTTTGCTCGAACATTAAATGCCTCCAAATGGTATTTATTTCACTTCCCGAGCCCCTGGAAGCATGAAAATCACTTTAAACATGCTAATTTTAGCTCTAACACTGATGATCCACCTACAAATGTGAACTGACGTTCAAAAATAAAACATTTGAAAAAGGACCATTTTCCACATTTCTGAAGCATGACGTAATGGGGGGTGTTATCTCTTTTGTCGAAAATCAGCCGTTTTTGCTCGAACATTAAATGCCTCCAAATGGTATTTAATTAACTTCCCGGGGTGAAGAAACCCTTTTTGAGAACTCAGAGTGAGTAAATTGGCCATTTTCATGCACTTTTAACCATTCCATAAATCTTGTGTTTTGGGCCCCTGGAAGCATGAAAATCACTTTAAACATGCTAATTTTAGCTCTAACACTGATGATCCACCTACAAATGTGAACTGACGTTCAAAAATAAAACATTTGAAAACGGACCATTTTCCACATTTCTGAAGCATGACGTAATGGGGGGTGTTATCTCTTTTGTCGAAAATCAGCCGTTTTTGCTCGAACATTAAATGCCTCCAAATGGTATTTAATTAACTTCCCGGGGTGAAGAAACCCTTTTTGAGAACTCAGAGTGAGTAAATTGGCCATTTTCATGCACTTTTAACCATTCCATAAATCTTGTGTTTTGGGCCCCTGGAAGCATGAAAATCACTTTAAACATGCTAATTTTAGCTCTAACACTGATGATCCACCTACAAATGTGAACTGACGTTCAAAAAAAAAACATTTGAAAACGGACCATTTTCCACATTTCTGAAGCATGACGTAATGGGGGGGTGTTATCTCTTTTGACGAAAATCAGCCGTTTTTGCTCGAACATTAAATGCCTCCAAATGGTATTTAATTAACTTCCCGAGCCCCTGGAAGCATGAAAATCACTTTAAACATGCTAATTTTAGCTCTAACACTGATGATCCACCTACAAATGTGAACTGACGTTCAAAAATAAAACATTTGAAAACGGACCATTTTCCACATTTCTGAAGCATGACGTAATGGGGGGGTGTTATCTCTTTTGTCGAAAATCAGCCGTTTTTGCTCGAACATTAAATGCCTCCAAATGGTATTTATTTCACTTCCCGAGCCCCTGGAAGCATGAAAATCACTTTAAACATGCTAATTTTAGCTCTAACACTGATGATCCACCTACAAATGTGAACTGACGTTCAAAAATAAAACATTTGAAAACGGATCATTTTCCACATTTCTGAAGCATGACGTAATGGGGGGGTGTTATCTCTTTTGTCGAAAATCAGCCGTTTTTGCTCGAACATTAAATGCCTCCAAATGGTATTTATTTCACTTCCCGAGCCCCTGGAAGCATGAAAATCACTTTAAACATGCTAATTTTAGCTCTAACACTGATGATCCACCTACAAATGTGAACTGACGTTCAAAAATAAAACATTTGAAAACGGATCATTTTCCACATTTCTGAAGCATGACGTAATGGGGGGGTGTTATCTCTTTTGTCGAAAATCAGCCGTTTTTGCTCGAACATTAAATGCCTCCAAATGGTATTTATTTCACTTCCCGAGCCCCTGGAAGCATGAAAATCACTTTAAACATGCTAATTTTAGCTCTAACACTGATGATCCACCTACAAATGTGAACTGACGTTCAAAAATAAAACATTTGAAAACGGACCATTTTCCACATTTCTGAAGCATGACGTAATGGGGGGGGTGTTATCTCTTTTGTCGAAAATCAGCCATTTTTGCTCGAACATTAAATGCCTCAAAATGGTATTTATTTCACTTCCCGAGCCCCTGGAAGCATGAAAATCACTTTAAACATGCTAATTTTAGCTCTAACACTGATGATCCACGTACAAATGTGAACTGACGTTCAAAAATAAAACATTTGAAAACGGACCATTTTCCACATTTCTGAAGCATGACGTAATGGGGGGGTGTTATCTCTTTTGTCGAAAATCAGCCGTTTTTGCTGGAACATTAAATGCCTCCAAATGGTATTTATTTCACTTCCCGAGCCCCTGGAAGCATGAAAATCACTTTAAACATGCTAATTTTAGCTCTAACACTGATGATCCACCTACAAATGTGAACTGACGTTCAAAAATAAAACATTTGAAAACGGATCATTTTCCACATTTCTGAAGCATGACGTAATGGGGGGGTGTTATCTCTTTTGTCAAAAATCAGCCGTTTTTGCTCGAACATTAAATGCCTCCAAATGGTATTTATTTCACTTCCCGAGCCCCTGGAAGCATGAAAATCACTTTAAACATGCTAATTTTAGCTCTAACACTGATGATCCACCTACAAATGTGAACTGACGTTCAAAAATAAAACATTTGAAAACGGACCATTTTCCACATTTCTGAAGCATGACGTAATGGGGGGGTGTTATCTCTTTTGTCGAAAATCAGCCGTTTTTGCTCGAACATTAAATGCCTCCAAATGGTTTTTATTTCACTTCCCGAGCCCCTGGAAGCATGAAAATCACTTTAAACATGCTAATTTTAGCTCTAACACTGATGATCCACCTACAAATGTGAACTGACGTTCAAAAATAAAACATTTGAAAACGGACCATTTTCCACATTTCTGAAGCATGACGTAATGGGGGGGTGTTATCTCTTTTTTCGAAAATCAGCCGTTTTTGCTGGAACATTAAATGCCTCCAAATGGTATTTATTTCACTTCCCGAGCCCCTGGAAGCATGAAAATCACTTTAAACATGCTAATTTTAGCTCTAACACTGATGATCCACCTACAAATGTGAACTGACGTTCAAAAATAAAACATTTGAAAACGGACCAATTTCCACATTTCTGAAGCATGACGTAATGGGGGGGTGTTATCTCTTTTGTCGAAAATCAGCCGTTTTTGCTGGAACATTAAATGCCTCCAAATGGTATTTATTTCACTTCCCGAGCCCCTGGAAGCATGAAAATCACTTTAAACATGCTAATTTTAGCTCTAACACTGATGATCCACCTACAAATGTGAACTGACGTTCAAAAATAAAACATTTGAAAACGGACCATTTTCCACATTTCTGAAGCATGACGTAATGGGGGGGTGTTATCTCTTTTGTCGAAAATCAGCCGTTTTTGCTCGAACATTAAATGCCTCCAAATGGTATTTAATTAACTTCCCGGGGTGAAGAAACCCTTTTTGAGAACTCAGAGTGAGTAAATTGGCCATTTTCATGCACTTTTAACCATTCCATAAATCTTGTGTTTAGGGCCCCTGGAAGCATGAAAATCACTTTAAACATGCTAATTTTAGCTCTAACACTGATGATCCACCTACAAATGTGAACTGACGTTCAAAAATAAAACATTTGAAAACGGACCATTTTCCACATTTCTGAAGCATGACGTAATGGGGGGGTGTTATCTCTTTTGTCGAAAATCAACCGTTTTTGCTCGAACATTAAATGCCTCCAAATGGTATTTATTTCACTTCCCGAGCCCCTGGAAGCATGAAAATCACTTTAAACATGCTAATTTTAGCTCTAACACTGATGATCCACCTACAAATGTGAACTGACGTTCAAAAATAAAACATTTGAAAACGGACCATTTTCCACATTTCTGAAGCATGACGTAATGGGGGGGTGTTATCTCTTTTGTCCAAAATCAGCCGTTTTTGCTCGAACATTAAATGCCTCCAAATGGTATTTAATTAACTTCCCGGGGTGAAGAAACCCTTTTTGAGAACTCAGAGTGAGTAAATTGGCCATTTTCATGCACTTTTAACCATTCCATAAATCTTGTGTTTTGGGCCCCTGGAAGCATGAAAATCACTTTAAACATGCTAATTTTAGCTCTAACACTGATGATCCACCTACAAATGTGAACTGACGTTCAAAAATAAAACATTTGAAAACGGACCATTTTCCACATTTCTGAAGCATGACGTAATGGGGGGGTGTTATCTCTTTTGTCGAAAATCAGCCGTTTTTGCTCGAACATTAAATGCCTCCAAATGGTATTTATTTCACTTCCCGAGCCCCTGGAAGCATGAAAATCACTTTAAACATGCTAATTTTAGCTCTAACACTGATGATCCACCTACAAATGTGAACTGACGTTCAAAAATAAAACATTTGAAAACGGACCATTTTCCACATTTCTGAAGCATGACGTAATGGGGGGGTGTTATCTCTTTTGTCGAAAATCAGCCGTTTTTGCTCGAACATTAAATGCCTCCAAATGGTATTTATTTCACTTCCCGAGCCCCTGGAAGCATGAAAATCACTTTAAACATGCTAATTTTAGCTCTAACACTGATGATCCACCTACAAATGTGAACTGACGTTCAAAAATAAAACATTTGAAAACGGACCATTTTCCACATTTCTGAAGCATGACGTAATGGGGGGGTGTTATCTCTTTTGTCGAAAATCAGCCGTTTTTGCTCGAACATTAAATGCCTCCAAATGGTATTTATTTCACTTCCCGAGCCCCTGGAAGCATGAAAATCACTTTAAACATGCTAATTTTAGCTCTAACACTGATGATCCACCTACAAATGTGAACTGACGTTCAAAAATAAAACATTTGAAAACGGACCATTTTCCACATTTCTGAAGCATGACGTAATGGGGGGGTGTTATCTCTTTTGTCGAAAATCAGCCGTTTTTGCTCGAACATTAAATGCCTCCAAATGGTATTTAATTAACTTCCCGAGCCCCTGGAAGCATGAAAATCACTTTAAACATGCTAATTTTAGCTCTAACACTGATGATCCACCTACAAATGTGAACTGACGTTCAAAAATAAAACATTTGAAAACGGATCATTTTCCACATTTCTGAAGCATGACGTAATGGGGGGGTGTTATCTCTTTTGTCGAAAATCAGCCGTTTTTGCTCGAACATTAAATGCCTCCAAATGGTATTTATTTCACTTCCCGAGCCCCTGGAAGCATGAAAATCACTTTAAACATGCTAATTTTAGCTCTAACACTGATGATCCACCTACAAATGTGAACTGACGTTCAAAAATAAAACATTTGAAAACGGACCATTTTCCACATTTCTGAAGCATGACGTAATGGGGGGGTGTTATCTCTTTTGTCGAAAATCAGCCGTTTTTGCTCGAACATTAAATGCCTCCAAATGGTTTTTATTTCACTTCCCGAGCCCCTGGAAGCATGAAAATCACTTTAAACATGCTAATTTTAGCTCTAACACTGATGATCCACCTACAAATGTGAACTGACGTTCAAAAATAAAACATTTGAAAACGGACCATTTTCCACATTTCTGAAGCATGACGTAATGGGGGGGTGTTATCTCTTTTGTCGAAAATCAGCCGTTTTTGCTGGAACATTAAATGCCTCCAAATGGTATTTATTTCACTTCCCGAGCCCCTGGAAGCATGAAAATCACTTTAAACATGCTAATTTTAGCTCTAACACTGATGATCCACCTACAAATGTGAACTGACGTTCAAAAATAAAACATTTGAAAACGGACCAATTTCCACATTTCTGAAGCATGACGTAATGGGGGGGTGTTATCTCTTTTGTCGAAAATCAGCCGTTTTTGCTGGAACATTAAATGCCTCCAAATGGTATTTATTTCACTTCCTGAGCCCCTGGAAGCATGAAAATCACTTTAAACATGCTAATTTTAGCTCTAACACTGATGATCCACCTACAAATGTGAACTGACGTTCAAAAATAAAACATTTGAAAACGGACCATTTTCCACATTTCTGAAGCATGACGTAATGGGGGGGTGTTATCTCTTTTGTCGAAAATCAGCCGTTTTTGCTGGAACATTAAATGCCTCCAAATGGTATTTAATTAACTTCCCGGGGTGAAGAAACCCTTTTTGAGAACTCAGAGTGAGTAAATTGGCCATTTTCATGCACTTTTAACCATTCCATAAATCTTGTGTTTTGGGCCCCTGGAAGCATGAAAATCACTTTAAACATGCTAATTTTAGCTCTAACACTGATGATCCACCTACAAATGTGAACTGACGTTCAAAAATAAAACATTTGAAAACGGACCATTTTCCACATTTCTGAAGCATGACGTAATGGGGGGGTGTTATCTCTTTTGTCGAAAATCAGCCGTTTTTGCTCGAACATTAAATGCCTCCAAATGGTATTTATTTCACTTCCCGAGCCCCTGGAAGCATGAAAATCACTTTAAACATGCTAATTTTAGCTCTAACACTGATGATCCACCTACAAATGTAAACTGACGTTCAAAAATAAAACATTTGAAAACGGACCATTTTCCACATTTCTGAAGCATGACGTAATGGGGGGGTGTTATCTCTTTTGTCGAAAATCAGCCGTTTTTGCTCGAACATTAAATGCCTCCAAATGGTATTTAATTAACTTCCCGAGCCCCTGGAAGCATGAAAATCACTTTAAACATGCTAATTTTAGCTCTAACACTGATGATCCACCTACAAATGTGAACTGACGTTCAAAAATAAAACATTTGAAAACGGACCATTTTCCACATTTCTGAAGCATGACATAATGGGGGGTGTTATCTCTTTTGTCGAAAATCAGCCGTTTTTGCTCGAACATTAAATGCCTCCAAATGGTATTTAATTAACTTCCCGAGCCCCTGGAAGCATGAAAATCACTTTAAACATGCTAATTTTAGCTCTAACACTGATGATCCACCTACAAATGTGAACTGACGTTCAAAAATAAAACATTTGAAAACGGACCATTTTCCACATTTCTGAAGCATGACGTAATGGGGGGGTGTTATCTCTTTTGTCGAAAATCAGCCGTTTTTGCTCGAACATTAAATGCCTCCAAATGGTATTTAATTAACTTCCCGAGCCCCTGGAAGCATGAAAATCACTTTAAACATGCTAATTTTAGCTCTAACACTGATGATCCACCTACAAATGTGAACTGACGTTCAAAAATAAAACATTTGAAAACGGACCATTTTCCACATTTCTGAAGCATGACATAATGGGGGGGTGTTATCTCTTTTGTCGAAAATCAGCCGTTTTTGCTCGAACATTAAATGCCTCCAAATGGTATTTAATTAACTTCCCGAGCCCCTGGAAGCATGAAAATCACTTTAAACATGCTAATTTTAGCTCTAACACTGATGATCCACCTACAAATGTGAACTGACGTTCAAAAATAAAACATTTGAAAACGGACCATTTTCCACATTTCTGAAGCATGACGTAATGGGGGGGGTGTTATCTCTTTTGTCGAAAATCAGCCGTTTTTGCTCGAACATTAAATGCCTCCAAATGGTATTTAATTAACTTCCGAGCCCCTGGAATCATGAAAATCACTTTAAACATGCTAATTTTAGCTCTAACACTGATGATCCACCTACAAATGTGAACTGACGTTCAAAAATAAAACATTTGAAAACGGACCATTTTCCACATTTCTGAAGCATGACGTAATGGGGGGGTGTTATCTCTTTTGTCGAAAATCAGCCGTTTTTGCTCGAACATTAAATGCCTCCAAATGGTATTTAATTAACTTCCCGAGCCCCTGGAAGCATGAAAATCACTTTAAACATGCTAATTTTAGCTCTAACACTGATGATCCACCTACAAATGTGAACTGACGTTCAAAAATAAAACATTTGAAAACGGACCATTTTCCACATTTCTGAAGCATGACGTAATGGGGGGGTGTTATCTCTTTTGTCGAAAATCAGCCGTTTTTGCTCGAACATTAAATGCCTCTAAATGGTATTTAATTAACTTCCCGAGCCCCTGGAAGCATGAAAATCACTTTAAACATGCTAATTTTAGCTCTAACACTGATGATCCACCTACAAATGTGAACTGACGTTCAAAAATAAAACATTTGAAAACGGACCATTTTCCACATTTCTGAAGCATGACGTAATAGGGGGGTGTTATCTCTTTTGTCGAAAATCAGCCGTTTTTGCTCGAACATTAAATGCCTCCAAATGGTATTTAATTAACTTCCCGGGGTGAAGAAACCCTTTTTGAGAACTCAGAGTGAGTAAATTGGCCATTTTCATGCACTTTTAACCATTCCATAAATCTTGTGTTTTGGGCCCCTGGAAGCATGAAAATCACTTTAAACATGCTAATTTTAGCTCTAACACTGATGATCCACCTACAAATGTGAACTGACGTTCAAAAATAAAACATTTGAAAACGGACCATTTTCCACATTTCTGAAGCATGACGTAATGGGGGGGTGTTATCTCTTTTGTCGAAAATCAGCCGTTTTTGCTCGAACATTAAATGCCTCCAAATGGTATTTAATTAACTTCCCGAGCCCCTGGAAGCATGAAAATCACTTTAAACATGCTAATTTTAGCTCTAACACTTATGATCCACCTACAAATGTGAACTGACGTTCAAAAATAAAACATTTGAAAACGGACCATTTTCCACATTTCTGAAGCATGACGTAATGGGGGGTGTTATCTCGTTTGTCGAAAATCAGCCGTTTTTGCTCGAACATTAAATGCCTCCAAATGGTATTTATTTCACTTCCCGAGCCCCTGGAAGCATGAAAATCACTTTAAACATGCTAATTTTAGCTCTAACACTGATGATCCACCTACAAATGTGAACTGACGTTCAAAAATAAAACATTTGAAAACGGACCATTTTCCACATTTCTGAAGCATGACGTAATGGGGGGGTGTTATCTCTTTTGTCGAAAATCAGCCGTTTTTGCTCGAACATTAAATGCCTCCAAATGGTATTTATTTCACTTCCCGAGCCCCTGGAAGCATGAAAATCACTTTAAACATGCTAATTTTAGCTCTAACACTGATGATCCACCTACAAATGTGAACTGACGTTCAAAAATAAAACATTTGAAAACGGACCATTTTCCACATTTCTGAAGCATGACGTAATGGGGGGGTGTTATCTCTTTTGTCGAAAATCAGCCGTTTTTGCTCGAACATTAAATGCCTCCAAATGGTATTTAATTAACTTCCCGGGGTGAAGAAACCCTTTTTGAGAACTCAGAGTGAGTAAATTGGCCATTTTCATGCACTTTTAACCATTCCATAAATCTTGTGTTTTGGGCCCCTGGAAGCATGAAAATCACTTTAAACATGCTAATTTTAGCTCTAACACTGATGATCCACCTACAAATGTGAACTGACGTTCAAAAATAAAACATTTGAAAACGGACCATTTTCCACATTTCTGAAGCATGACGTAATGGGGGGGTGTTATCTCTTTTGTCGAAAATCAGCCATTTTTGCTCGAACATTAAATGCCTCCAAATGGTATTTATTTCACTTCCCGAGCCCCTGGAAGCACGAAAATCACTTTAAACATGCTAATTTTAGCTCTAACACTGATGATCCACCTACAAATGTGAACTGACGTTCAAAAATAAAACATTTGAAAACGGACCATTTTCCACATTTCTGAAGCATGACGTAATGGGGGGGTGTTATCTCTTTTGTCGAAAATCAGCCGTTTTTGCTCGAACATTAAATGCCTCCAAATGGTATTTAATTAACTTCCCGAGCCCCTGGAAGCATGAAAATCACTTTAAACATGCTAATTTTAGCTCTAACACTGATGATCCACCTACAAATGTGAACTGACGTTCAAAAATAAAACATTTGAAAACGGACCATTTTCCACATTTCTGAAGCATGACGTAATGGGGGGGTGTTATCTCTTTTGTCGAAAATCAGCCGTTTTTGCTCGAACATTAAATGTCTCCAAATGGTATTTAATTAACTTCCCGAGCCCCTGGAAGCATGAAAATCACTTTAAACATGCTAATTTTAGCTCTAACACTGATGATCCACCTACAAATGTGAACTGACGTTCAAAAATAAAACATTTGAAAACGGACCATTTTCCACATTTCTGAAGCATGACGTAATGGGGGGGTGTTATCTCTTTTGTCGAAAATCAGCCGTTTTTGCTCGAACATTAAATGCCTCCATATGGTATTTATTTCACTTCCCGAGCCCCTGGAAGCATGAAAATCACTTTAAACATGCTAATTTTAGCTCTAACACTGATGATCCACCTACAAATGTGAACTGACGTTCAAAAATAAAACATTTGAAAACGGACCATTTTCCACATTTCTGAAGCATGACGTAATGGGGGGGTGTTATCTCTTTTGTCGAAAATCAGCCGTTTTTGCTCAAACATTAAATGCCTCCAAATGGTATTTAATTAACTTCCCGAGCCCCTGGAAGCATGAAAATCACTTTAAACATGCTAATTTTAGCTCTAACACTGATGATCCACCTACAAATGTGAACTGACGTTCAAAAATAAAACATTTGAAAACGGACCATTTTCCACATTTCTGAAGCATGACGTAATGGGGGGGTGTTATCTCTTTTGTCGAAAATCAGCCGTTTTTGCTCGAACATTAAATGCCTTCAAATGGTATTTAATTAACTTCCCGAGCCCCTGGAAGCATGAAAATCACTTTAAACATGCTAATTTTAGCTCTAACACTGATGATCCACCTACAAATGTGAACTGACGTTCAAAAATAAAACATTTGAAAACGGACCATTTTCCACATTTCTGAAGCATGACGTAATGGGGGGGTGTTATCTCTTTTGTCGAAAATCAGCCGTTTTTGCTCGAACATTAAATGCCTCCAAATGGTATTTAATTAACTTCCCGGGGTGAAGAAACCCTTTTTGAGAACTCAGAGTGAGTAAATTGGCCATTTTCATGCACTTTTAACCATTCCATAAATCTTGTGTTTTGGGCCCCTGGAAGCATGAAAATCATTTAAACATGCTAATTTTAGCTCTAACACTGATGATCCACCTACAAATGTGAACTGACGTTCAAAAATAAAACATTTGAAAACGGACCATTTTCCACATTTCTGAAGCATGACGTAATGGGGGGGTGTTATCTCTTTTGTCGAAAATCAGCCGTTTTTGCTCGAACATTAAATGCCTCCAAATGGTATTTAATTAACTTCCCGAGCCCCTGGAAGCATGAAAATCACTTTAAACATGCTAATTTTAGCTCTAACACTGATGATCCACCTACAAATGTGAACTGACGTTCAAAAATAAAACATTTGAAAACGGACCATTTTCCACATTTCTGAAGCATGACGTAATGGGGGGTGTTATCTCTTTTGTCGAAAATCAGCCGTTTTTGCTCGAACATTAAATGCCTCCAAATGGTATTTATTTCACTTCCCGAGCCCCTGGAAGCATGAAAATCACTTTAAACATGCTAATTTTAGCTCTAACACTGATGATCCACCTACAAATGTGAACTGACGTTCAAAAATAAAACATTTAAAAACGGACCATTTTCCACATTTCTGAAGCATGACGTAATGGGGGGGTGTTATCTCTTTTGTCGAAAATCAGCCGTTTTTGCTCGAACAATAAATGCCTCCAAATGGTATTTAATTAACTTCCCGAGCCCCTGGAAGCATGAAAATCACTTTAAACATGCTAATTTTAGCTCTAACACTGATGATCCACCTACAAATGTGAACTGACGTTCAAAAATAAAACATTTGAAAACGGACCATTTTCCACATTTCTGAAGCATGACGTAATGGGGGGGTGTTATCTCTTTTGTCGAAAATCAGCCGTTTTTGCTCGAACATTAAATGCCTCCAAATGGTATTTATTTCACTTCCCGAGCCCCTGGAAGCATGAAAATCACTTTAAACATGCTAATTTTAGCTCTAACACTGATGATCCACCTACAAATGTGAACTGACGTTCAAAAATAAAACATTTGAAAACGGACCATTTTCCACATTTCTGAAGCATGACGTAATGGGGGGGTGTTATCTCTTTTGTCGAAAATCAGCCGTTTTTGCTCGAACATTAAATGCCTCCAAATGGTATTTAATTAACTTCCCGAGCCCCTGGAAGCATGAAAATCACTTTAAACATGCTAATTTTAGCTCTAACACTGATGATCCACCTACAAATGTGAACTGACGTTCAAAAATAAAACATTTGAAAACGGACCATTTTCCACATTTCTGAAGCATGACGTAATGGGGGAGTGTTATCTCTTTTGTCGAAAATCAGCCGTTTTTGCTCGAACATTAAATGCCTCCAAATGGTATTTAATTAACTTCCGAGCCCCTGGAATCATGAAAATCACTTTAAACATGCTAATTTTAGCTCTAACACTGATGATCCACCTACAAATGTGAACTGACGTTCAAAAATAAAACATTTGAAAACGGACCATTTTCCACATTTCTGAAGCATGACGTAATGGGGGGGTGTTATCTCTTTTGTCGAAAATCAGCCGTTTTTGCTCGAACATTAAATGCCTCCAAATGGTATTTAATTAACTTCCCGAGCCCCTGGAAGCATGAAAATCACTTTAAACATGCTAATTTTAGCTCTAACACTGATGATCCACCTACAAATGTGAACTGACGTTCAAAAATAAAACATTTGAAAACGGACCATTTTCCACATTTCTGAAGCATGACGTAATTGGGGGGTGTTATCTCTTTTGTCGAAAATCAGCCGTTTTTGCTCGAACATTAAATGCCTCCAAATGGTATTTAATTAACTTCCCGGGGTGAAGAAACCCTTTTTGAGAACTCAGAGTGAGTAAATTGGCCATTTTCATGCACTTTTAACCATTCCATAAATCTTGTGTTTTGGGCCCCTGGAAGCATGAAAATCACTTTAAACATGCTAATTTTAGCTCTAACACTGATGATCCACCTACAAATGTGAACTGACGTTCAAAAATAAAACATTTGAAAACGGACCATTTTCCACATTTCTGAAGCATGACGTAATGGGGGGGTGTTATCTCTTTTGTCGAAAATCAGCCGTTTTTGCTCGAACATTAAATGCCTCCAAATGGTATTTAATTAACTTCCCGAGCCCCTGGAAGCATGAAAATCACTTTAAACATGCTAATTTTAGCTCTAACACTTATGATCCACCTACAAATGTGAACTGGCGTTCAAAAATAAAACATTTGAAAACGGACCATTTTCCACATTTCTGAAGCATGACGTAATGGGGGGTGTTATCTCTTTTGTCGAAAATCAGCCGTTTTTGCTTGAACATTAAATGCCTCCAAATGGTATTTATTTCACTTCCCGAGCCCCTGGAAGCATGAAAATCACTTTAAACATGCTAATTTTAGCTCTAACACTGATGATCCACCTACAAATGTGAACTGACGTTCAAAAATAAAACATTTGAAAACGGACCATTTTCCACATTTCTGAAGCATGACGTAATGGGGGGGTGTTATCTCTTTTGTCGAAAATCAGCCGTTTTTGCTCGAACATTAAATGCCTCCAAATGGTATTTAATTAACTTCCCGAGCCCCTGGAAGCATGAAAATCACTTTAAACATGCTAATTTTAGCTCTAACACTGATGATCCACCTACAAATGTGAACTGACGTTCAAAAATAAAACATTTGAAAACGGACCATTTTCCACATTTCTGAAGCATGACATAATGGGGGGTGTTATCTCTTTTGTCGAAAATCAGCCGTTTTTGCTCGAACATTAAATGCCTCCAAATGGTATTTAATTAACTTCCCGAGCCCCTGGAAGCATGAAAATCACTTTAAACATGCTAATTTTAGCTCTAACACTGATGATCCACCTACAAATGTGAACTGACGTTCAAAAATAAAACATTTGAAAACGGACCATTTTCCACATTTCTGAAGCATGACGTAATGGGGGGGTGTTATCTCTTTTGTCGAAAATCAGCCGTTTTTGCTCGAACATTAAATGCCTCCAAATGATATTTAATTAACTTCCCGAGCCCCTGAAGGCATGAAAATCACTTTAAACATGCTAATTTTAGCTCTAACACTGATGATCTACCTACAAATGTGAACTGACGTTCAAAAATAAAACATTTGAAAACGGACCATTTTCCACATTTCTGAAGCACGACGTAATGGGGGGGGTGTTATCTCTTTTGTCGAAAATCAGCCGTTTTTGCTCGAACATTAAATGCCTCCAAATGGTATTTAATTAACTTCCCGGGGTGAAGAAACCCTTTTTGAGAACTCAGAGTGAGTAAATTGGCCATTTTCATGCACTTTTAACCATTCCATAAATCTTGTGCTTTGGGCCCCTGGAAGCATGAAAATCACTTTAAACATGCTAATTTTAGCTCTAACACTGATGATCCACCTACAAATGTGAACTGACATTCAAAAATAAAACATTTGAAAACGGACCATTTTCCACATTTCTGAAGCATGACGTAATGGGGGGGTGTTATCTCTTTTGTCGAAAATCAGCCGTTTTTGCTCGAACATTAAATGCCTCCAAATGGTATTTAATTAACTTCCCGAGCCCCTGGAAGCATGAAAATCACTTTAAACATGCTAATTTTAGCTCTAACACTGATGATCCACCTACAAATGTGAACTGACGTTCAAAAATAAAACATTTGAAAACGGACCATTTTCCACATTTCTGAAGCATGACGTAATGGGGGGGTGTTATCTCTTTTGTCGAAAATCAGCCGTTTTTGCTCGAACATTAAATGCCTCCAAATGGTATTTATTTCACTTCCCGAGCCCCTGGAAGCATGAAAATCTCTTTAAACATGCTAATTTTAGCTCTAACACTGATGATCCACCTACAAATGTGAACTGACGTTCAAAAATAAAACATTTGAAAACGGACCATTTTCCACATTTCTGAAGCATGACGTAATGGGGGGGTGTTATCTCTTTTGTCGAATATCAGCCGTTTTTGCTCGAACATTAAATGCCTTCAAATGGTATTTAATTAACTTCCCGAGCCGCTGGAAGCATGAAAATCACTTTAAACATGCTAATTTTAGCTCTAACACTGATGATCCACCTACAAATGTGAACTGACGTTCAAAAATAAAACATTTGAAAACGGACCATTTTCCACATTTCTGAAGCATGACGTAATGGGGGGGTGTTATCTCTTTTGTCGAAAATCAGCCGTTTTTGCTCGAACATTAAATGCCTCCAAATGGTATTTATTTCACTTCCCGAGCCCCTGGAAGCATGAAAATCACTTTAAACATGCTAATTTTAGCTCTAACACTGATGATCCACCTACAAATGTGAACTGACGTACAAAAATAAAACATTTGAAAATGGACCATTTTCCACATTTCTGAAGCATGACGTAATGGGGGGGTGTTATCTCTTTTGTCGAATATCAGCCGTTTTTGCTCGAACATTAAGGGCCCCATTAGGATGACGGGCGGTTTGCCTCCGCCAGGCTGGCGGTGGCCACCGCCGGCCTGGCGGAGGCAAACCGCCCGACATTGCAAGCCCAAATCCCCCCGCCATATTAGGATGGCGGAGGGGAAGGTGGCGGTGCAAAATACCGCCCGCCTGTTTTCCGCCCCGGTCGCCTAGCGGCCGGGGCGGAAAACGAGTAACATGCAGGCGGTGTCTGTTAGACACCGCCCGCAATATTACCATGGGCATTTTTAGATGGCTTTCCGCGGCGGCGCTGCCGCCACGGAAAGGCATGCGGTCTTCACTCTGGGGGCCCCCTGCGGGCCCCCAGAGTGAAGTACAGGTGGGGGGGTGCACATGGGGGGTACCTGTGGTACCCCCCTTCATTCTCATTTGCAAAGCGGCAGGCACCGCGCGGTGCCTGCCGCTTTGCAAATGAAAATGTGAAAGTGCATTTTCTGCATTGTGGCGGGCGGTGCAGAGCGCACCGCCCGCCACAATGCTGAAAATACAGGATGTGCCCGCCACTGTGGGGGGCACATCCTAATGGTGTGTGCGGGACCCCCGCCCTTAGGGCGGGCGGTCCCGATTTCCGACAGGATGGCGGGCGGGCAAAGCCCGCCCGCCATCCTAATGGGGCCCTAAATGCCTTCAAATGGTATTTAATTAACTTCCCGAGCCCCTGGAAGCATGAAAATCACTTTAAACATGCTAATTTTAGCTCTAACACTGATGATCCACCTACAAATGTGAACTGACGTTCAAAAATAAAACATTTGAAAACGGACCATTTTCCACATTTCTGAAGCATGACGTAATTGGGGGGTGTTATCTCTTTTGTCGAAAATCAGCCGTTTTTGCTCGAACATTAAATGCCTCCAAATGGTATTTAATTAACTTCCCGGGGTGAAGAAACCCTTTTTGAGAACTCAGAGTGAGTAAATTGGCCATTTTCATGCACTTTTAACCATTCCATAAATCTTGTGTTTTGGGCCCCTGGAAGCATGAAAATCACTTTAAACATGCTAATTTTAGCTCTAACACTGATGATCCACCTACAAATGTGAACTGACGTTCAAAAATAAAACATTTGAAAACGGACCATTTTCCACATTTCTGAAGCATGACGTAATGGGGGGGTGTTATCTCTTTTGTCGAAAATCAGCCGTTTTTGCTCGAACATTAAATGCCTCCAAATGGTATTTAATTAACTTCCCGAGCCCCTGGAAGCATGAAAATCACTTTAAACATGCTAATTTTAGCTCTAACACTTATGATCCACCTACAAATGTGAACTGACGTTCAAAAATAAAACATTTGAAAACGGACCATTTTCCACATTTCTGAAGCATGACGTAATGGGGGGTGTTATCTCTTTTGTCGAAAATCAGCCGTTTTTGCTTGAACATTAAATGCCTCCAAATGGTATTTATTTCACTTCCCGAGCCCCTGGAAGCATGAAAATCACTTTAAACATGCTAATTTTAGCTCTAACACTGATGATCCACCTACAAATGTGAACTGACGTTCAAAAATAAAACATTTGAAAACAGACCATTTTCCACATTTCTGAAGCATGACGTAATGGGGGGGTGTTATCTCTTTTGTCGAAAATCAGCCGTTTTTGCTCGAACATTAAATGCCTCCAAATGGTATTTAATTAACTTCCCGAGCCCCTGGAAGCATGAAAATCACTTTAAACATGCTAATTTTAGCTCTAACACTGATGATCCACCTACAAATGTGAACTGACGTTCAAAAATAAAACATTTGAAAACGGACCATTTTCCACATTTCTGAAGCATGACATAATGGGGGGTGTTATCTCTTTTGTCGAAAATCAGCCGTTTTTGCTCGAACATTAAATGCCTCCAAATGGTATTTAATTAACTTCCCGAGCCCCTGGAAGCATGAAAATCACTTTAAACATGCTAATTTTAGCTCTAACACTGATGATCCACCTACAAATGTGAACTGACGTTCAAAAATAAAACATTTGAAAACGGACCATTTTCCACATTTCTGAAGCATGACGTAATGGGGGGGGTGTTATCTCTTTTGTCGAAAATCAGCCGTTTTTGCTCGAACATTAAATGCCTCCAAATGGTATTTAATTAACTTCCCGAGCCCCTGGAAGCATGAAAATGACTTTAAACATGCTAATTTTAGCTCTAACACTGATGATCCACCTACAAATGTGAACTGACGTTCAAAAATAAAACATTTGAAAACGGACCATTTTCCACATTTCTGAAGCATGACGTAATGGGGGGGTGTTATCTCTTTTGTCGAAAATCAGCCGTTTTTGCTCGAACATTAAATGCCTCCAAATGGTATTTAATTAACTTCCCGAGCCCCTGGAAGCATGAAAATCACTTTAAACATGCTAATTTTAGCTCTAACACTGATGATCCACCTACAAATGTGAACTGACGTTCAAAAATAAAACATTTGAAAACGGACCATTTTCCACATTTCTGAAGCATGACGTAATGGGGGGGTGTTATCTCTTTTGTCGAAAATCAGCAGTTTTTGCTCGAACATTAAATGCCTCCAAATGATATTTAATTAACTTCCCGAGCCCCTGAAGGCATGAAAATCACTTTAAACATGCTAATTTTAGCTCTAACACTGATGATCTACCTACAAATGTGAACTGACGTTCAAAAATAAAACATTTGAAAACGGACCATTTTCCACATTTCTGAAGCACGACGTAATGGGGGGGGTGTTATCTCTTTTGTCGAAAATCAGCCGTTTTTGCTCGAACATTAAATGCCTCCAAATGGTATTTAATTAACTTCCCGGGGTGAAGAAACCCTTTTTGAGAACTCAGAGTGAGTAAATTGGCCATTTTCATGCACTTTTAACCATTCCATAAATCTTGTGCTTTGGGCCCCTGGAAGCATGAAAATCACTTTAAACATGCTAATTTTAGCTCTAACACTGATGATCCACCTACAAATGTGAACTGACATTCAAAAATAAAACATTTGAAAACGGACCATTTTCCACATTTCTGAAGCATGACGTAATGGGGGGGTGTTATCTCTTTTGTCGAAAATCAGCCGTTTTTGCTCGAACATTAAATGCCTCCAAATGGTATTTAATTAACTTCCCGAGCCCCTGGAAGCATGAAAATCACTTTAAACATGCTAATTTTAGCTCTAACACTGATGATCCACCTACAAATGTGAACTGACGTTCAAAAATAAAACATTTGAAAACGGACCATTTTCCACATTTCTGAAGCATGACGTAATGGGGGGGTGTTATCTCTTTTGTCGAAAATCAGCCGTTTTTGCTCGAACATTAAATGCCTCCAAATGGTATTTATTTCACTTCCCGAGCCCCTGGAAGCATGAAAATCTCTTTAAACATGCTAATTTTAGCTCTAACACTGATGATCCACCTACAAATGTGAACTGACGTTCAAAAATAAAACATTTGAAAACGGACCATTTTCCACATTTCTGAAGCATGACGTAATGGGGGGGTGTTATCTCTTTTGTCGAATATCAGCCGTTTTTGCTCGAACATTAAATGCCTTCAAATGGTATTTAATTAACTTCCCGAGCCGCTGGAAGCATGAAAATCACTTTAAACATGCTAATTTTAGCTCTAACACTGATGATCCACCTACAAATGTGAACTGACGTTCAAAAATAAAACATTTGAAAACGGACCATTTTCCACATTTCTGAAGCATGACGTAATGGGGGGGTGTTATCTCTTTTGTCGAAAATCAGCCGTTTTTGCTCGAACATTAAATGCCTCCAAATGGTATTTATTTCACTTCCCGAGCCCCTGGAAGCATGAAAATCTCTTTAAACATGCTAATTTTAGCTCTAACACTGATGATCCACCTACAAATGTGAACTGACGTTCAAAAATAAAACATTTGAAATCGGACCATTTTCCACATTTCTGAAGCATGACGTAATGGGGGGGTGTTATCTCTTTTGTCGAAAATCAGCCGTTTTTGCTCGAACATTAAATGCCTCCAAATGGTATTTAATTAACTTCCCGAGCCCCTGGAAGCATGAAAATCACTTTAAACATGCTAATTTTAGCTCTAACACTGATGATCCACCTACAAATGTGAACTGACGTTCAAAAATAAAACATTTGAAAACGGACCATTTTCCACATTTCTGAAGCATGACGTAATGGGGGGGTGTTATCTCTTTTGTCGAAAATCAGCCGTTTTTGCTCGAACATTAAATGCCTCCAAATGGTATTTATTTCACTTCCCGAGCCCCTGGAAGCATGAAAATCTCTTTAAACATGCTAATTTTAGCTCTAACACTGATGATCCACCTACAAATGTGAACTGACGTTCAAAAATAAAACATTTGAAAACGGACCATTTTCCACATTTCTGAAGCATGACGTAATGGGGGGGTGTTATCTCTTTTGTCGAATATCAGCCGTTTTTGCTCGAACATTAAATGCCTTCAAATGGTATTTAATTAACTTCCCGAGCCGCTGGAAGCATGAAAATCACTTTAAACATGCTAATTTTAGCTCTAACACTGATGATCCACCTACAAATGTGAACTGACGTTCAAAAATAAAACATTTGAAAACGGACCATTTTCCACATTTCTGAAGCATGACGTAATGGGGGGGTGTTATCTCTTTTGTCGAAAATCAGCCGTTTTTGCTCGAACATTAAATGCCTCCAAATGGTATTTATTTCACTTCCCGAGCCCCTGGAAGCATGAAAATCTCTTTAAACATGCTAATTTTAGCTCTAACACTGATGATCCACCTACAAATGTGAACTGACGTTCAAAAATAAAACATTTGAAATCGGACCATTTTCCACATTTCTGAAGCATGACGTAATGGGGGGGTGTTATCTCTTTTGTCGAAAATCAGCCGTTTCTGCTCGAACATTAAATGCCTCCAAATGGTATTTATTTCACTTCCCGAGCCCCTGGAAGCATGAAAATCACTTTAAACATGCTAATTTTAGCTCTAACACTGATGATCCACCTACAAATGTGAACTGACGTTCAAAAATAAAACATTTGAAAACGGACCATTTTCCACCTTTCTGAAGCATGACGTAATGAAGGGTGTTATCTCTTTTGTCAAAAATCAGCCGTTTTTGCTCGAACATTAAATGCCTCCAAATGGTATTTAATTAACTTTCCGGGGTGAAGAAACCCTTTTTGAGTACTCAGAGTGAGTAAATTGGCCATTTTCATGCACTTTTAACCATTCCATAAATCTTGTGTTTTGGGCCCCTGGAAGCATGAAAATCACTTTAAACATGCTAATTTTAGCTCTAACACTGATGATCCACCTACAAATGTGAACTGACGTTCAAAAATAAAACATTTGAAAACGGACCATTTTCCACGTTTCTGAAGCATGACGTAATGGGGTGGTGTTATCTCTTTTGTCGAAAATCAGCTGTTTTTGCTCGAACATTAAATGCCTCCAAATGGTATTTAATTAACTTCCCGGGGTGAAGAAACCCTTTTTGAGTACTCAGAGTGAGTAAATTGGCCATTTTCATGCACTTTTAACCATTCCATAAATCTTGTGTTTTGGGCCCCTGGAAGCATGAAAATCACTTTAAACATGCTAATTTTAGCTCTAACACTGATGATCCACCTACAAATGTGAACTGACGTTCAAAAATAAAACATTTGAAAACGGACCATTTTCCACATTTCTGAAGCATGACGTAATGGGGGGGTGTTATCTCTTTTGTCGAAAATCAGCCGTTTTTGCTCGAACATTAAATGCCTCCAAATGGTATTTATTTCACTTCCCGAGCCCCTGGAAGCATGAAAATCACTTTAAAAAAGCTAATTTTAGCTCTAACACTGATGATCCACCTAAAAATGTGAACTGACGTTCAAAAATAAAACATTTGAAAACGGACCATTTTCCACATTTCTGAAGCATGACGTAATGGGGGGGTGTTATCTCTTTTGTCGAAAATCAACCGTTTTTGCTCGAACATTAAATGCCTCCAAATGGTATTTAATTAACTTCCCGGGGTGAAGAAACCCTTTTTGAGAACTCAGAGTGAGTAAATTGGCCATTTTCATGCACTTTTAACCATTCCATAAATCTTGTGTTTTGGGCCCCTGGAAGCATGAAAATCACTTTAAACATGCTAATTTTAGCTCTAACACTGATGATCCACCTACAAATGTGAACTGACGTTCAAAAATAAAACATTTGAAAACGGACCATTTTCCACATTTCTGAAGCATGACGTAATGGGGGGGTGTTATCTCTTTTGTCGAAAATCAGCCGTTTTCGCTCGAACATTAAATGCCTCCAAATGGTATTTATTTCACTTCCCGAGCCCCTGGAAGCATGAAAATCACTTTAAACATGCTAATTTTAGCTCTAACACTGATGATCCACCTACAAATGTGAACTGACGTTCAAAAATAAAACATTTGAAAACGGACCATTTTCCACATTTCTGAAGCATGACGTAATGGGGGGGTGTTATCTCTTTTGTCGAAAATCAGCCGTTTTTGCTCGAACATTAAATGCCTCCAAATGGTATTTATTTCACTTCCCGAGCCCCTGGAAGCATGAAAATCACTTTAAACATGCTAATTTTAGCTCTAACACTGATGATCCACCTACAAATGTGAACTGACGTTCAAAAATAAAACATTTGAAAACGGACCATTTTCCACATTTCTGAAGCATGACGTAATGGGGGGGTGTTATCTCTTTTGTCGAAAATCAGCCGTTTTTGCTCGAACATTAAATGCCTCCAAATGGTATTTATTTCACTTCCCGAGCCCCTGGAAGCATGAAAATCACTTTAAACATGCTAATTTTAGCTCTAACACTGATGATCCACCTACAAATGTGAACTGACGTTCAAAAATAAAACATTTGAAAACGGACCATTTTCCACATTTCTGAAGCATGACATAATGGGGGGGTGTTATCTCTTTTGTCGAAAATCAGCCGTTTTTGCTCGAACATTAAATGCCTCCAAATGGTATTTAATTAACTTCCCGAGCCCCTGGAGGCATGAAAATGACTTTAAACATGCTAATTTTAGCTCTAACACTGATGATCCACCTACAAATGTGAACTGACGTTCAAAAATAAAACATTTGAAAACGGACCATTTTCCACATTTCTGAAGCATGACGTAATGGGGGGGTGTTATCTCTTTTGTCGAAAATCAGCCGTTTTTGCTCGAACATTAAATGCCTCCAAATGGTATTTAATTAACTTCCCGAGCCCCTGGAAGCATGAAAATCACTTTAAACATGCTAATTTTAGCTCTAACACTGATGATCCACCTACAAATGTGAACTGATGTTCAAAAATAAAACATTTGAAAACGGACCATTTTCCACATTTCTGAAGCATGACGTAATGGGGGGGTGTTATCTCTTTTGTCGAAAATCTGCCGTTTTTGCTCGAACATTAAATGCCTCCAAATGATATTTAATTAACTTCCCGAGCCCCTGAAGGCATGAAAATCACTTTAAACATGCTAATTTTAGCTCTAACACTGATGATCTACCTACAAATGTGAACTGACGTTCAAAAATAAAACATTTGAAAACGGACCATTTTCCACATTTCTGAAGCACGACGTAATGGGGGGGGTGTTATCTCTTTTGTCGAAAATCAGCCGTTTTTGCTCGAACATTAAATGCCTCCAAATGGTATTTAATTAACTTCCCGGGGTGAAGAAACCCTTTTTGAGAACTCAGAGTGAGTAAATTGGCCATTTTCATGCACTTTTAACCATTCCATAAATCTTGTGCTTTGGGCCCCTGGAAGCATGAAAATCACTTTAAACATGCTAATTTTAGCTCTAACACTGATGATCCACCTACAAATGTGAACTGACATTCAAAAATAAAACATTTGAAAACGGACCATTTTCCACATTTCTGAAGCATGACGTAATGGGGGGGTGTTATCTCTTTTGTCGAAAATCAGCCGTTTTTGCTCGAACATTAAATGCCTCCAAATGGTATTTAATTAACTTCCCGAGCCCCTGGAAGCATGAAAATCACTTTAAACATGCTAATTTTAGCTCTAACACTGATGATCCACCTACAAATGTGAACTGACGTTCAAAAATAAAACATTTGAAAACGGACCATTTTCCACATTTCTGAAGCATGACGTAATGGGGGGGTGTTATCTCTTTTGTCGAAAATCAGCCGTTTTTGCTCGAACATTAAATGCCTCCAAATGGTATTTATTTCACTTCCCGAGCCCCTGGAAGCATGAAAATCTCTTTAAACATGCTAATTTTAGCTCTAACACTGATGATCCACCTACAAATGTGAACTGACGTTCAAAAATAAAACATTTGAAAACGGACCATTTTCCACATTTCTGAAGCATGACGTAATGGGGGGGTGTTATCTCTTTTGTCGAATATCAGCCGTTTTTGCTCGAACATTAAATGCCTTCAAATGGTATTTAATTAACTTCCCGAGCCGCTGGAAGCATGAAAATCACTTTAAACATGCTAATTTTAGCTCTAACACTGATGATCCACCTACAAATGTGAACTGACGTTCAAAAATAAAACATTTGAAAACGGACCATTTTCCACATTTCTGAAGCATGACGTAATGGGGGGGTGTTATCTCTTTTGTCGAAAATCAGCCGTTTTTGCTCGAACATTAAATGCCTCCAAATGGTATTTATTTCACTTCCCGAGCCCCTGGAAGCATGAAAATCACTTCAAACATGCTAATTTTAGCTCTAACACTGATGATCCACCTACAAATGTGAACTGACGTACAAAAATAAAACATTTGAAAACGGACCATTTTCCACATTTCTGAAGCATGACGTAATGGGGGGGTGTTATCTCTTTTGTCGAATATCAGCCGTTTTTGCTCGAACATTAAATGCCTTCAAATGGTATTTAATTAACTTCCCGAGCCCCTGGAAGCATGAAAATCACTTTAAACATGCTAATTTTAGCTCTAACACTGATGATCCACCTACAAATGTGAACTGACGTTCAAAAATAAAACATTTGAAATCGGACCATTTTCCACATTTCTGAAGCATGACGTAATGGGGGGGTGTTATCTCTTTTGTCGAAAATCAGCCGTTTCTGCTCGAACATTAAATGCCTCCAAATGGTATTTATTTCACTTCCCGAGCCCCTGGAAGCATGAAAATCACTTTAAACATGCTAATTTTAGCTCTAACACTGATGATCCACCTACAAATGTGAACTGACGTTCAAAAATAAAACATTTGAAAACGGACCATTTTCCACCTTTCTGAAGCATGACGTAATGAAGGGTGTTATCTCTTTTGTCAAAAATCAGCCGTTTTTGCTCGAACATTAAATGCCTCCAAATGGTATTTAATTAACTTTCCGGGGTGAAGAAACCCTTTTTGAGTACTCAGAGTGAGTAAATTGGCCATTTTCATGCACTTTTAACCATTCCATAAATCTTGTGTTTTGGGCCCCTGGAAGCATGAAAATCACTTTAAACATGCTAATTTTAGCTCTAACACTGATGATCCACCTACAAATGTGAACTGACGTTCAAAAATAAAACATTTGAAAACGGACCATTTTCCACATTTCTGAAGCATGACGTAATGGGGTGGTGTTATCTCTTTTGTCGAAAATCAGCCGTTTTTGCTCGAACATTAAATGCCTCCAAATGGTATTTAATTAACTTCCCGGGGTGAAGAAACCCTTTTTGAGTACTCAGAGTGAGTAAATTGGCCATTTTCATGCACTTTTAACCATTCCATAAATCTTGTGTTTTGGGCCCCTGGAAGCATGAAAATCACTTTAAACATGCTAATTTTAGCTCTAACACTGATGATCCACCTACAAATGTGAACTGACGTTCAAAAATAAAACATTTGAAAACGGACCATTTTCCACATTTCTGAAGCATGACGTAATGGGGGGGTGTTATCTCTTTTGTCGAAAATCAGCCGTTTTTGCTCGAACATTAAATGCCTCCAAATGGTATTTATTTCACTTCCCGAGCCCCTGGAAGCATGAAAATCACTTTAAAAAAGCTAATTTTAGCTCTAACACTGATGATCCACCTAAAAATGTGAACTGACGTTCAAAAATAAAACATTTGAAAACGGACCATTTTCCACATTTCTGAAGCATGACGTAATGGGGGGGTGTTATCTCTTTTGTCGAAAATCAGCCGTTTTTGCTCGAACATTAAATGCCTCCAAATGGTATTTAATTAACTTCCCGGGGTGAAGAAACCCTTTTTGAGAACTCAGAGTGAGTAAATTGGCCATTTTCATGCACTTTTAACCATTCCATAAATCTTGTGTTTTGGGCCCCTGGAAGCATGAAAATCACTTTAAACATGCTAATTTTAGCTCTAACACTGATGATCCACCTACAAATGTGAACTGACGTTCAAAAATAAAACATTTGAAAACGGACCATTTTCCACATTTCTGAAGCATGACGTAATGGGGGGGTGTTATCTCTTTTGTCGAAAATCAGCCGTTTTTGCTCGAACATTAAATGCCTCCAAATGGTATTTATTTCACTTCCCGAGCCCCTGGAAGCATGAAAATCACTTTAAACATGCTAATTTTAGCTCTAACACTGATGATCCACCTACAAATGTGAACTGACGTACAAAAATAAAACATTTGAAAACGGACCATTTTCCACATTTCTGAAGCATGACGTAATGGGGGGGTGTTATCTCTTTTGTCGAATATCAGCCGTTTTTGCTCGAACATTAAATGCCTTCAAATGGTATTTAATTAACTTCCCGAGCCCCTGGAAGCATGAAAATCACTTTAAACATGCTAATTTTAGCTCTAACACTGATGATCCACCTACAAATGTGAACTGACGTTCAAAAATAAAACATTTGAAATCGGACCATTTTCCACATTTCTGAAGCATGACGTAATGGGGGGGTGTTATCTCTTTTGTCGAAAATCAGCCGTTTCTGCTCGAACATTAAATGCCTCCAAATGGTATTTATTTCACTTCCCGAGCCCCTGGAAGCATGAAAATCACTTTAAACATGCTAATTTTAGCTCTAACACTGATGATCCACCTACAAATGTGAACTGACGTTCAAAAATAAAACATTTGAAAACGGACCATTTTCCACCTTTCTGAAGCATGACGTAATGAAGGGTGTTATCTCTTTTGTCAAAAATCAGCCGTTTTTGCTCGAACATTAAATGCCTCCAAATGGTATTTAATTAACTTTCCGGGGTGAAGAAACCCTTTTTGAGTACTCAGAGTGAGTAAATTGGCCATTTTCATGCACTTTTAACCATTCCATAAATCTTGTGTTTTGGGCCCCTGGAAGCATGAAAATCACTTTAAACATGCTAATTTTAGCTCTAACACTGATGATCCACCTACAAATGTGAACTGACGTTCAAAAATAAAACATTTGAAAACGGACCATTTTCCACATTTCTGAAGCATGACGTAATGGGGTGGTGTTATCTCTTTTGTCGAAAATCAGCCGTTTTTGCTCGAACATTAAATGCCTCCAAATGGTATTTAATTAACTTCCCGGGGTGAAGAAACCCTTTTTGAGTACTCAGAGTGAGTAAATTGGCCATTTTCATGCACTTTTAACCATTCCATAAATCTTGTGTTTTGGGCCCCTGGAAGCATGAAAATCACTTTAAACATGCTAATTTTAGCTCTAACACTGATGATCCACCTACAAATGTGAACTGACGTTCAAAAATAAAACATTTGAAAACGGACCATTTTCCACATTTCTGAAGCATGACGTAATGGGGGGGTGTTATCTCTTTTGTCGAAAATCAGCCGTTTTTGCTCGAACATTAAATGCCTCCAAATGGTATTTATTTCACTTCCCGAGCCCCTGGAAGCATGAAAATCACTTTAAAAAAGCTAATTTTAGCTCTAACACTGATGATCCACCTAAAAATGTGAACTGACGTTCAAAAATAAAACATTTGAAAACGGACCATTTTCCACATTTCTGAAGCATGACGTAATGGGGGGGTGTTATCTCTTTTGTCGAAAATCAGCCGTTTTTGCTCGAACATTAAATGCCTCCAAATGGTATTTAATTAACTTCCCGGGGTGAAGAAACCCTTTTTGAGAACTCAGAGTGAGTAAATTGGCCATTTTCATGCACTTTTAACCATTCCATAAATCTTGTGTTTTGGGCCCCTGGAAGCATGAAAATCACTTTAAACATGCTAATTTTAGCTCTAACACTGATGATCCACCTACAAATGTGAACTGACGTTCAAAAATAAAACATTTGAAAACGGACCATTTTCCACATTTCTGAAGCATGACGTAATGGGGGGGTGTTATCTCTTTTGTCGAAAATCAGCCGTTTTTGCTCGAACATTAAATGCCTCCAAATGGTATTTATTTCACTTCCCGAGCCCCTGGAAGCATGAAAATCACTTTAAACATGCTAATTTTAGCTCTAACACTGATGATCCACCTACAAATGTGAACTGACGTTCAAAAATAAAACATTTGAAAACGGACCATTTTCCACATTTCTGAAGCATGACGTAATGGGGGGGTGTTATCTCTTTTGTCGAAAATCAGCCGTTTTTGCTCGAACATTAAATGCCTCCAAATGGTATTTATTTCACTTCCCGAGCCCCTGGAAGCATGAAAATCACTTTAAACATGCTAATTTTAGCTCTAACACTGATGATCCACCTACAAATGTGAACTGACGTTCAAAAATAAAACATTTGAAAACGGACCATTTTCCACATTTCTGAAGCATGACGTAATGGGGGGGTGTTATCTCTTTTGTCGAAAATCAGCCGTTTTTGCTCGAACATTAAATGCCTCCAAATGGTATTTATTTCACTTCCCGAGCCCCTGGAAGCATGAAAATCACTTTAAACATGCTAATTTTAGCTCTAACACTGATGATCCACCTACAAATGTGAACTGACGTTCAAAAATAAAACATTTGAAAACGGACCATTTTCCACATTTCTGAAGCATGACGTAATGGGGGGGTGTTATCTCTTTTGTCGAAAATCAGCCGTTTTTGCTCGAACATTAAATGCCTCCAAATGGTATTTAATTAACTTCCCGAGCCCCTGGAAGCATGAAAATCACTTTAAACATGCTAATTTTAGCTCTAACACTGATGATCCACCTACAAATGTGAACTGACGTTCAAAAATAAAACATTTGAAAACGGACCATTTTCCACATTTCTGAAGCATGACGTAATGGGGGGGTGTTATCTCTCTTGTCGAAAATCAGCCGTTTTTGCTCGAACATTAAATGCCTCCAAATGGTATTTAATTAACTTCCCGGGGTGAAGAAACCCTTTTTGAGAACTCAGAGTGAGTAAATTGGCCATTTTCATGCACTTTTAACCATTCCATAAATCTTGTGTTTTGGGCCCCTGGAAGCATGAAAATCACTTTAAACATACTAATTTTAGCTCTAACACTGATGATCCACCTACAAATGTGAACTGACGTTCAAAAATAAAACATTTGAAAACGGACCATTTTCCACATTTCTGAAGCATGACGTAATGGGGGGGTGTTATCTCTTTTGTCGAAAATCAGCCGTTTTTGCTCAAACATTAAATGCCTCCAAATGGTATTTAATTAACTTCCCGAGCCCCTGGAAGCATGAAAATCACTTTAAACATGCTAATTTTAGCTCTAACACTGATGATCCACCTACAAATGTGAACTGACGTTCAAAAATAAAACATTTGAAAACGGACCATTTTCCACATTTCTGAAGCATGACATAATGGGGGGGGTGTTATCTCTTTTGTCGAAAATCAGCCGTTTTTGCTCGAACATTAAATGCCTCCAAATGGTATTTAATTAACTTCCCGAGCCCCTGGAAGCATGAAAATCACTTTAAACATGCTAATTTTAGCTCTAACACTGATGATCCACCTACAAATGTGAACTGACGTTCAAAAATAAAACATTTGAAAACTGACCATTTTCCACATTTCTGAAGCATGACGTAATGGGGGGGTGTTATCTCTTTTGTCGAAAATCAGCCGTTTTTGCTCGAACATTAAATGCCTCCAAATGGTATTTAATTAACTTCCGAGCCCCTGGAAGCATGAAAATCACTTTAAACATGCTAATTTTAGCTCTAACACTGATGATCCACCTACAAATGTGAACTGACGTTCAAAAATAAAACATTTAAAAACGGACCATTTTCCACATTTCTGAAGCATGACGTAATGGGGGGGTGTTATCTCTTTTGTCGAAAATCAGCCGTTTTTGCTCGAACATTAAATGCCTCCAAATGGTATTTAATTAACTTCCCGAGCCCCTGGAAGCATGAAAATCACTTTAAACATGCTAATTTTAGCTCTAACACTGATGATCCACCTACAAATGTGAACTGACGTTCAAAAATAAAACATTTGAAAACGGACCATTTTCCACATTTCTGAAGCATGACGTAATGGGGGGGTGTTATCTCTTTTGTCGAAAATCAGCCGTTTTTGCTCGAACATTAAATGCCTCCAAATGGTATTTAATTAACTTCCTGAGCCCCTGGAAGCATGAAAATCACTTTAAACATGCTAATTTTAGCTCTAAAACTGATGATCCACCTACAAATGTGAACTGACGTTCAAAAATAAAACATTTGAAAACGGACCATTTTCCACATTTCTGAAGCATGACGTAATGGGGGGTGTTATCTCTTTTGTCGAAAATCAGCCGTTTTTGCTCGAACATTAAATGCCTCCAAATGGTATTTAATTAACTTCCCGGGGTGAAGAAACCCTTTTTGAGAACTCAGAGTGAGTAAATTGGCCATTTTCATGCACTTTTAACCATTCCATAAATCTTGTGTTTTGGGCCCCTGGAAGCATGAAAATCACTTTAAACATGCTAATTTTAGCTCTAACACTGATGATCCACCTACAAATGTGAACTGACGTTCAAAAATAAAACATTTGAAAACGGACCATTTTCCACATTTCTGAAGCATGACGTAATGGGGGGGTGTTATCTCTTTT
Organism: Lissotriton vulgaris; assembly: GCF_964263255.1. Taxonomy (NCBI): domain Eukaryota; kingdom Metazoa; phylum Chordata; class Amphibia; order Caudata; family Salamandridae; genus Lissotriton; species Lissotriton vulgaris. Next base: position 28,557 of record NW_028247774.1, on the reverse strand, counting down.
GTCGAAAATCAGCCGTTTTTGCTCGAACATTAAATGCCTCCAAATGGTATTTAATTAACTTCCCGAGCCCCTGGAAGCATGAAAATCACTTTAAACATGCTAATTTTAGCTCTAACACTGATGATCCAACTACAAATGTGAACTGACGTTCAAAAATAAAACATTTGAAAACGGACCATTTTCCACATTTCTGAAACATGACGTAATGGGGGGGTGTTATCTCTTTTGTCGAAAATCAGCCGTTTTTGCTCGAACATTAAATGCCTCCAAATGGTATTTATTTCACTTCCCGAGCCCCTGGAAGCATGAAAATCACTTTAAACATGCTAATTTTAGCTCTAACACTGATGATCCACCTACAAATGTGAACTGACGTTCAAAAATAAAACATTTGAAAACGGACCATTTTCTACATTTCTGAAGCATGATGTTATGGGGGGGTGTTATCTCTTTTGTCGAAAATCAGCTGTTTTTGCTCGAACATTAAATGCCTCCAAATGGTATTTATTTCACTTCCCGAGCCCCTGGAAGCATGAAAATCACTTTAAACATGCTAATTTTAGCTCTAACACTGATGATCCACCTACAAATGTGAACTGATGTTCAAAAATAAAACATTTGAAAACGGACCATTTTCCACATTTCTGAAGCATGACGTAATGGGGGGGTGTTATCTCTTTTGTCGAAAATCAGCCGTTTTTGCTCGAACATTAAATGCCTCCAAATGGTATTTATTTCACTTCCCGAGCCCCTGGAAGCATGAAAATCTCTTTAAACATGCTAATTTTAGCTCTAACACTGATGATCCACCTACAAATGTGAACTGACGTTCAAAAATAAAACATTTGAAAACGGACCATTTTCCACATTTCTGAAGCATGACGTAATGGGGGGGTGTTATCTCTTTTGTCGAATATCAGCCGTTTTTGCTCGAACATTAAATGCCTTCAAATGGTATTTAATTAACTTCCCGAGCCGCTGGAAGCATGAAAATCACTTTAAACATGCTAATTTTAGCTCTAACACTGATGATCCACCTACAAATGTGAACTGACGTTCAAAAATAAAACATTTGAAAACGGACCATTTTCCACATTTCTGAAGCATGACGTAATGGGGGGGTGTTATCTCTTTTGTCGAAAATCAGCCGTTTTTGCTCGAACATTAAATGCCTCCAAATGGTATTTATTTCACTTCCCGAGCCCCTGGAAGCATGAAAATCTCTTTAAACATGCTAATTTTAGCTCTAACACTGATGATCCACCTACAAATGTGAACTGACGTTCAAAAATAAAACATTTGAAATCGGACCATTTTCCACATTTCTGAAGCATGACGTAATGGGGGGGTGTTATCTCTTTTGTCGAAAATCAGCCGTTTCTGCTCGAACATTAAATGCCTCCAAATGGTATTTATTTCACTTCCCGAGCCCCTGGAAGCATGAAAATCACTTTAAACATGCTAATTTTAGCTCTAACACTGATGATCCACCTACAAATGTGAACTGACGTTCAAAAATAAAACATTTGAAAACGGACCATTTTCCACCTTTCTGAAGCATGACGTAATGAAGGGTGTTATCTCTTTTGTCAAAAATCAGCCGTTTTTGCTCGAACATTAAATGCCTCCAAATGGTATTTAATTAACTTTCCGGGGTGAAGAAACCCTTTTTGAGTACTCAGAGTGAGTAAATTGGCCATTTTCATGCACTTTTAACCATTCCATAAATCTTGTGTTTTGGGCCCCTGGAAGCATGAAAATCACTTTAAACATGCTAATTTTAGCTCTAACACTGATGATCCACCTACAAATGTGAACTGACGTTCAAAAATAAAACATTTGAAAACGGACCATTTTCCACGTTTCTGAAGCATGACGTAATGGGGTGGTGTTATCTCTTTTGTCGAAAATCAGCTGTTTTTGCTCGAACATTAAATGCCTCCAAATGGTATTTAATTAACTTCCCGGGGTGAAGAAACCCTTTTTGAGTACTCAGAGTGAGTAAATTGGCCATTTTCATGCACTTTTAACCATTCCATAAATCTTGTGTTTTGGGCCCCTGGAAGCATGAAAATCACTTTAAACATGCTAATTTTAGCTCTAACACTGATGATCCACCTACAAATGTGAACTGACGTTCAAAAATAAAACATTTGAAAACGGACCATTTTCCACATTTCTGAAGCATGACGTAATGGGGGGGTGTTATCTCTTTTGTCGAAAATCAGCCGTTTTTGCTCGAACATTAAATGCCTCCAAATGGTATTTATTTCACTTCCCGAGCCCCTGGAAGCATGAAAATCACTTTAAAAAAGCTAATTTTAGCTCTAACACTGATGATCCACCTAAAAATGTGAACTGACGTTCAAAAATAAAACATTTGAAAACGGACCATTTTCCACATTTCTGAAGCATGACGTAATGGGGGGGTGTTATCTCTTTTGTCGAAAATCAACCGTTTTTGCTCGAACATTAAATGCCTCCAAATGGTATTTAATTAACTTCCCGGGGTGAAGAAACCCTTTTTGAGAACTCAGAGTGAGTAAATTGGCCATTTTCATGCACTTTTAACCATTCCATAAATCTTGTGTTTTGGGCCCCTGGAAGCATGAAAATCACTTTAAACATGCTAATTTTAGCTCTAACACTGATGATCCACCTACAAATGTGAACTGACGTTCAAAAATAAAACATTTGAAAACGGACCATTTTCCACATTTCTGAAGCATGACGTAATGGGGGGGTGTTATCTCTTTTGTCGAAAATCAGCCGTTTTCGCTCGAACATTAAATGCCTCCAAATGGTATTTATTTCACTTCCCGAGCCCCTGGAAGCATGAAAATCACTTTAAACATGCTAATTTTAGCTCTAACACTGATGATCCACCTACAAATGTGAACTGACGTTCAAAAATAAAACATTTGAAAACGGACCATTTTCCACATTTCTGAAGCATGACGTAATGGGGGGGTGTTATCTCTTTTGTCGAAAATCAGCCGTTTTTGCTCGAACATTAAATGCCTCCAAATGGTATTTATTTCACTTCCCGAGCCCCTGGAAGCATGAAAATCCCTTTAAACATGCTAATTTTAGCTCTAACACTGATGATCCACCTACAAATGTGAACTGACGTTCAAAAATAAAACATTTGAAAACGGACCATTTTCCACATTTCTGAAGCATGACGTAATGGGGGGGTGTTATCTCTTTTGTCGAAAATCAGCCGTTTTTGCTCGAACATTAAATGCCTCCAAATGGTATTTAATTAACTTCCCGAGCCCCTGGAAGCATGAAAATCACTTTAAACATGCTAATTTTAGCTCTAACACTGATGATCCACCTACAAATGTGAACTGACGTTCAAAAATAAAACATTTGAAAACGGACCATTTTCCACATTTCTGAAGCATGACGTAATGGGGTGGTGTTATCTCTTTTGTCGAAAATCAGCCGTTTTTGCTCGAACATTAAATGCCTCCAAATGGTATTTAATTAACTTCCCGAGCCCCTGGAAGCATGAAAATCACTTTAAACATGCTAATTTTAGCTCTAACACTGATGATCCACCTACAAATGTGAACTGACGTTCAAAAATAAAACATTTGAAAACGGACCATTTTCCACATTTCTGAAGCATGACATAATGGGGGGGTGTTATCTCTTTTGTCGAAAATCAGCCGTTTTTGCTCGAACATTAAATGCCTCCAAATGGTATTTAATTAACTTCCCGAGCCCCTGGAAGCATGAAAATCACTTTAAACATGCTAATTTTAGCTCTAACACTGATGATCCACCTACAAATGTGAACTGACGTTCAAAAATAAAACATTTGAAAACGGACCATTTTCCACATTTCTGAAGCATGACGTAATGGGGGGGTGTTATCTCTTTTGTCAAAAATCTGCCGTTTTTGCTCGAACATTAAATGCCTCCAAATGATATTTAATTAACTTCCCGAGCCCCTGGAAGCATGAAAATCACTTTAAACATGCTAATTTTAGCTCTAACACTGATGATCCACCTACAAATGTGAACTGACGTTCAAAAATAAAACATTTGAAAACGGACCATTTTCCACATTTCTGAAGCATGACGTAATGGGGGGGTGTTATCTCTTTTGTCGAAAATCAGCCGTTTTTGCTCGAACATTAAATGCCTCCAAATGGTATTTAATTAACTTCCCGGGGTGAAGAAACCCTTTTTGAGAACTCAGAGTGAGTAAATTGGCCATTTTCATGCACTTTTAACCATTCCATAAATCTTGTGCTTTGGGCCCCTGGAAGCATGAAAATCACTTTAAACATGCTAATTTTAGCTCTAACACTGATGATCCACCTACAAATGTGAACTGACATTCAAAAATAAAACATTTGAAAACGGACCATTTTCCACATTTCTGAAGCATGACGTAATGGGGGGGTGTTATCTCTTTTGTCGAAAATCAGCCGTTTTTGCTCGAACATTAAATGCCTCCAAATGGTATTTAATTAACTTCCCGAGCCCCTGGAAGCATGAAAATCACTTTAAACATGCTAATTTTAGCTCTAACACTGATGATCCACCTACAAATGTGAACTGACGTTCAAAAATAAAACATTTGAAAACGGACCATTTTCCACATTTCTGAAGCATGACGTAATGGGGGGGTGTTATCTCTTTTGTCGAAAATCAGCCGTTTTTGCTCGAACATTAAATGCCTCCAAATGGTATTTATTTCACTTCCCGAGCCCCTGGAAGCATGAAAATCTCTTTAAACATGCTAATTTTAGCTCTAACACTGATGATCCACCTACAAATGTGAACTGACGTTCAAAAATAAAACATTTGAAAACGGACCATTTTCCACATTTCTGAAGCATGACGTAATGGGGGGGTGTTATCTCTTTTGTCGAATATCAGCCGTTTTTGCTCGAACATTAAATGCCTTCAAATGGTATTTAATTAACTTCCCGAGCCGCTGGAAGCATGAAAATCACTTTAAACATGCTAATTTTAGCTCTAACACTGATGATCCACCTACAAATGTGAACTGACGTTCAAAAATAAAACATTTGAAAACGGACCATTTTCCACATTTCTGAAGCATGACGTAATGGGGGGGTGTTATCTCTTTTGTCGAAAATCAGCCGTTTTTGCTCGAACATTAAATGCCTCCAAATGGTATTTATTTCACTTCCCGAGCCCCTGGAAGCATGAAAATCACTTCAAACATGCTAATTTTAGCTCTAACACTGATGATCCACCTACAAATGTGAACTGACGTACAAAAATAAAACATTTGAAAACGGACCATTTTCCACATTTCTGAAGCATGACGTAATGGGGGGGTGTTATCTCTTTTGTCGAATATCAGCCGTTTTTGCTCGAACATTAAATGCCTTCAAATGGTATTTAATTAACTTCCCGAGCCCCTGGAAGCATGAAAATCACTTTAAACATGCTAATTTTAGCTCTAACACTGATGATCCACCTACAAATGTGAACTGACGTTCAAAAATAAAACATTTGAAATCGGACCATTTTCCACATTTCTGAAGCATGACGTAATGGGGGGGTGTTATCTCTTTTGTCGAAAATCAGCCGTTTCTGCTCGAACATTAAATGCCTCCAAATGGTATTTATTTCACTTCCCGAGCCCCTGGAAGCATGAAAATCACTTTAAACATGCTAATTTTAGCTCTAACACTGATGATCCACCTACAAATGTGAACTGACGTTCAAAAATAAAACATTTGAAAACGGACCATTTTCCACCTTTCTGAAGCATGACGTAATGAAGGGTGTTATCTCTTTTGTCAAAAATCAGCCGTTTTTGCTCGAACATTAAATGCCTCCAAATGGTATTTAATTAACTTTCCGGGGTGAAGAAACCCTTTTTGAGTACTCAGAGTGAGTAAATTGGCCATTTTCATGCACTTTTAACCATTCCATAAATCTTGTGTTTTGGGCCCCTGGAAGCATGAAAATCACTTTAAACATGCTAATTTTAGCTCTAACACTGATGATCCACCTACAAATGTGAACTGACGTTCAAAAATAAAACATTTGAAAACGGACCATTTTCCACATTTCTGAAGCATGACGTAATGGGGTGGTGTTATCTCTTTTGTCGAAAATCAGCCGTTTTTGCTCGAACATTAAATGCCTCCAAATGGTATTTAATTAACTTCCCGGGGTGAAGAAACCCTTTTTGAGTACTCAGAGTGAGTAAATTGGCCATTTTCATGCACTTTTAACCATTCCATAAATCTTGTGTTTTGGGCCCCTGGAAGCATGAAAATCACTTTAAACATGCTAATTTTAGCTCTAACACTGATGATCCACCTACAAATGTGAACTGACGTTCAAAAATAAAACATTTGAAAACGGACCATTTTCCACATTTCTGAAGCATGACGTAATGGGGGGGTGTTATCTCTTTTGTCGAAAATCAGCCGTTTTTGCTCGAACATTAAATGCCTCCAAATGGTATTTATTTCACTTCCCGAGCCCCTGGAAGCATGAAAATCACTTTAAAAAAGCTAATTTTAGCTCTAACACTGATGATCCACCTAAAAATGTGAACTGACGTTCAAAAATAAAACATTTGAAAACGGACCATTTTCCACATTTCTGAAGCATGACGTAATGGGGGGGTGTTATCTCTTTTGTCGAAAATCAGCCGTTTTTGCTCGAACATTAAATGCCTCCAAATGGTATTTAATTAACTTCCCGGGGTGAAGAAACCCTTTTTGAGAACTCAGAGTGAGTAAATTGGCCATTTTCATGCACTTTTAACCATTCCATAAATCTTGTGTTTTGGGCCCCTGGAAGCATGAAAATCACTTTAAACATGCTAATTTTAGCTCTAACACTGATGATCCACCTACAAATGTGAACTGACGTTCAAAAATAAAACATTTGAAAACGGACCATTTTCCACATTTCTGAAGCATGACGTAATGGGGGGGTGTTATCTCTTTTGTCGAAAATCAGCCGTTTTTGCTCGAACATTAAATGCCTCCAAATGGTATTTATTTCACTTCCCGAGCCCCTGGAAGCATGAAAATCACTTTAAACATGCTAATTTTAGCTCTAACACTGATGATCCACCTACAAATGTGAACTGACGTACAAAAATAAAACATTTGAAAACGGACCATTTTCCACATTTCTGAAGCATGACGTAATGGGGGGGTGTTATCTCTTTTGTCGAATATCAGCCGTTTTTGCTCGAACATTAAATGCCTTCAAATGGTATTTAATTAACTTCCCGAGCCCCTGGAAGCATGAAAATCACTTTAAACATGCTAATTTTAGCTCTAACACTGATGATCCACCTACAAATGTGAACTGACGTTCAAAAATAAAACATTTGAAATCGGACCATTTTCCACATTTCTGAAGCATGACGTAATGGGGGGGTGTTATCTCTTTTGTCGAAAATCAGCCGTTTCTGCTCGAACATTAAATGCCTCCAAATGGTATTTATTTCACTTCCCGAGCCCCTGGAAGCATGAAAATCACTTTAAACATGCTAATTTTAGCTCTAACACTGATGATCCACCTACAAATGTGAACTGACGTTCAAAAATAAAACATTTGAAAACGGACCATTTTCCACCTTTCTGAAGCATGACGTAATGAAGGGTGTTATCTCTTTTGTCAAAAATCAGCCGTTTTTGCTCGAACATTAAATGCCTCCAAATGGTATTTAATTAACTTTCCGGGGTGAAGAAACCCTTTTTGAGTACTCAGAGTGAGTAAATTGGCCATTTTCATGCACTTTTAACCATTCCATAAATCTTGTGTTTTGGGCCCCTGGAAGCATGAAAATCACTTTAAACATGCTAATTTTAGCTCTAACACTGATGATCCACCTACAAATGTGAACTGACGTTCAAAAATAAAACATTTGAAAACGGACCATTTTCCACATTTCTGAAGCATGACGTAATGGGGTGGTGTTATCTCTTTTGTCGAAAATCAGCCGTTTTTGCTCGAACATTAAATGCCTCCAAATGGTATTTAATTAACTTCCCGGGGTGAAGAAACCCTTTTTGAGTACTCAGAGTGAGTAAATTGGCCATTTTCATGCACTTTTAACCATTCCATAAATCTTGTGTTTTGGGCCCCTGGAAGCATGAAAATCACTTTAAACATGCTAATTTTAGCTCTAACACTGATGATCCACCTACAAATGTGAACTGACGTTCAAAAATAAAACATTTGAAAACGGACCATTTTCCACATTTCTGAAGCATGACGTAATGGGGGGGTGTTATCTCTTTTGTCGAAAATCAGCCGTTTTTGCTCGAACATTAAATGCCTCCAAATGGTATTTATTTCACTTCCCGAGCCCCTGGAAGCATGAAAATCACTTTAAAAAAGCTAATTTTAGCTCTAACACTGATGATCCACCTAAAAATGTGAACTGACGTTCAAAAATAAAACATTTGAAAACGGACCATTTTCCACATTTCTGAAGCATGACGTAATGGGGGGGTGTTATCTCTTTTGTCGAAAATCAGCCGTTTTTGCTCGAACATTAAATGCCTCCAAATGGTATTTAATTAACTTCCCGGGGTGAAGAAACCCTTTTTGAGAACTCAGAGTGAGTAAATTGGCCATTTTCATGCACTTTTAACCATTCCATAAATCTTGTGTTTTGGGCCCCTGGAAGCATGAAAATCACTTTAAACATGCTAATTTTAGCTCTAACACTGATGATCCACCTACAAATGTGAACTGACGTTCAAAAATAAAACATTTGAAAACGGACCATTTTCCACATTTCTGAAGCATGACGTAATGGGGGGGTGTTATCTCTTTTGTCGAAAATCAGCCGTTTTTGCTCGAACATTAAATGCCTCCAAATGGTATTTATTTCACTTCCCGAGCCCCTGGAAGCATGAAAATCACTTTAAACATGCTAATTTTAGCTCTAACACTGATGATCCACCTACAAATGTGAACTGACGTTCAAAAATAAAACATTTGAAAACGGACCATTTTCCACATTTCTGAAGCATGACGTAATGGGGGGGTGTTATCTCTTTTGTCGAAAATCAGCCGTTTTTGCTCGAACATTAAATGCCTCCAAATGGTATTTATTTCACTTCCCGAGCCCCTGGAAGCATGAAAATCACTTTAAACATGCTAATTTTAGCTCTAACACTGATGATCCACCTACAAATGTGAACTGACGTTCAAAAATAAAACATTTGAAAACGGACCATTTTCCACATTTCTGAAGCATGACGTAATGGGGGGGTGTTATCTCTTTTGTCGAAAATCAGCCGTTTTTGCTCGAACATTAAATGCCTCCAAATGGTATTTATTTCACTTCCCGAGCCCCTGGAAGCATGAAAATCACTTTAAACATGCTAATTTTAGCTCTAACACTGATGATCCACCTACAAATGTGAACTGACGTTCAAAAATAAAACATTTGAAAACGGACCATTTTCCACATTTCTGAAGCATGACGTAATGGGGGGGTGTTATCTCTTTTGTCGAAAATCAGCCGTTTTTGCTCGAACATTAAATGCCTCCAAATGGTATTTAATTAACTTCCCGAGCCCCTGGAAGCATGAAAATCACTTTAAACATGCTAATTTTAGCTCTAACACTGATGATCCACCTACAAATGTGAACTGACGTTCAAAAATAAAACATTTGAAAACGGACCATTTTCCACATTTCTGAAGCATGACGTAATGGGGGGGTGTTATCTCTCTTGTCGAAAATCAGCCGTTTTTGCTCGAACATTAAATGCCTCCAAATGGTATTTAATTAACTTCCCGGGGTGAAGAAACCCTTTTTGAGAACTCAGAGTGAGTAAATTGGCCATTTTCATGCACTTTTAACCATTCCATAAATCTTGTGTTTTGGGCCCCTGGAAGCATGAAAATCACTTTAAACATACTAATTTTAGCTCTAACACTGATGATCCACCTACAAATGTGAACTGACGTTCAAAAATAAAACATTTGAAAACGGACCATTTTCCACATTTCTGAAGCATGACGTAATGGGGGGGTGTTATCTCTTTTGTCGAAAATCAGCCGTTTTTGCTCAAACATTAAATGCCTCCAAATGGTATTTAATTAACTTCCCGAGCCCCTGGAAGCATGAAAATCACTTTAAACATGCTAATTTTAGCTCTAACACTGATGATCCACCTACAAATGTGAACTGACGTTCAAAAATAAAACATTTGAAAACGGACCATTTTCCACATTTCTGAAGCATGACATAATGGGGGGGGTGTTATCTCTTTTGTCGAAAATCAGCCGTTTTTGCTCGAACATTAAATGCCTCCAAATGGTATTTAATTAACTTCCCGAGCCCCTGGAAGCATGAAAATCACTTTAAACATGCTAATTTTAGCTCTAACACTGATGATCCACCTACAAATGTGAACTGACGTTCAAAAATAAAACATTTGAAAACTGACCATTTTCCACATTTCTGAAGCATGACGTAATGGGGGGGTGTTATCTCTTTTGTCGAAAATCAGCCGTTTTTGCTCGAACATTAAATGCCTCCAAATGGTATTTAATTAACTTCCGAGCCCCTGGAAGCATGAAAATCACTTTAAACATGCCAATTTTAGCTCTAACACTGATGATCCACCTACAAATGTGAACTGACGTTCAAAAATAAAACATTTAAAAACGGACCATTTTCCACATTTCTGAAGCATGACGTAATGGGGGGGTGTTATCTCTTTTGTCGAAAATCAGCCGTTTTTGCTCGAACATTAAATGCCTCCAAATGGTATTTAATTAACTTCCCGAGCCCCTGGAAGCATGAAAATCACTTTAAACATGCTAATTTTAGCTCTAACACTGATGATCCACCTACAAATGTGAACTGACGTTCAAAAATAAAACATTTGAAAACGGACCATTTTCCACATTTCTGAAGCATGACGTAATGGGGGGGTGTTATCTCTTTTGTCGAAAATCAGCCGTTTTTGCTCGAACATTAAATGCCTCCAAATGGTATTTAATTAACTTCCTGAGCCCCTGGAAGCATGAAAATCACTTTAAACATGCTAATTTTAGCTCTAAAACTGATGATCCACCTACAAATGTGAACTGACGTTCAAAAATAAAACATTTGAAAACGGACCATTTTCCACATTTCTGAAGCATGACGTAATGGGGGGTGTTATCTTTTTTGTCGAAAATCAGCCGTTTTTGCTCGAACATTAAATGCCTCCAAATGGTATTTAATTAACTTCCCGGGGTGAAGAAACCCTTTTTGAGAACTCAGAGTGAGTAAATTGGCCATTTTCATGCACTTTTAACCATTCCATAAATCTTGTGTTTTGGGCCCCTGGAAGCATGAAAATCACTTTAAACATGCTAATTTTAGCTCTAACACTGATGATCCACCTACAAATGTGAACTGACGTTCAAAAATAAAACATTTGAAAACGGACCATTTTCCACATTTCTGAAGCATGACGTAATGGGGGGGTGTTATCTCTTTTGTCGAAAATCAGCCGTTTTTGCTCGAACATTAAATGCCTCCAAATGGTATTTAATTAACTTCCCGAGCCCCTGGAAGCATGAAAATCACTTTAAACATGCTAATTTTAGCTCTAACACTGATGATCCAACTACAAATGTGAACTGACGTTCAAAAATAAAACATTTGAAAACGGACCATTTTCCACATTTCTGAAACATGACGTAATGGGGGGGTGTTATCTCTTTTGTCGAAAATCAGCCGTTTTTGCTCGAACATTAAATGCCTCCAAATGGTATTTATTTCACTTCCCGAGCCCCTGGAAGCATGAAAATCACTTTAAACATGCTAATTTTAGCTCTAACACTGATGATCCACCTACAAATGTGAACTGACGTTCAAAAATAAAACATTTGAAAACGGACCATTTTCTACATTTCTGAAGCATGATGTTATGGGGGGGTGTTATCTCTTTTGTCGAAAATCAGCTGTTTTTGCTCGAACATTAAATGCCTCCAAATGGTATTTATTTCACTTCCCGAGCCCCTGGAAGCATGAAAATCACTTTAAACATGCTAATTTTAGCTCTAACACTGATGATCCACCTACAAATGTGAACTGATGTTCAAAAATAAAACATTTGAAAACGGACCATTTTCCACATTTCTGAAGCATGACGTAATGGGGGGGTGTTATCTCTTTTGTCGAAAATCAGCCGTTTTTGCTCGAACATTAAATGCCTCCAAATGGTATTTAATTAACTTCCCGGGGTGAAGAAACCCTTTTTGAGAACTCAGAGTGAGTAAATTGGCCATTTTCATGCACTTTTAACCATTCCATAAATCTTGTGTTTTGGGCCCCTGGAAGCATGAAAATCACTTTAAACATGCTAATTTTAGCTCTAACACTGATGATCCACCTACAAATGTGAACTGACGTTCAAAAATAAAACACTTGAAAACGGACCATTTTCCACATTTCTGAAGCATGACGTAATGGGGGGGTGTTATCTCTTTTGTCGAAAATCAGCCGTTTTTGCTCGAACATTAAATGCCTCCAAATGGTATTTAATTAACTTCCCGGGGTGAAGAAACCCTTTTTGAGAACTCAGAGTGAGTAAATTGGCCATTTTCATGCACTTTTAACCATTCCATAAATCTTGTGTTTTGGGCCCCTGGAAGCATGAAAATCACTTTAAACATGCTAATTTTAGCTCTAACACTGATGATCCACCTACAAATGTGAACTGACGTTCAAAAATAAAACATTTGAAAACGGACCATTTTCCACATTTCTGAAGCATGACGTAATGGGGGGTGTTATCTCTTTTGTCGTAAATCAGCCGTTTTTGCTCGAACATTAAATGCCTCCAAATGGTATTTATTTCACTTCCCGAGCCCCTGGAAGCATGAAAATTACTTTAAACATGCTAATTTTAGCTCTAACACTGATGATCCACCTACAAATGTGAACTGACGTTCAAAAATAAAACATTTGAAAACGGACCATTTTCCACATTTCTGAAGCATGACGTAATGGGGGGGTGTTATCTCTTTTGTCGAAAATCAGCCGTTTTTGCTCGAACATTAAATGCCTCCAAATGGTATTTAATTAATTTCCCGGGGTGAAGAAACCCTTTTTGAGTACTCAGAGTGAGTAAATTGGCCATTTTCATGCACTTTTAACCATTCCATAAATCTTGTGTTTTGGGCCCCTGGAAGCATGAAAATCACTTTAAACATGCTAATTTTAGCTCTAACACTGATGATCCACCTACAAATGTGAACTGACGTTCAAAAATAAAACATTTGAAAACGGACCATTTTCCACATTTCTGAAGCATGACGTAATGGGGGGGTGTTATCTCTTTTGTCGAAAATCAGCCGTTTTTGCTCGAACATTAAATGCCTCCAAATGGTATTTAATTAACTTCCCGGGGTGAAGAAACCCTTTTTAAGAACTCAGAGGGAGTAAATTGGCCATTTTCATGCACTTTTAACCATTCCATAAATCTTGTGTTTTGGGCCCCTGGAAGCATGAAAATCACTTTAAACATGCTAATTTTAGCTCTAACACTGATGATCCACCTACAAATGTGAACTGACGTTCAAAAATAAAACATTTGAAAACGGACCATTTTCCATATTTCTGAAGCATGACGTAATGGGGGGGTGTTATCTCTTTTGTCGAAAATCAGCCGTTTTTGCTCGAACATTAAATGCCTCCAAATGGTATTTAATTAACTTCCCGAGCCCCTGGAAGCATGAAAATCACTTTAAACATGCTAATTTTAGCTCTAACACTGATGATCCACCTACAAATGTGAACTGACGTTCAAAAATAAAACATTTGAAAACGGACCATTTTCCACATTTCTGAAGCATGACTTAATGGGGGGGTGTTATCTCTTTTGTCGAAAATCAGCCGTTTTTGCTCGAACATTAAATGCCTCCAAATGGTATTTAATTAACTTCCCGAGCCCCTGGAAGCATGAAAATCACTTTAAACATGCTAATTTTAGCTCTAACACTGATGATCCACCTACAAATGTGAACTGACAATCAAAAATAAAACATTTGAAAACGGACCATTTTCCACATTTCTGAAGCATGACGTAATGGGGGGTGTTATCTCTTTTGTCGAAAATCAGCCGTTTTTGCTCGAACATTAAATGCCTCCATATGGTATTTATTTCACTTCCCGAGCCCCTGGAAGCATGAAAATCACTTTAAACATGCTAATTTTAGCTCTAACACTGATGATCCACCTACAAATGTGAACTGACGTTCAAAAATAAAACATTTGAAAACGGACCATTTTCCACATTTCTGAAGCATGACGTAATGGGGGGGGTGTTATCTCTTTTGTCTAAAATCAGCCGTTATTGCTGGAACATTAAATGCCTCCAAATGGTATTCAATTAACTTCCCGGGGTGAAGAAACCCTTTTTGAGAACTCAGAGTGAGTAAATTGGCCATTTTCATGCACTTTTAACCATTCCATAAATCTTGTGTTTTGGGCCCCTGGAAGCATGAAAATCACTTTAAACATGCTAATTTTAGCTCTAACACTGATGATCCACCTACAAATGTGAACTGACGTTCAAAAATAAAACATTTGAAAATGGACCATTTTCCACATTTCTGAAGCATGACGTAATGGGGGGGTGTTATCTCTTTTGTGGAAAATCTGCCGTTTTTGCTCGAACATTAAATGCCTCCAAATGGTATTTATTTCACTTCCCGAGCCCCTGGAAGCATGAAAATCACTTTAAACATGCTAATTTTAGCTCTAACACTGATGATCCACCTACAAATGTGAACTGACGTTCAAAAATAAAACATTTGAAAACGGACCATTTTCCACATTTCTGAAGCATGACGTAATGGGGGGGTGTTATCTCTTTTGTCGAATATCAGCCGTTTTTGCTCGAACATTAAATGCCTTCAAATGGTATTTAATTAACTTCCCGAGCCCCTGGAAGCATGAAAATCACTTTAAACATGCTAATTTTAGCTCTAACACTGATGATCCACCTACAAATGTGAACTGACGTTCAAAAATAAAACATTTGAAAACGGACCATTTTCCACATTTCTGAAGCATGACGTAATGGGGGGGTGTTATCTCTTTTGTCGAAAATCAGCCGTTTTTGCTCGAACATTAAATGCCTCCAAATGGTATTTATTTCACTTCCCGAGCCCCTGGAAGCATGAAAATCACTTTAAACATGCTAATTTTAGCTCCAACACTGATGATCCACCTACAAATGTGAACTGACGTTCAAAAATAAAACATTTGAAAATGGACCATTTTCCACATTTCTGAAGCATGACGTAATGAAGGGTGTTATCTCTTTTGTCGAAAATCAGCCGTTTTTGCTCGAACATTAAATGCCTCCAAATGGTATTTAATTAATTTCCCGGGGTGAAGAAACCCTTTTTGAGTACTCAGAGTGAGTAAATTGGCCATTTTCATGCACTTTTAACCATTCCATAAATCTTGTGTTTTGGGCCCCTGGAAGCATGAAAATCACTTTAAACATGCTAATTTTAGCTCTAACACTGATGATCCACCTACAAATGTGAACTGACGTTCAAAAATAAAACATTTGAAAACGGACCATTTTCCACATTTCTGAAGCATGACGTAATGGGGGGGTGTTATCTCTTTTGTCGAAAATCAGCCGTTTTTGCTCGAACATTAAATGCCTCCAAATGGTATTTAATTAACTTCCCGGGGTGAAGAAACCCTTTTTAAGAACTCAGAGGGAGTAAATTGGCCATTTTCATGCACTTTTAACCATTCCATAAATCTTGTGTTTTGGGCCCCTGGAAGCATGAAAATCACTTTAAACATGCTAATTTTAGCTCTAACACTGATGATCCACCTACAAATGTGAACTGACGTTCAAAAATAAAACATTTGAAAACGGACCATTTTCCACATTTCTGAAGCATGACGTAATGGGGGGGGTGTTATCTCTTTTGTCGAAAATCAGCCGTTTTTGCTCGAACATTAAATGCCTCCAAATGGTATTTAATTAACTTCCCGAGCCCCTGGAAGCATGAAAATCACTTTAAACATGCTAATTTTAGCTCTAACACTGATGATCCACCTACAAATGTGAACTGACGTTCAAAAATAAAACATTTGAAAACGGACCATTTTCCACATTTCTGAATCATGACGTAATGGGGGGGTGTTATCTCTTTTGTCGAAAATCAGCCGTTTTTGCTCGAACATTAAATGCCTCCAAATGGTATTTAATTAACTTCCCGGGGTGAAGAAACCCTTTTTAAGAACTCAGAGGGAGTAAATTGGCCATTTTCATGCACTTTTAACCATTCCATAAATCTTGTGTTTTGGGCCCCTGGAAGCATGAAAATCACTTTAAACATGCTAATTTTAGCTCTAACACTGATGATCCACCTACAAATGTGAACTGACGTTCAAAAATAAAACATTTGAAAACGGACCATTTTCCACATTTCTGAAGCATGACGTAATGGGGGGGGTGTTATCTCTTTTGTCGAAAATCAGCCGTTTTTGCTCGAACATTAAATGCCTCCAAATGGTATTTAATTAACTTCCCGAGCCCCTGGAAGCATGAAAATCACTTTAAACATGCTAATTTTAGCTCCAACACTGATGATCCACCTACAAATGTGAACTGACGTTCAAAAATAAAACATTTGAAAACGGACCATTTTCCACATTTCTGAATCATGACGTAATGGGGGGGTGTTATCTCTTTTGTCGAAAATCAGCCGTTTTTGCTCGAACATTAAATGCCTCCAAATGGTATTTAATTAACTTCCCGAGCCCCTGGAAGCATGAAAATCACTTTAAACATGCTAATTTTAGCTCTAACACTGATGATCCACCTACAAATGTGAACTGACAATCAATAATAAAACATTTGAAAATGGACCATTTTCCACATTTCTGAAGCATGACGTAATGGGGGGTGTTATCTCTTTTGTCGAAAATCAGCCGTTTTTGCTCGAACATTAAATGCCTCCAAATGGTATTTAATTAACTTCCCGAGCCCCTGGAAGCATGAAAATCACTTTAAACATGCTAATTTTAGCTCTAACACTGATGATCCACCTACAAATGTGAACTGACGTTCAAAAATAAAACATTTGAAAACGGACCATTTTCCACATTTCTGAAGCATGACGTAATGGGGGGGTGTTATCTCTTTTGTCGAAAATCAGCCGTTTTTGCTCGAACATTAAATGCCTCCAAATGGTATTTAATTAACTTCCCGGGGTGAAGAAACCCTTTTTAAGAACTCAGAGGGAGTAAATTGGCCATTTTCATGCACTTTTAACCATTCCATAAATCTTGTGTTTTGGGCCCCTGGAAGCATGAAAATCACTTTAAACATGCTAATTTTAGCTCTAACACTGATGATCCACCTACAAATGTGAACTGACGTTCAAAAATAAAACATTTGAAAACGGACCATTTTCCACATTTCTGAAGCATGACGTAATGGGGGGGGTGTTATCTCTTTTGTCGAAAATCAGCCGTTTTTGCTCGAACATTAAATGCCTCCAAATGGTATTTAATTAACTTCCCGAGCCCCTGGAAGCATGAAAATCACTTTAAACATGCTAATTTTAGCTCTAACACTGATGATCCACCTACAAATGTGAACTGACGTTCAAAAATAAAACATTTGAAAACGGACCATTTTCCACATTTCTGAATCATGACGTAATGGGGGGGTGTTATCTCTTTTGTCGAAAATCAGCCGTTTTTGCTCGAACATTAAATGCCTCCAAATGGTATTTAATTAACTTCCCGGGGTGAAGAAACCCTTTTTAAGAACTCAGAGGGAGTAAATTGGCCATTTTCATGCACTTTTAACCATTCCATAAATCTTGTGTTTTGGGCCCCTGGAAGCATGAAAATCACTTTAAACATGCTAATTTTAGCTCTAACACTGATGATCCACCTACAAATGTGAACTGACGTTCAAAAATAAAACATTTGAAAACGGACCATTTTCCACATTTCTGAAGCATGACGTAATGGGGGGGGTGTTATCTCTTTTGTCGAAAATCAGCCGTTTTTGCTCGAACATTAAATGCCTCCAAATGGTATTTAATTAACTTCCCGAGCCCCTGGAAGCATGAAAATCACTTTAAACATGCTAATTTTAGCTCTAACACTGATGATCCACCTACAAATGTGAACTGACGTTCAAAAATAAAACATTTGAAAACGGACCATTTTCCACATTTCTGAATCATGACGTAATGGGGGGGTGTTATCTCTTTTGTCGAAAATCAGCCGTTTTTGCTCGAACATTAAATGCCTCCAAATGGTATTTAATTAACTTCCCGAGCCCCTGGAAGCATGAAAATCACTTTAAACATGCTAATTTTAGCTCTAACACTGATGATCCACCTACAAATGTGAACTGACAATCAATAATAAAACATTTGAAAATGGACCATTTTCCACATTTCTGAAGCATGACGTAATGGGGGGTGTTATCTCTTTTGTCGAAAATCAGCCGTTTTTGCTCGAACATTAAATGCCTCCATATGGTATTTATTTCACTTCCCGAGCCCCTGGAAGCATGAAAATCACTTTAAACATGCTAATTTTAGCTCTAACACTGATGATCCACCTACAAATGTGAACTGACGTTCAAAAATAAAACATTTGAAAACGGACCATTTTCCACATTTCTGAAGCATGACGTAATGGGGGGGTGTTATCTCTTTTGTAGAAAATCAGCCGTTTTTGCTCGAACATTAAATGCCTTCAAATGGTATTTAATTAACTTCCCGAGCCCCTGGAAGCATGAAAATCACTTTAAACATGCTAATTTTAGCTCTAACACTGATGATCCACCTACAAATGTGAACTGACGTTCAAAAATAAAACATTTGAAAACAGACCATTTTCCACATTTCTGAAGCATGACGTAATGGGGGGGTGTTATCTCTTTTGTCGAAAATCAGCCGTTTTTGCTCGAACATTAAATGCCTCCAAATGGTATTTAATTAACTTCCCGGGGTGAAGAAACCCTTTTTGAGAACTCAGAGAGAGTAAATTGGCCATTTTCATGCACTTTTAACCATTCCATAAATCTTGTGTTTTGGGCCCCTGGAAGCATGAAAATCACTTTAAACATGCTAATTTTAGCTCTAACACTGATGATCCACCTACAAATGTGAACTGACGTTCAAAAATAAAACATTTGAAAACGGACCATTTTCCACATTTCTGAAGCATGACGTAATGGGGGGGTGTTATCTCTTTTGTCGAAAATCAGCCGTTTTTGCTCGAACATTAAATGCCTCCAAATGGTATTTATTTCACTTCCCGAGCCCCTGGAAGCATGAAAATCACTTTAAACATGCTAATTTTAGCTCTAACACTGATGATCCACCTACAAATGTGAACTGACGTTCAAAAATAAAACATTTGAAAACGGACCATTTTCCACATTTCTGAAGCATGACATAAGGGGGGGGGTGTTATCTCTTTTGTCGAAAATCAGCCGTTTTTGCTCGAACATTAAATGCCTCCAAATGGTATTTAATTAACTTCCCGAGCCCCTGGAAGCATTAAAATCACTTTAAACATGCTAATTTTAGCTCTAACACTGATGATCCACCTACAAATGTGAACTGACGTTCAAAAATAAAACATTTGAAAACGGACCATTTTCCACATTTCTGAAGCATGACGTAATGGGGGGGGGGTGTTATCTCTTTTGTCGAAAATCAGCCGTTTTTGCTCGAACATTAAATGCCTCCAAATGGTATTTAATTAACTTCCCGAGCCCCTGGAAGCATGAAAATCATTTTAAACATGCTAATTTTAGCTCTAACACTGATGATCCACTTACAAATGTGAACTGACGTTCAAAAATAAAACATTTGAAAACGGACCATTTTCCACATTTCTGAAGCATGACGTAATGGGGGGGTGTTATCTCGTTTGTCGAAAATCAGCCGTTTTTGCTCGAACATTAAATGCCTCCAAATGGTATTTAATTAACTTCCCGAGCCCCTGGAAGCATGAAAATCACTTTAAACATGCTAATTTTAGCTCTAACACTGATGATCCACCTACAAATGTGAACTGACGTTCAAAAATAAAACATTTGAAAACGGACCATTTTCCACATTTCTGAAGCATGACGTAATGGGGGGGTGTTATCTCTTTTGTCGAAAATCAGCCGTTTTTGCTCGAACATTAAATGCCTCCAAATGGTATTTATTTCACTTCCCGAGCCCCTGGAAGCATGAAAATCACTTTAAACATGCTAATTTTAGCTCTAACACTGATGATCCACCTACAAATGTGAACTGACGTTCAAAAATAAAACATTTGAAAACGGACCATTTTCCACATTTCTGAAGCATGACGTAATGGGGGGGGTGTTATCTCTTTTGTCGAAAATCAGCCGTTTTTGCTCGAACATTAAATGCCTCCAAATGGTATTTAATTAACTTCCCGAGCCCCTGGAAGCATGAAAATCACTTTAAACATGCTAATTTTAGCTCTAACACTGATGATCCACCTACAAATGTGAACTGACGTTCAAAAATAAAACATTTGAAAACGGACCATTTTCCACATTTCTGAATCATGACGTAATGGGGGGGTGTTATCTCTTTTGTCGAAAATCAGCCGTTTTTGCTCGAACATTAAATGCCTCCAAATGGTATTTAATTAACTTCCCGAGCCCCTGGAAGCATGAAAATCACTTTAAACATGCTAATTTTAGCTCTAACACTGATGATCCACCTACAAATGTGAACTGACAATCAATAATAAAACATTTGAAAATGGACCATTTTCCACATTTCTGAAGCATGACGTAATGGGGGGTGTTATCTCTTTTGTCGAAAATCAGCCGTTTTTGCTCGAACATTAAATGCCTCCATATGGTATTTATTTCACTTCCCGAGCCCCTGGAAGCATGAAAATCACTTTAAACATGCTAATTTTAGCTCTAACACTGATGATCCACCTACAAATGTGAACTGACGTTCAAAAATAAAACATTTGAAAACGGACCATTTTCCACATTTCTGAAGCATGACGTAATGGGGGGGTGTTATCTCTTTTGTAGAAAATCAGCCGTTTTTGCTCGAACATTAAATGCCTTCAAATGGTATTTAATTAACTTCCCGAGCCCCTGGAAGCATGAAAATCACTTTAAACATGCTAATTTTAGCTCTAACACTGATGATCCACCTACAAATGTGAACTGACGTTCAAAAATAAAACATTTGAAAACAGACCATTTTCCACATTTCTGAAGCATGACGTAATGGGGGGGTGTTATCTCTTTTGTCGAAAATCAGCCGTTTTTGCTCGAACATTAAATGCCTCCAAATGGTATTTAATTAACTTCCCGGGGTGAAGAAACCCTTTTTGAGAACTCAGAGAGAGTAAATTGGCCATTTTCATGCACTTTTAACCATTCCATAAATCTTGTGTTTTGGGCCCCTGGAAGCATGAAAATCACTTTAAACATGCTAATTTTAGCTCTAACACTGATGATCCACCTACAAATGTGAACTGACGTTCAAAAATAAAACATTTGAAAACGGACCATTTTCCACATTTCTGAAGCATGACGTAATGGGGGGGTGTTATCTCTTTTGTCGAAAATCAGCCGTTTTTGCTCGAACATTAAATGCCTCCAAATGGTATTTATTTCACTTCCCGAGCCCCTGGAAGCATGAAAATCACTTTAAACATGCTAATTTTAGCTCTAACACTGATGATCCACCTACAAATGTGAACTGACGTTCAAAAATAAAACATTTGAAAACGGACCATTTTCCACATTTCTGAAGCATGACATAAGGGGGGGGGTGTTATCTCTTTTGTCGAAAATCAGCCGTTTTTGCTCGAACATTAAATGCCTCCAAATGGTATTTAATTAACTTCCCGAGCCCCTGGAAGCATGAAAATCACTTTAAACATGCTAATTTTAGCTCTAACACTGATGATCCACCTACAAATGTGAACTGACGTTCAAAAATAAAACATTTGAAAACGGACCATTTTCCACATTTCTGAAGCATGACGTAATGGGGGGGGGGTGTTATCTCTTTTGTCGAAAATCAGCCGTTTTTGCTCGAACATTAAATGCCTCCAAATGGTATTTAATTAACTTCCCGAGCCCCTGGAAGCATGAAAATCATTTTAAACATGCTAATTTTAGCTCTAACACTGATGATCCACTTACAAATGTGAACTGACGTTCAAAAATAAAACATTTGAAAACGGACCATTTTCCACATTTCTGAAGCATGACGTAATGGGGGGGTGTTATCTCGTTTGTCGAAAATCAGCCGTTTTTGCTCGAACATTAAATGCCTCCAAATGGTATTTAATTAACTTCCCGAGCCCCTGGAAGCATGAAAATCACTTTAAACATGCTAATTTTAGCTCTAACACTGATGATCCACCTACAAATGTGAACTGACGTTCAAAAATAAAACATTTGAAAACGGACCATTTTCCACATTTCTGAAGCATGACGTAATGGGGGGGTGTTATCTCTTTTGTCGAAAATCAGCCGTTTTTGCTCGAACATTAAATGCCTCCAAATGGTATTTATTTCACTTCCCGAGCCCCTGGAAGCATGAAAATCACTTTAAACATGCTAATTTTAGCTCTAACACTGATGATCCACCTACAAATGTGAACTGACGTTCAAAAATAAAACATTTGAAAACGGACCATTTTCCACATTTCTGAAGCATGACGTAATGGGGGGGGTGTTATCTCTTTTGTCGAAAATCAGCCGTTTTTGCTCGAACATTAAATGCCTCCAAATGGTATTTAATTAACTTCCCGAGCCCCTGGAAGCATGAAAATCACTTTAAACATGCTAATTTTAGCTCTAACACTGATGATCCACCTACAAATGTGAACTGACGTTCAAAAATAAAACATTTGAAAACGGACCATTTTCCACATTTCTGAAGCATGACGTAATGGGGGGGGTGTTATCTCTTTTGTCGAAAATCAGCCGGTTTTTGCTCGAACATTAAATGCCTCCAAATGGTATTTATTTCACTTCCCGAGCCCCTGGAAGCATGAAAATCACTTTAAACATGCTAATTTTAGCTCTAACACTGATGGTCCACCTACAAATGTGAACTGACGTTCAAAAATAAAACATTTGAAAACGGACCATTTTCCACATTTCTGAAGCATGACGTAATGGGGGGGTGTTATCTCTTTTGTCGAAAATCAGCCGTTTTTGCTCGAACATTAAATGCCTCCAAATGGTATTTAATTAACTTCCCGGGGTGAAGAAACCCTTTTTGAGAACTCAGAGTGAGTAAATTGGCCATTTTCATGCACTTTTAACCATTCCATAAATCTTGTGTTTTGGGCCCCTGGAAGCATGAAAATCACTTTAAACATGCTAATTTTAGCTCTAACACTGATGATCCACCTACAAATGTGAACTGACGTTCAAAAATAAAACATTTGAAAACGGACCATTTTCCACATTTCTGAAGCATGACGTAATGGGGGGG
This sequence comes from Lissotriton vulgaris, assembly GCF_964263255.1. Taxonomy (NCBI): domain Eukaryota; kingdom Metazoa; phylum Chordata; class Amphibia; order Caudata; family Salamandridae; genus Lissotriton; species Lissotriton vulgaris. The sequence goes on along the minus strand of NW_028247774.1, from coordinate 5,050 downwards.
TGTTATCTCTTTTGTCGAAAATCAGCCGTTTTTGCTCGAACATTAAATGCCTCCAAATGGTATTTATTTCACTTCCCGAGCCCCTGGAAGCATGAAAATCACTTTAAACATGCTAATTTTAGCTCTAACACTGATGATCCACCTACAAATGTGAACTGACGTTCAAAAATAAAACATTTGAAAACGGACCATTTTCCACATTTCTGAAGCATGACGTAATGGGGGGGTGTTATCTCTTTTGTCGAAAATCAGCCGTTTTTGCTCGAACATTAAATGCCTCCAAATGGTATTTATTTCACTTCCCGAGCCCCTGGAAGCATGAAAATCACTTTAAACATGCTAATTTTAGCTCTAACACTGATGATCCACCTACAAATGTGAACTGACGTTCAAAAATAAAACATTTGAAAACGGACCATTTTCCACATTTCTGAAGCATGACGTAATGGGGGGGTGTTATCTCTTTTGTCGAAAATCAGCCGTTTTTGCTCGAACATTAAATGCCTCCAAATGGTATTTAATTAACTTCCCGAGCCCCTGGAAGCATGAAAATCACTTTAAACATGCTAATTTTAGCTCTAACACTGATGATCCACCTACAAATGTGAACTGACGTTCAAAAATAAAACATTTGAAAACGGACCATTTTCCACATTTCTGAAGCATGACGTAATGGGGGGGTGTTATCTCTCTTGTCGAAAATCAGCCGTTTTGCTCGAACATTAAATGCCTCCAAATGGTATTTAATTAACTTCCCGGGGTGAAGAAACCCTTTTTGAGAACTCAGAGTGAGTAAATTGGCCATTTTCATGCACTTTTAACCATTCCATAAATCTTGTGTTTTGGGCCCCTGGAAGCATGAAAATCACTTTAAACATGCTAATTTTAGCTCTAACACTGATGATCCACCTACAAATGTGAACTGACGTTCAAAAATAAAACATTTGAAAACGGACCATTTTCCACATTTCTGAAGCATGACGTAATGGGGGGGTGTTATCTCTTTTGTCGAAAATCAGCCGTTTTTGCTCAAACATTAAATGCCTCCAAATGGTATTTAATTAACTTCCCGAGCCCCTGGAAGCATGAAAATCACTTTAAACATGCTAATTTTAGCTCTAACACTGATGATCCACCTACAAATGTGAACTGACGTTCAAAAATAAAACATTTGAAAACTGACCATTTTCCACATTTCTGAAGCATGACGTAATGGGGGGGTGTTATCTCTTTTGTCGAAAATCAGCCGTTTTTGCTCGAACATTAAATGCCTCCAAATGGTATTTAATTAACTTCCCGAGCCCCTGGAAGCATGAAAATCACTTTAAACATGCTAATTTTAGCTCTAACACTGATGATCCACCTACAAATGTGAACTGACGTTCAAAAATAAAACATTTGAAAACGGACCATTTTCCACATTTCTGAAGCATGACGTAATGGGGGGGTGTTATCTCTTTTGTCGAAAATCAGCCATTTTTGCTCGAACATTAAATGCCTCCAAATGGTATTTAATTAACTTCCCGAGCCCCTGGAAGCATGAAAATCACTTTAAACATGCTAATTTTAGCTCTAACACTGATGATCCACTTACAAATGTGAACTGACGTTCAAAAATAAAACATTTGAAAACGGACCATTTTCCACATTTCTGAAGCATGACGTAATGGGGGGGTGTTATCTCTTTTGTCGAAAATCAGCCGTTTTTGCTCGAACATTAAATGCCTCCAAATGGTATTTTATTAACTTCCCGGGGTGAAGAAACCCTTTTTGAGAACTCAGAGTGAGTAAATTGGCCATTTTCATGCACTTTTAACCATTCCATAAATCTTGTGTTTTGGGCCCCTGGAAGCATGAAAATCACTTTAAACATGCTAATTTTAGCTCTAACACTGATGATCCACCTACAAATGTGAACTGACGTTCAAAAATAAAACATTTGAAAACGGACCATTTTCCACATTTCTGAAGCATGACGTAATGGGGGGGTGTTATCTCTTTTGTCGAAAATCAGCCGTTTTTGCTCGAACATTAAATGCCTCCAAATGGTATTTAATTAACTTCCCGAGCCCCTGGAAGCATGAAAATCACTTTAAACATGCTAATTTTAGCTCTAACACTGATGATCCAACTACAAATGTGAACTGACGTTCAAAAATAAAACATTTGAAAACGGACCATTTTCCACATTTCTGAAACATGACGTAATGGGGGGGTGTTATCTCTTTTGTCGAAAATCAGCCGTTTTTGCTCGAACATTAAATGCCTCCAAATGGTATTTATTTCACTTCCCGAGCCCCTGGAAGCATGAAAATCACTTTAAACATGCTAATTTTAGCTCTAACACTGATGATCCACCTACAAATGTGAACTGACGTTCAAAAATAAAACATTTGAAAACGGACCATTTTCTACATTTCTGAAGCATGACGTAATGGGGGGGTGTTATCTCTTTTGTCGAAAATCAGCCGTTTTTGCTCGAACATTAAATGCCTCCAAATGGTATTTATTTCACTTCCCGAGCCCCTGGAAGCATGAAAATCACTTTAAACATGCTAATTTTAGCTCTAACACTGATGATCCACCTACAAATGTGAACTGACGTTCAAAAATAAAACATTTGAAAACGGACCATTTTCCACATTTCTGAAGCATGATGTTATGGGGGGGTGTTATCTCTTTTGTCGAAAATCAGCTGTTTTTGCTCGAACATTAAATGCCTCCAAATGGTATTTATTTCACTTCCCGAGCCCCTGGAAGCATGAAAATCACTTTAAACATGCTAATTTTAGCTCTAACACTGATGATCCACCTACAAATGTGAACTGATGTTCAAAAATAAAACATTTGAAAACGGACCATTTTCCACATTTCTGAAGCATGACGTAATGGGGGGGTGTTATCTCTTTTGTCGAAAATCAGCCGTTTTTGCTCGAACATTAAATGCCTCCAAATGGTATTTAATTAACTTCCCGGGGTGAAGAAACCCTTTTTGAGAACTCAGAGTGAGTAAATTGGCCATTTTCATGCACTTTTAACCATTCCATAAATCTTGTGTTTTGGGCCCCTGGAAGCATGAAAATCACTTTAAACATGCTAATTTTAGCTCTAACACTGATGATCCACCTACAAATGTGAACTGACGTTCAAAAATAAAACACTTGAAAACGGACCATTTTCCACATTTCTGAAGCATGACGTAATGGGGGGGTGTTATCTCTTTTGTCGAAAATCAGCCGTTTTTGCTCGAACATTAAATGCCTCCAAATGGTATTTAATTAACTTCCCGGGGTGAAGAAACCCTTTTTGAGAACTCAGAGTGAGTAAATTGGCCATTTTCATGCACTTTTAACCATTCCATAAATCTTGTGTTTTGGGCCCCTGGAAGCATGAAAATCACTTTAAACATGCTAATTTTAGCTCTAACACTGATGATCCACCTACAAATGTGAACTGACGTTCAAAAATAAAACATTTGAAAACGGACCATTTTCCACATTTCTGAAGCATGACGTAATGGGGGGTGTTATCTCTTTTGTCGTAAATCAGCCGTTTTTGCTCGAACATTAAATGCCTCCAAATGGTATTTATTTCACTTCCCGAGCCCCTGGAAGCATGAAAATTACTTTAAACATGCTAATTTTAGCTCTAACACTGATGATCCACCTACAAATGTGAACTGACGTTCAAAAATAAAACATTTGAAAACGGACCATTTTCCACATTTCTGAAGCATGACGTAATGGGGGGGTGTTATCTCTTTTGTCGAAAATCAGCCGTTTTTGCTCGAACATTAAATGCCTCCAAATGGTATTTAATTAACTTCCCGAGCCCCTGGAAGCATGAAAATCACTTTAAACATGCTAATTTTAGCTCTAACACTGATGATCCACCTACAAATGTGAACTGACGTTCAAAAATAAAACATTTGAAAACGGACCATTTTCCACATTTCTGAATCATGACGTAATGGGGGGGTGTTATCTCTTTTGTCGAAAATCAGCAGTTTTTGCTCGAACATTAAATGCCTCCAAATGGTATTTAATTAACTTCCCGAGCCCCTGGAAGCATGAAAATCACTTTAAACATGCTAATTTTAGCTCTAACACTGATGATCCACCTACAAATGTGAACTGACAATCAAAAATAAAACATTTGAAAACGGACCATTTTCCACATTTCTGAAGCATGACATAATGGGGGGTGTTATCTCTTTTGTCGAAAATCAGCCGTTTTTGCTCGAACATTAAATGCCTCCAAATGGTATTTAATTAACTTCCCGAGCCCCTGGAAGCATGAAAATCACTTTAAAGATGCTAATTTTAGCTCTAACACTGATGATCCACCTACAAATGTGAACTGACGTTCAAAAATAAAACATTTGAAAACGGACCATTTTCCACATTTCTGAAGCATGACGTAATGGGGGGGTGTTATCTCTTTTGTCGAAAATCAGCCGTTTTTGCTCGAACATTAAATGCCTCCAAATGGTATTTAATTAACTTCCCGAGCCCCTGGAAGCATGAAAATCACTTTAAACATGCTAATTTTAGCTCTAACACTGATGATCCACCTACAAATGTGAACTGACGTTCAAAAATAAAACATTTGAAAACGGACCATTTTCCACATTTCTGAAGCATGACGTAATGGGGGGGTGTTATCTCTTTTGTCGAAAATCAGCCGTTTTTGCTCGAACATTAAATGCCTCCAAATGGTATTTAATTAACTTCCTGAGCCCCTGGAAGCATGAAAATCACTTTAAACATGCTAATTTTAGCTCTAAAACTGATGATCCACCTACAAATGTGAACTGACGTTCAAAAATAAAACATTTGAAAACGGACCATTTTCCACATTTCTGAAGCATGACGTAATGGGGGGTGTTATCTCTTTTGTCGAAAATCAGCCGTTTTTGCTCGAACATTAAATGCCTCCAAATGGTATTTAATTAACTTCCCGGGGTGAAGAAACCCTTTTTGAGAACTCAGAGTGAGTAAATTGGCCATTTTCATGCACTTTTAACCATTCCATAAATCTTGTGTTTTGG